>NC_142137.1:73676831-73987023 GCF_024610735.1 Ursus americanus | reverse complement strand
TTTCAGCAGTGACTAAAACAGACAAAACCCTTGACCTCTTGGGATTCACATTCCAGTCATGAGAGCTGGACAATAAACAAAATAAATAAAAAGATATATAGTATGGTAGATGGTGATAAGCGCCATGGAGGTCAGATGGGGATCGCTGAGGCAATGATAAGTAGAATAAACAGGGAAAGTTCCACTGATAAGGCAACACTCAAGTAGAGCCCAGAGGGAGGGGTGGGAGTGAGCCCTGTGTTTACCTGGGGACGAGTGTTTTGGGATGAAGGAACAGTGAGGGCAGTGTCCCTGATGCAAACATCGAACTAATACATTCAAAGCCAGTGTGGCTGGAGTGAGCCAGGAGAGGGCACTGGGAGTTGAAGTCAAAGAGGCAAGGAGGTGATAGGATCCAGGTCATGGAGCCATGCAGCCCATGGTGGCAACTTTATCTTCCTGTCAGGGTGAGACGGAAGGCTAGTGGAAGGTTCTGAATGGTATTATCTGATTTACATTGTAAGGAAATCACCCTGGAAGCCATGTTAAAAATAGATGAGGGAGACCCAGGCAGAATGAGGCCACTACCCCAGTGAGAGACAATGGGTCTGTTCTGGAGATAAAGCCAACAGGATTTGCTGACAGACTGGATATAGTGGTTTGAGAGAAAAGAAAGTGCAAAGGATGACTCCAAGGTGTTTGACGGCAACCATGGAGCCACGGAGCTCATCAACGCAGCGGGAAACACTGAAGCAAAGGCAGGGTGGGGGTGAGGGAGAAGATCACGAGGCTGGTTAGGGACTTGAGACGCTGGATAACAAGTAGACTACCCCAGTGGCGATATCCAGCACACAGGTGTTGATTTGAATATGGAGTTCAGAGAGAGTGCTGGGCTAGAGGGGTAGTTTAGGGCTTACCCGCTTATGAGGTCACTGAGGGAATGGGCGCAGATGGCCAAGAGAAGAGGCCCAGGGTCTGAGATTGGGGGCCGAGTGCAAATGTGTTTCAAGAAGGAGAGAATAATCAACCATGTCAATGCTGCTGGCAGATCAAGGAACACAAAACTGAAAAAAGTGACCACTAGACCATTCAGCAGCATGCAAATCATTGCAGCCTTGCCACGGTTTTTGTTGAGTGGCATAGAGAAAAATACCTGACTGTAGGAGAGTTCAACATAGGAGAGAATACAAACATTTATCTCGGGGAATTTGCATGAGGGAAGAGAAATAGGCAGTAGCTAGAGATGGTATTAGAGCCAGAAATATTTTGTGAAGATTCAAGAAATAAGGGATGGGTTTGCATGTTGGTGGGAATGGCCCAGTAAAGAAGAAAATGTTGAGTCTGCAAGAGAGAGGGAGAAGTGCTTGCTCTCCACCACGGAGTAGACCAAGGTGGCCGGGGGAGAGTGTGGGGAGGGGTCGGACTGGGGGAGGGGCGGCACGGTTCTCCCACCCTGCAGCCGTGGGCCACCAGGCAGCATCTGGGCACAGAGGCCAGGAGGCAGGTGGGGGTGGGGGTGGGGGTGTGGAGGTGTTTGCGCAGGCTCCTTTCTGATTGTTCCTGTGTTCTCAATGAATAGGAAACCACGTCACCCCCTGAGAGTAAAGATGGAAACAGAGGTGTCAGACCTTGACAACAGAGAAAAAGGAATGAGGAAGCCATTTGGGGGAAAAAATAGAGAATTCTCTACTGCCAGGCACAATCGGTGAGCACTATAAATTTAAAGTGAGACCAGCCACTACCATTGTTTGCTCTCTTTTTTGAGACATACTCGGTTATGTGGGCACAAGAGCAGAGTAGGAGGAGCGTTTAATTCAAGCAGAGCTGTGGTTTAGCCAACTGAGTAAGAGAGAGTGTGCCAGTATTACACAGCCTTCTACCCACTCTACCCAGAATACCCCACCCAGAGTCTCCAGCGATGGTCCAAAGATAGACTAGTTGGAAAAAAAAACAAAAACAAAAACTAATGATCACCTTGTAGCTTCAGACACGAGGTAGCGGACCTGCAGTCTTGTCTCTGACACCGGTACCAAAGAATACATCGTGACCGGGTGTAACTGTCCTCCTGATGTCGAATACAGATTTAACAACATGGTTAATCCAAACCCTTGGCTCCTTTAAAAATCTATGATGGTTGGGGCACCTGGGTGGCACAGCGGTTAAGCGTCTGCCTTCGGCTCAGGGCATGATCCCGGTGTTATGGGATCGAGCCCCACATCAGGCTCCTCTGCTATGAGCCTGCTTCTTCCTCTCCCACTCCCCCTGCTTGTGTCCCCTCTCTCGCTGGCTGTCTCTATCCTGTCAAATAAATAAATAAAATCTTTAAAAATTTGGTTAAGTGTCTGACTCTTGGTTTCAGCTCAGGGCACGAGCTCAGGGTGTGAGACGGAGCCCGGCATCGGGCTCCTTGCTCAGCACGGAGTATGCTTGAGAGTCTCTCTCCCTCTCCCCTCCGCTCGTGCTCTCTCTCTGTCTCAAATAAATAAATCTTTAAAACATATCTATGATGGTCTTTAACACCAAAAACATTTAAATCTTGTTTTCCTTTTCGTTAAATTTGGCCCTGCCAGTTCTCAGGGCAATTGACTATTGAATTTTGCTCTCATCTACAAAAGCAACACTTTTTTTTTTACCCTAACTTAATTTCTCATGCATCTACTACATTCTAATAATCTGCTATTTAGCAAGCAACCCTGTGTGCAGTGTAGTGCTATCAATGATGCTAATAATTACTGCATCAGGCTGTTTACACTGCAGATATATTTCAGAAAGGTAAGCATGTTACTTAAGCAAAAGTAGCTACCTGAAATTGCTTGTTCATTCTTAGTAGAGTCAATAGTATGAGCAAGCCTTGGGTTGCCTGCCCTTATTGATATGGCTAGCTTGCTAGTGGGTACTTTTAGACAACAAATGGTAGCCCAGAGACTTACCTGGGCTGAAGTTTGGGAGACATTATTCTGATAAAATAACATGAACTTGGGGTCAGAAATTTCTAATATTTGATTTTAGTTTGTCCTGGCCTTTTCTGTGATGTAGCCAGAACGCTAATATCCCCAAACCTCAGGGAAAACCTTGCTGCCTACATGAGACATATGTTAGAGGTGCTCCATGGGAACGAAGAGAAGAAATGGTCTTCAGAATTCAGCACTGAAACCAAAATCACTGTGGCTGGGGGCCGAGAGCACTGTTAGAAAGCTGGGGACATCAGCAAAGCAAGGGCACACCCAGGGTGGCGATGGCTCCGAGCATCCCCCAGACGTCACCCGCACGGCCCACACTGCACTGAGAGCTTGCCACGCACTACGCCTAACACCTAAGCGTGAAGTTGGAAGGTGACTTCGAGTTCTTCTCCACTGCGATGGCTTCCTTGACTTTTTACCACCTAGAATAATGTAGTTATCTGAGCCCATGGAAACAAACAGAACTAATCTGCTTCAAACCCAGGGCCGGCTTCTAGCAAACCCCAAACTAAGAACTTACAAACTTTTAAACATTGCCCTGAGAGACACGTGTTTTTATTGTTTTAATACCTACATTGTTTTTCAATACATACAAAAAAATATTTACACTTAAACATTTTGTTTTGGCTTGTTGAAGTTCACACTTGGAAGGATACCAAATGGGATTCTGGCAGAGTGAGCAACCGAGTCATTTGGCAGCCTGGTGCTGCTCACAACATTCATTTATCCCAAAAGAAGAAAACGGGCCCAATTTCTGCCTCCTACAGCCAAACAGAGCAATGGGTAGGACTCTATTATTTTTAAATAAGAACGATTATTGACGAATAACACTTGCATTGCAAGGACAGAACGCGCTGCTGCGAGCCGATTTGGAAATCCAGTGCGAGCGTGAGTAATGAAGGCTAGGCATTCCAACCCTCATGGTAATGGCCTCCCTTCACGTGCATTGAGACCTCATTATTGAGAACCATTGCCTGCCAGCAACTATTATTCCATATTGGAGTAACATAATTATTAACTAGAAGCAAAGCTGCAATGATTAGAACAAAAAGGCTCAACCTTTCATCTGCCCCTTTTCCCTCCCATGTCTCCTAAGAAAAGGGGCCTATGTGAAGTCTTAGTTAAATTCTGAATAAGTTGAGCATTGTCACCATATTCCCCAGCATGACCTTCACGCCTCCCAAGATTAGATTCTTTCTCTTTAATAATATTTTTTTATTATATTATGTTAGTCACCATACAGTACATCCCTAGTTTTTGATGTAAAGTTCCATGATTCGTTAGTTGCGTATAACACCCAGTGCACCATGCAATACGTGCCCTCCTTACTACCCATCACTGGCCTATCCCATTCCCCCACCCGCCTCCCCTCTGAAGCCCTCAGTTTGTTTCCCAGAGTCCATAGTCTCTCATGGATCATTCCAAGATTAGATTCTTAAACGTGTCACATGAGGGCATTCAGCGTTTCAGTGCTGTCACCTGTTTACAGTAGTGCCTGGGAACTGGCACAGGGTCAGATAAAACAGAAAGTTAATTCGTAGAAATAAATGAAAACATAATTGAGAAAGAGAACGAGTCCCCAGATGTCTGTTGCTACCAGGACAGTCGTGATGAAAATGAAATGTTGCCTCCACGGTCTGCAGCGTCTGACCACCAAACACGCTTCCTTCGTGACTTACTCTCCATGAAATAATTTCTTCCAAACCCACCTTCGTATTTCTCTCTTTTGCTAAGATTCCATTTTTCTCACCAGCCTCATGTTTTTCACAGCTTTAAGCAGGCTGAACAGGTAAAGAAGCTGTTTGTGGCTGGTCTGCGTTTCGCAATCTTACAGAGAAGGGGTGAGGATGGATTGATAACACGGAGGCGAGAACCGATAGCTTCGCCATCTGCATAGACCTGTCCCTATCCCCTCACAGTTGTCCCACTAAAGCCATTCAGAAAGGACAGAGTACACTCATGCGGTGTGCTTCGTTCTCAAGGGCCCTTTCAAAATCAGACTTTCCCAGGTCTCATGACCTTTACACCTGACACTGCAGATTGGAGGACGTTCCTCAATTTGGGTTCGTGCAGGGTTTCCTTATGACTCGATGCGGGATATGCCTATCTGGCAGAAACATCACAGAAGTGATGCTGTGCTCTTCTCACTGGCTGCTAGCAGGTGGTTTGCAGTGGGGATGGCGTGGGGCTGGGGTGGCGCGGGGCCGGGACCATGCGGGGCTGGTGTTCATAGCGATGGTGAGATGAAGGGGTCTCCAGCAGACTCCAGCACTGTCAGGTCATCTTTCTCACTTTGGAATGAGGATGTTCTTGAAGAGGACTAGCTGTGAAACTCTGTAAGTGTCCCCATCCTCATCCAGCTTCCACCCGCCAGGCCCAGCACACCTGGGCTACCACAAGCGTCCAGCAGCGATTCTCCATTCCACAAGCCCTTCCACGTCAGGACGCTGGCATTCTGCTAAAAGCTTCCTCTCTTCCCTGTTCATTGATGTCAGAACAGGCTCCTGGGTTCCTATTTTATTCAGTGTGTTATTGAATAGCCCACTGTTATTTCATTACTACAAATATCATTATTTCTTTTGACGTAAAGTCACCCCAGATTTGACCCGTAGGAGCCCCCTGGAGGTGGCCACTGTGCCCTTTCAACAACACAACACGTTGGGGCACTTCCTGCTTCCTGCTTTCAGCCCAGCGTGCCCTGCCCTGCCCCAGGCCTTCCTCCAAGCCTGGCGCCGGTCTGTAGAGAAGGGGCTGCAGAAACAAGTCCCTGGGCTTTAGCATGTTCGTGCTACAGGGGTGTCTGCTCCCAGGCCCTCTGGGGGGAAAAGCTAGGGGACGCATTTATGTCTGCACACACACACACACACACACACACACACACTCACACATGAGTGCACACACATTTACCTCTCTTCTTGTATCTGCGTCTACTCACATCTACTGGAACCAGGCCTCCCCACGAATATCTCCAATTTTAACTTAGCGCTGTAGGATTTATTCTAGTCTTCTCCCGTTCCATAGTTGTAATTTCCTTCTTTGACCATGAGAGATATGACTTATATAATTGTCGGGATATTTACCTATTTAATCAATCCTCCCTCTGTCTAACGAGTCTCCTGTCACCACTGCTGCCCTCCTCAGTAGGGGCCCTCTGCCCTTGCTTTGGTTCTGATAACCCACTTTGGGTTGCCATCCACACTCCCACATAAACCACCTCCTCAATCCACTTGTATTCTGGACCATGTGTCCACACCAGCCACAGCCCCCCTGGGCACTTGAATGTTAACTTCCACGTGAGTAACCGTAAGCAGAGCTGCTGCTCATAGTTGCATAGGATGTACACTGAACAACTCTGGAGAGTACCATCTGAATCACAGTTTGTGGAGTTTTTGACCCTAGTTTTTGTTCCAGGCTCTTCAACTTTCTTCAGATATTTACTAACACCTTAACCCCTTATGAAAAGATGTCTATGATAGTAAACTCACAGACACTGTTCCTCTCCAGCCACTGATGAAACTTGCAGGCAAACAAAACTTTCCTCAAATATTTTTCTCTCACTTACTTGGTCAATACTTAACAAATTTCTGCTTTGCACTGGAATATAAGCCTTTTGCTAACATTTATTAGGATTTCAGGATTAAATAGGATCTTCCCAAGTCCAGACTTTTGCTCTTCATTTATTCTCTGGAATCAAGATGCCTCCCAGGACCATGGCCTTTGGCCTCTAGGACATTTCCTTGGACATACAAAAGAGACAGAAATGGCTCTTGTCCATGACTAGTGTTTCTAGCTATTGCCAGCGGAATTCTTCCGTCATGCACTCTCTAAGCCTGGACACAGCCTACTTTTCTTGTTCACAAATGCTTTTGTCTCTTATTTTTTTCCCCAAGTCCCTCATTCACTTCCTGGGGGGTCATGGTTTTAACCGAACAAACCCAGTACACACTGGTTGTCACCGGCAACCCTGCCCCCTCAGCACACACACACCGTCTGGTTCCTCCCCCGCCCAGGTCAGCTTCCTCTTCCCTTACCCGACGTGGCAGGTGCTGAGCCCAGTGCCCAGCTCTCCTGGGTCCTTCTCCTGCTGCCCCATTTCTACGGCAGAGCCAGACCCATAACAACTTCGCCTCCCTTGATGCCACAAGACTCTAACCATTTACACACTCATTTTCTGAGTTTCGAACTGGTTAAAACTGCATATTTGTAGGAAAAATAGAGACAGCATGTTTACGTGGGGCTCAAGAAAGACAGGCAACTGAGGGCATCGCCTTTGAGCCAGCAAGCCCCCTGGAACAAGCAGCCGAAACTCCCTGATCGTTCATGTTGTCTTCAGGCCAATGCGGGGCCCCGTGGGTGAGTTCCAAACTGTGCGAGTATCCCTGCCCACGTTTAGGCACGAATATGTGCAGATCACAGAGGCGAGTGCTGGCCTAGAGACCAGCTTCCCCCAGTTTCTGGGCCCTGCTTCTTCCATGGTGCTGGCAGTGTTGCCTGGACGTGTGGCCACAGGAACGAAGACGTAGGTTGGCACGCCAGCCTCGGCAGCATCCTGCGTGGCATCCACAGCATCCTGCGTGGCATCCAGCAGCACCCTTTGTGGCATCCCACGTGGCATCCCACGTGGCATCCCCCATGGCAGCACGATAGAGCTCTGGCTCTAGAGTAATTGAAGGGTCCCCTGGTGTGTGCCCTTCCTCCTTCTCTGTCTGACCAACCCCTTTACTTGATAAGCGGAGGGCCACACCCTGGGGACAGAGGATGGTGGGGCAGGGAGCCCTGGGCCATGTGAGGACCATACATCCAGAGAAGCATATCTGCAGGACTTCCTAGGGGAGAAAAGCCCAATCCCAGTTTGCTTAAGACTCCACACTTTACGTTTCCTGTGTGTGTAAGGCCATTCACTGCTAACCGATACAAGGACAAAAGATAACAAAACCCAACCACAGCCTTCCGGGGGGTGCGACCAAGTGTACAGATTCCCAGGGACAAAGTCCCGAGAAGCGGCCCAGGGGACAGGCTCACAGGAAGGCCATGTCAGCAGCTGGACTGCTGCACTTTCTCCGGAAGGACAGGGCAGGAAAGTGGGGAGGAGTCAGGACATCGTTGAGGATGAAGGATGTGAGCAAAGGGACAGAGGGAGGACACCCCAGGTCATTAGGGAGGTGGAGAGGCAGGGTTAGCACTGTTTGTCCAGGAGAGGAGACAAGAGTAAAGAGGTTTTGACTCCGCTTTTTAAAGCCTGAATTTGGTGTGTGGGACGTCGTGCTGACCCAGTAAGAAAACTCACTCCAAGATGTAAAACCTGTAAAGCAGCAGCACCCTTGCCCCTTACCCTCCCCCAAACCTCAGGGCCCTTGAGCAGCAGCACGGAGGGCTGGGGTCGGGGGAACGGAGGAGGGTTAAGCGCGGGTGAGAGCTCCCCCACCTATGTCAGCAGGCAAAGCTGAAAGGATGAAAAGTCAACGGGTTTTATGCCACGTCACAATATCCTTGGGTCGTAGCGGTCATCTGAGAATAATTCCCCACACGTGACAACAACCACACACTCTAAACAGCCCGTCAGTACCACTCGGGCCCGCAGACAGAAGCAAAATCAGGTTGGTCCAAGACACTGAGAGCCACCTGAGGGAGGATGCTGACCTTACAGACAGAGGCCCTTGGAGCCCCTGAGGGTCATGCACAAGTGAGCACGTTGCGCACTGCTCCGGAGTCGAGTCCGTGTGCTGGAGGCGGGAGGCCACTGGGTTGGGAGAGACAGATGCGGGCGGACGGGATAAGCAAGCTGCTACAGTGCCCTCACTATGTGCGCGAGGCGAACCAGACACGTCACCCCAAAATATGTCTCTTTGGCCTATGCTCTGTTCTGAACCAAAGCCCCTGAGAACCAGCAGAGGCAGGAGCCAGTTCTAAAACATGGCGTGAGTTCTCCTTCCAGAAAGGAGCATGTCGCCCTCTCCCATCCCAGGCGGAGGAGGACTTCACTTCTATCCGTGGAAAGGTACAGCCTCAAATCTGCATAACGAACCTGGCTCATGGCCCTTGTCCCCAACCTTTCCTGGTCATCTCCCCTCAACGTGCCTCCCCCGGCCAGAGCCCCGGCCCCCTCCCCAGTGTTCAGCCCCAGACGGTGGACCCGCCCGCCTTCCAGCCAGCCTTGCGGGGCCTCATGTGTGGGGTCTCCCGCGCGTAAGCACGATGCCATCCTAATAAGCCGCTGCTTTTCCCTCGCTGCTCTGTCTGTGGCCAGTGGCCACTCCTATGCACAGGGCCCCAGCTGGAGAACCCAGGCCACCTGTAGGGGGATCTTTCCTCCCTGTACAGGTCCTACAGTGAACGCATGAGACAAACAGAAATGCAGGAGAAGGCTTTGAAGGAAGAATTAGCAGAACTGAGAACTGAAGCCAGACCTTGAGGGTGAGCATGACGCCCAGGTGGCAGGTCGTGGTCAGTGCCGGCACACGGTGGTCACCGCGAGGCTGCGCACCTGTGACACACCGGGGCCAGACAGGCAGCCGTGCCCTGAAGGAACAGGCTCCCAGACAGCCCCGAGGGGGGTTGCTGAGCGCGGGGCTCCAGGCTCCTGGAGGGGGTTGCATGTGAGCGGAGCGTTGGAGGATGAGACGGGATCGGCCACCTCCCCGAGAAGGTGAGTGGGGAGAACACATTCCAGGGAACAGCACGAGCCAAGCCCCGAGGCCGGGGAGTTGTTCCCCAGCTACTCCCGTCCAGAGCTCCACAGGCCCCTCCTGCGTGGACGAGGCGCAGGGGCTCACAGAGGCAGGTGCCCGCGCACCCACTGAAAATCTGTCACATGTCCTTCTACAAGTAAGAACATAGTTCATAGGAGAAAAGCCAAATAGAGAGCAACGGGGAAGGTATTGAAGTTTCCCAGACTTTCAAGTGCGATTATTTTCACTCCTTTAGGGAAAGACTGCGCTTGCCTCCGTGCACATAATTTTTCTATCTGGTTGAGGCCTCCCGTGGCTCCGTGGGCTCCCTTGACTTAGACGTTTCAGCAATGATCCCTTCGGGTTCTTCCTCGTCTGAGTGAGCTTCAGGCAGAGGCCGACAGCCTCTGACACCTGACGGGGTCTGGGGAGCGGGGACGCACGCCCACAGATTGCAGGTGACAAACATCCCGCATGCCCGAGGATATGGACCCACGGAGAACCGTGCTCACGGAAGCGGAGAGGACACATGTCCTGAGCTCCAGAACGAAAGGATGGAAAAAAGCCTTAAAGACTCGTGGTCACTGGACGCCCCAGACGTGCATCAGAGCGCACAGCTTCGTACACACTCGTGGACCCTTCAAGGAGAGCCTGGCGAACGCTCTGAGCACGTCGTCAAGATGCAGCTTCCTTTCTTGACTTTTTTCAGATAAAATGGTGGGATATTGAAAGCACACAATGTGATGATTCGATATACGTACACCCTGGGACAGGAGTCCCCCTCACATAACCAGCTTGGGGTTTTTTGGTGAGAACCTCCAAGTTCTACTCTCAGCAAATTTCAATTATACCATAAAGTGTTGTCAGCTACAGTCACCATGTTAGGCACTGGAGTCTCAGACCTTATTCATCTCAGAACTGAAAATTCGTACTCGTAAAAACTACGTCTCCCTATTTCCCCCCAACCCCTGACCCTGGACAACCACTTTTCTGCTGTTTTCTTGAGTGCAACTTTTCTTTTCTTTTCTTTTTTTCTTTTTTTTAGATTCCACGTATATGTGATACCACACAGCATTTCTCCTTCTCAGTGTGGTCTGTCTCACTTAGCGTAATGCCCCCCAGGTTCATCCATGTTGTAGCAAACAACAGGATTTCTTCCTTTTTCAAGGATGAGAAATATTCTATTTTATATGTAAGTCATATTTTCTTCATCCGTTCTTCTGTCGACACACACTTAGGTTGTTCCAGTATTTCAGCTGTAGTGAATAATACTGCTATGAACATGGAGTTCAGCTTCTCTTCGAGATAATACTTGCATTTCCTTCAGATGTACACCCAGAACTGGGATTCCTGGATCATAGAGTAGTTCTGTATTTAATGACTTGAGGAGCCTCCATACTGATTTCCAGAGCGGCTGTGCAGTTCACCCCCTGCCAGCAGTGCACGCGGCTCCTGCTCTCCACATCCCCTTGTTTTTGACAGTGGGCATCCTAACAGGTGTGAGGTGATATCTCATTGAGGTGTTGGTGTGCATTTCCCTGATGAGGAGTGATGCTGAGCATTTCTTCACGTACCTGTTGGCCATCTGTATTTTGGAAAAATGTCTATTTGGCTCCTTTGCCCATTTTTCAACTGGGTTTATTTTGGAGTTGTTCTTTTGTTTTGTGGGGTCTTTTTGGCTATTGAGTTGTATGAGATCCTTGCATATTTTAGATACTAACTCCTTATCAGACATGCGGTTTGCAGATGTTTTCTCCCATTCGTTGGTTGCCTTTCATTTTGGTGATGGTTTCCTTTGCTGTGCAGAGCTTTTTGGTTTGATGTCGTCCCACTTGTTTATTTTTGCTTTTGTTGCCTTTGCTTTTGGTGTCAAATCCAAAAAAGCATCACCAAGACTGATGTCAAGTGATGTTTTCTTCTAAGAGTTTTATGGTTTCAGGTTCCATGTTTAAGTTTTTAATCCATTTTGAGTCGATTTTTGTGTACGAAGTAAGACAGGGGTCCAATTTCATTCTGTTGTACGTAGCTGTTCAGTTTTCCCAGCACTGTTTATTGAAAAGGCTGTTCTTTCCCTATTATAGATTCTTGGCTCGTTTGTGGAAACTTAGCTGACCACGTATGTGTGGGGTTATTTCTGGGCTCTCTATTCTGTTCCATTGATCCCTGTGTCTGTTTTTATGCTAATACCACAATGTAGTGATTTATGTGGCTCTGTAATATAGTTTGAAATCAGGAAGTGTGATGCCTTCAGTTTTGCTCTTTCTCAGACTGTGTTGGCTCTCTGGGGTCTTTTGTGATTCTATACAAATTTTACATTGCTTGTTCTGTATCTGTGAAAAACATCATTGGATTTGATAGGCATGGCATTGAACCTATAGATGGCTTTGGGTACTACGGACATTTTAACAATATTGACTCTTCCAGTCCATGAGCACAGAATAGCTTTCCATTTATTTATGTCTTCTTCAATTTCTCTCATCAGTGTCTTATGGTTTTCAGTTCATAGGTCTTTCACTTCCCTGGTTAAATTTATTCTTAAGAATTTGATTCTTTTTGATGCAATTGTAATTGGGATTGTTTTCTGAATTTCTTTTTCTGATAATTCATCTTTGGTGTATAGAAATGCGACTAATTTTTATCTATTGATTTCATATCCTGCAACTGTGCTGAAATTGTTATTATTTCAAACAGTTTTTGGTGAAGTGTTATGGGTTCTTGATATATAATACCACATCACTGGCAAATAGAGGCAGTTTTACTTCTTCCTTCTTATCTGGATGCCTTTTCCTTCTTTTTCTTGACTAATTGCTCTGTAGGGCTTGCAGTACTATGTCAATAAAAGTGGTCAGAGTAGACACCCTTGTCTTATTTCTTACCTTAGGAATAAAGCTTTCAGTATTTCACCATTGAGTATATTGTTAGCTGTGGGTTCATCATCTATGACCTTTATTATGCTAAGATATGTTCCCTCTATACCCACTTCGTTGAGAGTTGTGATGATGAGAGGATGTCGAATTTTGTCAGATGTTTTTTCCGCACCTATTGAGTTGACGATATGATTTTTATCTTCCATGTTGTTACTGTGGTGTATCACATTAATCCATTTGCAGATGTTGAGTCATCCTTGAATCCCTGGAGTAAGTCCCACCTGATCATGCTGTGTAACCCTTTTAAAGTATTGTTGAACTCAGTTTGCTAATATTTAGTTGAAGATTTTTGCATCTATGTTCATCAGGGATATTGGCCTGTAATTTTCTTTTCTTGTAATGACTTTGTCTGGCTTTGGTATCAGAGTAATGCTGGCCTCACAATATGAGTTTGGAAATGTTACCATATCTTTTATTTTTTGGAAGCATTTGAGAGGATTGGTATTAATTCTTCTCTAAATGTTTTGTAGAATTTTACCAGTGAAGCTGTCTGGTCCTGGACTTTTGTTTGTTGGGTGGTTTTTGATTACAGATTCAATCTCCTTACTAGTAATTGATCTTTTCAGATTTTCTATTTTTTCATGATTCAGTCTTGGTAGGTCGTATATTTGTAGGAGTTTATCCATTTCTCCTAGGTCATCAAATTTTTTGTGTGTAATTGTTCATAGCAGTCGTTATGATCCTTCATATTTCTGTGGTATCAGTTGCAATGTCTCCTCTTTCATTTCAAATTTTATTTATCTGAGTCTTCTCTTCATTTTTCTGGGTAAGTCTAGCTAAAGGTTTGTCTATTTTGTTTATTGTTTCAAAAAATCAACCCTTAGTTCCATTGATCTTTTCTATTGCCTTTTTAGTCTCTACCTCTACTCTGATCTTTGTTATTTCCTTCCCTCTACTAACTTTGGCCTACTTTGTTCTGCTTTTTCAAGTTCCCTGAGGTGTAAAGTTCCTTGAAGTGTAAAATTTGGTTGTTTATTTGAGATCTTTCTTTTTATCAATGTATGTATTTATCACTATACACTTCTTTCTTAGAACTGATTTTGCTGCATCACATAAGTTTGGTTATGTTGTGTGTCCATTTTCAGTTACCTCAATATACTTTTTGATTTCTTATGTGAACCATTGACTGTTCAGGGGCCTGTTGCTTAATTTCTACGTGTTTGTAAATTCTTCAGTTTTCTTCTTGTGATTGATTTCTAGTTTCATGCCATTCTGATCAGAAAAGATGCTTGATATGATATTAGTCTTCTGAAATTCATTAAAACTTGTTTTAATAAACAACATATTTTGGTCTAACATATGATCTATCCTGAAGACTGTTCCATGTCATATGATCTATCCTGAAGAATGTTCCATGTGCACAAGAAGAGTGTGTATGCTGCTGCTGTTGGATGGAATGTTATGTCTGTTAGGCCATCTGGTCTAATAGTAGTGCAATCCAATGCTTCTTTATTGACCATTTGTCTGGATGTTCTATCCATTATTGAAAGTGGGGTACTGAGGTTCCCTACTATTATTGTATTGCTATTTCTCCCTTCAGCTCTGTTAATATTTGCTTTATATTTTAGGTGCTCTGAGTTTGGGTGCATATTTACACTTGTTATATCCTCTTGATGAATTGATCCCTTTGTTATTATATAATGACCTCCTTTGTCTCTTGTTACAGTGTTTGGCTTAAAGTATATTTTGTCTGATACAAGTATAGCTACTTCTGCTGTTTGTTTGTTTGTTTGTTTGTTTGTTTGCATGGAATATGCAAACACTTCACTTTTAGTCTGCTTCTGTCTCTTGAAAGCAACATACAGTTAGGTTTTATTTTTTTTAAATCCATTCAGTCACTCTACGTCTTTTGATTGAAAATTTTAGTCCATTTACATTTAAACTAATTATCGATTGGTATGGACTTGTGTTGCCATTTTGTTCATTGTTTTCTGGTTGCTTTGTATCTCTTTGTTCCTTTCTCCTTCTCTTGCTCTCTTCCTTTATGATTTGATGATTTGATGCGAGTGGTGTGCTCATATTCCTTTTTCTTTATGTTTTGTGTATCTTCTATAGGCTTTTGCTTTGTGGTTACTACAAGGCTTACATAAAATATCTTGTATTCACTGCAGTCTATTTTAAGCTGGTAAGACTCTAACTCTGAACATATGCCAAAGATCCCCACCCCCACATGTTATTCTTTATGTCACAGTTGGCATCTTTATATTGTGTATTCATTAACAAATTGTTGTCGTTATAGTTATTTTTTTTTTAATTTTATTTATTTATTTATTAGAGAGAGAGCACAAGTGGGGGGAGTGGCAGAGGGCAAGGAGAGAGAGAATTACAAGAGGGCTCCATGTTGAATGCAGAGCCTGACCTAAGGCTTGATCTCACAACCCTGAGCTCATGGTTTGAGCCAAAATCAAGAGTCCAGTGCTTAACCAACTGAGCCACCCAAATGCCCCTGTCATTATAGTTATTTTTAATACTTTGCCATTTAACCTTCATACTAGAGTTATAAGTAATTTCCCGACCACCCTTGCAACGTTAGAATATTCTGAATTTAACTATACATTTATCTTTCCCAGTTTTATACTTTCATATGTTTTCGTGTTACTAATTAGTGTTCTTTTATTTCAGCTTGAAGAATTCCCTTTAGCATTTCTGCCCTAGTGGTGATCAATTCCTTCAGCTTTTGTCTGGAAAATGTTTTATTTCTCTTTCAATTCTGAAGGACAACTTTGCCAGGTAGAGTATTCTTGATTGGCAGGGTTTTTTTCTTTCTTTCCATGCTTTAAATATATTATCCGCTCCCTTCTGGCCTACAAAGTTTCTGTTGAAAAATCTGCTAATGGTCTTATGGGGTTTTCCTTGTACATAGCAAGTTGCTTTCCTCTTGTTTCTTTTAAGATTCTTTTCTTGTCTTTAACTTTTGACAATTTAATTACAGTGCATCCCAGTGTGGGGCTCTTTGGATTCATCTTTGGGACTGTTGGCTTTCTGGATCTGGGTGTCTATTTCTTTCCCCAGGTTAGGAAATTTTCAGCCATTACTTATCTGAATAAACTCTCTGCCCCTTTCTCTCTTTTCTCCTTCTGGGGCCTCTATAATGCATGTATTTGTCTGTTTGATGGTGTCTCATAAGTCCCTTAAGCTGTCTTCACTCTTTTTCATTCTTTTGCCCTTTGACTTCCAATGCCTTGTCTTCAAGCTTGCTGATCCTTTCTTTTACTTTATCTAGTCTGCTGATGAACACTTCTACTGAATGTTTCAGTTCAGTTATGGTCTTTTGGCTCTATGATTTCATTTGGTACTTTTTAATATTTTCTATCTCTTTGTTGAAATTTTCACCTCATTCATACATTGCTCTCCTGGCCTCTGTGAACATCTTTAAAACCATCATTTTGAAATATCTATCAAGTAAATCACTTATCTCTTTAATTAAGATCTATTTCTGGATATTCATCTTGTCCTTTTGTTTGGAACTTATTTCTCTGTTTATTTTCCTATACTCTCTATGTTGGTTTCTGCACCTTGGATAAAACAGCCACCTCTCCTAGACTTGGCAAGAATAGTCTTGTATAGATGAATATCATCAGTCGGCCTGGCCCAAGCTCCTAGTTTGTTCTCTCTCAAACTTTTGTGATTGTCCAAGCCTCCTTCTTTATTCTTACTGTCTCCAGTAGTTGAAGGTGTGCCAAGACCCATTGTCATCCTAGAAGGGAGAATCACAGTCAGCACTGAGATGCAAACTGATTAGAAGCTGTAACTTCAGGCAGCAGCTGGGAAAACACATAATCCAGTTTGGTCTAGGGCGAAGCTTGGAGATGGGCATTTTTGTCTGCTCCCTTTGTGCTGGGCCTGGGCCTGGCTGTGTATAGCCACTGGCAGGAGACATGGAAAAGATGGGATATGTTGCTCCTGTGACCATTAAGAACTGTTTGTTTACCACAGTTCTGGGAATCATAAGTGCAAGCCCCATTGGCTTTTGGGGACAGGTGATCTGGGGTTTTGTCCTTTCAGTTGTAGCCACAAAAGCTGAGAAGCCACATAGGTGTACAAACACCTTCCAAGGAGACACTGGCAACTAGGTTTTCTTATTGGAGGAGGCTGGAGGGGAAGGGATGAAAGGTATCTACCAGCTTTCCAGTCTCTGGGGAATACTTCAGCCAGCAACTTGATGCCTGCTAAGTTAGAAACATGGCTCTTGGATAGCGACTTTTCAAGTATGCAGATAAACCCCTTTCAGAGAAAGACTGGGAGAGAGGTAATTTTACCTGCTTTCTCTGTTCTGAGTTTGGGGGGATAGCTAGGTGAGTATATGCTTGCTCCCTGATAATTGCTTCTCTGTTTGCCACAGTCTCATGAGTCTCGTGAACACACATCCCATTGGCTTTCAGAGATAGTTGTTTGGTGGAAGTCTTAAGTGTAATGGGACTCTAGGCATGGGATCTAAACTGTTTGCTCCTCAAGGGGAAGCGAGGAATTGTGGTTCCCTCCTGATATTGTATGGCACTCTGCCAGGGGTAAAGTTTACAGCAAAACTGTGTCTCAGCCTTTCCTACACAATTAGATGTGGTTATTTATTCATGTGTCTCATGTGTAGGAATCGTTTAGCCAGTTTCTGGATCTCTTTTAGAGGGAAATGCTCCATGTGTAGTTATAAATTTGGTGTGGCCGTGGGAGGAGGGGAGCTCAAGAGCCTTCCGTGTCATCATCTTGGTTGACTCATGCCTTGTTTCCGTCCTTGATGTGTCAGTTCATTGGTGCATTGGGGAGCTCCTCCCATTCTGCAGGTCTCAATTTTACCTCCCATTCTTCAAATCTGGATTTCCACAAATGTATTATGATTGTAGCAAAGCACTTCACAAAAATTCTTTTTAAATCCTTCTGGATAAAATGGCAAAATGTAGGCTGAATGGCATTACTCTGAGGCAGATTCTTAGCTGATTGAATCACCATACAGCCAGGTACGGTAAGTCATTTTCTCAGTGTGAAATAAACTGATTAGTGAAATGTTATGGGGTTGTGATATTGATCTTGTGCTCATTAGAATTATTTTAAATCAATGACTTTGATGAAAATAGAGAAGAGGTGTTTATCCAATTTGCTGAATTAAAAAATTTATGATGTATAACTAATAGTAAAGATAATACTCAAGATTCCACATTACTTGACGTGGTTGGAATCAAGAGCAATAAGATACTGAAAAAAGAAAATTATAAACATAGGCTGGAAAGATATTATCTTGAATGGTGTTGTGAGATGTAACATGAGTCCCATGTATAATTTTTAATTTTCTAGTAGTCATATTTAAAAAGGTCAAAAGAAACTGAGGAAATCAATCTTCAAAATACTTTTTAAGATTTATTTATTTATTTATTTTAGAGAAAGAAAGAGAGAGCACAAGTGGGAGGGGCAGAAGCAGAGGGAGACAGAGAATCCCAAGCAGACTGTGCTGAATGCAGAGCCCTACACAGGGTCAATTTCATGACCCTGAGATCACAATCTAAGCCAAAACCAAGAGGCAGATGCTTAATCAACTGTGCCACCCAGGCTCCTCAATCCTCAAAATACTTTTAATTCAATATATATAAATTATAATCATTTCAACATGTAATCAATATAAAATTTATCCATGAGATATTTTACCTTACTTTTGTATGAAGTTTTCAAAATCAGATGTGCATTTGATATTTGTAGCACATCTCAGTTCAGTTAACCACATTCTAAATGCTCCATTGTCATATGTGGCTATGAGCTACCATATTGGGCAGCACAGATCACTACGTTGGTATACGTAAAAATTCTGAGATGAAGGTAAATTGATCACAAGTTTGACATAAGTTATTATAATAGATAATCCAGTCTTGGATGGCACTGGTAGTATGGTGTATCGGTTATCTATTGCCGATAGATATAACACTGCATAAGAAAGAACCCTAAAACCTCAGTGACTTGTGACACAAACCTTTACTATTGCTCACAAGTCTACAGGTAAGCTGGGACCAGACAGCCAAGGTGCCTGGACTGACTGGTGCCCCTGTCTTCCTAGGTCAGCCACTGCTGGCTGGTCTAGCATGGCCTCAGCTGGGACAACCCATCTCTGCCCTACGTGTTCTCTCATCCTCGCCAAGCAACCCCAGCCTGCTCTCATGATAGGGGAAATTTCCAACAGAGACCTCTCAGGGGCTAGCCTCAGAACCGGCACAACGTCCCTTTGCCACATCCCCTGACCAGATCAGTCTTAGGTGAAGGCAGACCCACCAGCCAGGTAGACGGGTCTGCCTCCTCACAGGAGGCCTATGAAACCACATTGCCAAGGACAGGAGTGCAGGGCCACTGTCTGGGGCCTCTGGAGCCACCCATCTGCCTCAGGTGGTGTCCGTGCTGAAAAGTGGGTGTTTCTTCCAAGCCTGGGCACCACATCCGAGGGTGACGTAAGCTCCACTGAGGAGTGCGGCCTTGGACCATGAGCCCCTTTGTAAGGAATCATAGGAACTGCATGTGTTTAGCCCCCAAACAAGCCCACGGGGGGAGCAACATGAAAGCTATTTTCAGATTGAGGTGAACTGTCCTGGGCAAGAAGCAGCCTTGCTCTCAGTTCCCCTAATATTTTCTGAGGGTTTGTTACACACCAGGAAGTGTGCTGCATGAGGAGACTAGTAGCATAAGGGAAGTTTCAGCAGCTATCAGTTCATTCAAAGGAGAACTTTCTAACAAATGAGAGGACGCATTACTATCAAATAATTCACCTGCCACAGTGAGCTCTAAGACTAGAAGTACTTACACAGAGGCAGTGCCGAGGGAATTCCTTCCCCGGGGTGGGTCATGGAGCTGCCTGCTCAGGGACCTTCCAGCCTTTACCTCTACACTGGTCTCCCAGCTGCGGCTGTTCAGGTTGTGGGAACACATCCTATCACCCTTCTGTGCACAGACCCATCTAGACTTACAAAGTGCTCCAACCACAGACAGGACAACCTGTCTTAAGACCAGCCCCATGTTGGTACACTGTTCTGTTACACCAAAGGGTGAGAAAGTACAGAATGGTTACGTGACTGGCGCTCACGTGGGACAAGAGGACGAGCTGGAAGTGAAAGAGCCTGTGGGCGCTCATCTGCGTGGTGCTCGCTGTTCCCGGCACTGTTCGGCCGCAAACCCAACGCCCGGGAGCCCTGAATTTGTGCAAGACCCATCCTTCTCGTGTGGCTGAGTGCGTGCCTTTACACAGAGAAGTAATTTAACTTTCTCTGGGCTAAAACAAAGCACATCGTTAGCAGCCCCAGAGTCAGAATTCAGGACTACGAGAGCAAGAGCATGGCACTGATTGTCTCTGTTTCCTTACAACTACAAAGAAATTCATAAAACTACAAGGAAATTCACCAAACTTCAAGGAACTTGTGGTGGGGACTGCCATGGGAGCGCAGGAATCACACACAGCTGGAGAGCCTCCTTCCAGTCTCAGGAGAAATAGACGTTCTAGAACAGGTCTTCTTGGTTCTCAGAAGTCATAAGCATAGAATAAGTAGGCCATGTTGGCAAGTTGTACCAAGAACTTTTGTAGGTGGCTCAATGGGGGCTGCTCTTTGACTCAGTTTGCAAAACTGTAAGGCTCTGGGGAAAGGGTGCATAAATCTGCATCAGGGCCAGACGCATCCCTACAAGAAAAGAGATATTGTCCTTTTTAAGCTCAGCATTATGAAACCTTCTCTGATGATTCAGGTAGTCTCAACTGAAGTTCACTGACCAGAACATCAAGAGCCCTGGGGGAAACATGTCATGAAGAAAGGAGGACCAGCAGGTGACCATGACTCAAGCTCTCACCCAAGATTGATCAGAGGCTCTCCCTCCACCAGTGAGCCAAGCAACATTGAGCTTGTGCTAGCACAGAATATACCCTTGATTCAGTGGTGGCATCAACTTCCTTGGGAAGACTCCTCTGGCCTGCACAATGTTCTAGACAAGACATAGCAAGCCTCCATTCATCTCCCCACCACCATGGAACAGAAGAAATGACAAGAGAAGACATGTCCCAAGCATTCAGGCCGGGGGATGGGCCAGAGTCTTCATTTCTGTCTCAGTGGTGCCTTGGGAAGCAGGACAAACCCCTCAAGGACATCTTCCCAGGATTCTTGGGAGATGGGGGCAGTCAGCTGAGTAGGGCTGCAAAGACAGGGGCAGCAACAGGTGCTGACTTTTCTGCTAATGTGGCCGGAAGAGTGATCAGGAAGTTACTCTGACTATTCAAAGACCTGACCAGCGGTGGGCCACTAAATGTTTATCAGCTGGCTTTTCAGGAGATAAAAAGGCCCGACTGGTAGCACTTGCCAGTTCCTGCAGCGTCAATCTCCTACATTGGCCAAGGTCAAGCAACCTACACGATGGCACTGAACGAAGGACTGGGAAGAGATGCACAGCGTGTGCCTGCGGGCTCCAGCCCACCGGTGCACGCGACACCCCAGCACGGAGGACTCTGAGAATGGCACTCACAGAAGAGCACATTCAGTATGACTCCATGTACGGGAGACTCTAGGGGAAGCCGCTAATGCATGGTGACCACAAACAGATCAGGGGTTGTTTGCAGCAGGGAGGGCGGGGTGGGGATTGATAGGAAAGAAAAATCTATTTTGATTGTGGTTGACGTTACACTGGTATAAATTTGCCAAAACTCGTTAAAAGAACCTTGAAAATGAACACATTTTATTGTATATAAATTATATCTCAATAAAGTTTAATTTTAAAATATGCGACACCCCTCCCCAGCCAGTGAAGACGTTACTAGGCTGATTTCTAGTCGCGGACCCTGAACTGCAAGGACACTCAGTGATGACCGACGTGGCCCAAAGCTTCGTTCCCGCAGCGGGCAGGGTAGAGGCACCACACAAACTTACCACTGCTCCCCCCAGGTGTTTCCCACTGGCTACAATCTCTAAATTCCACTGGAACCGGGAAGAACAGGATGTGTCAGGCCTCTGCACGGGGCCCCTCACTTCTCTGCCCCAGATGTCGGGGTGTCCTGGGCTCAGGCCCGTATGGCTCTATCCAAACCAACACTCTAAACACTGTGCCCTGAGATCCCGTGTCCATTTCCCACTGAGGTCTCAACAAAGCACCACCAGTTGGTGGCTCAAAAGAACAGAAATTTACTCCCTCCCAGGTGGGAGGTCAGAAACCCCGAATCACGGCTGGTTCCTACTGAGGCTCCGACAGAACCATGCCATGCTCCCCCCGGCTCCCTGTGGCCGTCCGCAGTGCAGTGTCCGTGGTTCACAGACACGTCCCTGTCTCTGCCTCCCCATGCACATCGCCGTCTCTGTGTCGCTCTGTGCCCTCTCCTCTTATAAGAATATGGTTTGAAGGTGGGCTGGGCACCCCACCCTCCAGCCACCATGATTCCATCTCGAGACCCATAACTCGTTCCATCTGCAAAGACTCTTCCAAATAAGGTCACATTTGAGGTTCCAGGTGGATGTGAATTTGGGGAGAGACACTATTCTGCGAGCCACACCCCTCAAACTGTACCCCCAGTACAATCCATCTCCGGAACTCCAGACGTCAGGCTTCCTGCTCAGAAGAATCTTGCGTCTGTCCTGCCTCACGCTCAACGCCCCTTCCCCAGACTTGCCTCTGCACAGTCCTGCTCAACTCAGCCACAGGCACCCCTCCCAGGCCTTCAGGCCACTAACCTCAGTTGTCCCACGAGACACAGCAGCAAATCCTCCCAGCTCTCCCTTCCAGATTGCAGGCACATCCTGCACCCCAAATCTGGCAGCCTCCCTGCGTTCCTCTCCCAGCTGGTGTTCTGCCCCACCCTCTGCCCTCTGAAGTCTGTTCTCCACCCAATAGAAAATGGGACTTTAAAAATTATTCGAATCATCTCTGTATTCTGTTCAAATTCTCCAGGGGCACCCCAAGGACAACAGAATAAAACCCTGCATCTTGACTATGACCTAAGGGCACACAGGGGACCTGCCCTCCACCTCCATGCTCCCACCCGCCCCCCCACGCTTGATCTCCCACCCCCTCTGTTGTTGACACGGGTCACCCTGGCGACCGGCCTTTGCTTGGGTTTTCTCAGGGCATTCCTGATTGCGGGCCTTTGTCTTCAGTGTGTCTCTAGCAGGAACGCCCGCCCCAGACAACCAAGGAGCTGACCCCTCCCTGCCTTCAGCAACAACACAGACATGGGAACTTCCTTGACCATGGAGTTCCAGCAGCTTCCCAGCTCCAAGCCCAGCCCTGGCCCCTACCTCGCTTTATTTGCCCTGCCTGGCGTGTTTGCCTGCTTGCAGTCACGCGTGTGTGAGCTCAGCGGAGCAGGAGCTCTGTCTGGTCTGCTCACTGCTGACTCCCCATCAGCTGGAACAGGGTCTGGCCAAGGGCAGACCCTCCAGAAATACTCGCCGCGGGAACGAAGGAATGAAATGGTGAGGAGCATGAAAAATGCATTCGAGTGTGGGTTTTGTAAGAGCTTATCTCATTTCTGCCACACTATCTAGACCTGATCTCCTGTATCAGCCTCTGGTTGATGAATAGATGGGGGAGGTCACCGCAATCTGGGGCAAGCTGATTTTGTGATTTGTCATCTCAAAAGGGGAAGAGGTTTTAAGTTGAAAGAGAAAAAAAGGTAGGCAGCCTTTATATGGGACATTTACGCGAACCTCAGCGGGGCCAGGCAACTTCCTTTCCAACTTCTCCTTGCTCTGGACCACTCTGTATTTACCACTTCTCTGAAGGCCAGAGATGCTACACACATCTTGTTAAAGAGAGCATCTTAGTTTGGCAGGACACACAGGGATGCTTCCGGCCGTCAGACAAATACGTTTCAGGGAAATGAACGGACTCTCACCCTGGGCTATATGACTTACGATTTCCTTTTAAAGTTGAAATCCCCCCTCAGGTAAAATATTAAAGAGTACAGGCTTAAGACACGGAAGTTAATAACACACGGGACACTGGAGAAGTGGACACGTGAACAGGCCACGGGAGAGAGATGCGAATCTCAGGTCTCGACTGGAACAGGATGCAGTAGAGAGTAACAGCCCTTGGGATTCGACTGGAATCTGAATCTTGACTCAACTACTTCTTGACTGGGGGACTGGTGTGAGTGGCTTCTTTCCTGGGCTTCCCTTTCCTCCTGTGTGAAGTCGGGGGACGGAGCCCCTCACGGCGACATGTGAACGGGCCGTGGACGGTTACGCAGATAGGTTACGCCTCGGTCATCCGAGGAGATCGATGGCAGAGGTCCACTTTCATGACGACCCAACTTGTCAAGATCAGAAAGGCCGCCAGCGAACAGCCGAACTGCACATCCAGGCCACTGCTGCTGACTTTTGGGAACCAACTCTTCAGAATGTTGGTAGGAAAATTACTCATTCGGGTATAAGGTTGGCAAAAACACTTGTCGGTCAGTGCTTTACATACAAGAACCCCCAAAATGGAGGAAGTGGGTATGGAGGAACAAGAAAAGAAGGGAAAAAAAGCAGCCACAGAGGTGGGGCGGCTGCTCGTCTTCCTGCCACCTGGAGGAAGTGCACACCTCATTAGGGAGATGCCAGGCTTCTATATTTTGGTTATTTGGCAGAGCCCACCCACCCACCCACCCAGTGGAAGGGGGAAAATCCTCTCCCTGCTGTTTCACGAAGGGAAGGAGACGAATCCGGGAAGGAGCCACCCACTCCGGTTTCCAAGCAGCGCTGTCCTGCCCACGCACCCCTCGCCAAGGAGCCCAGCCTCTGTCCACGGCTCCTCCATCTGTGGCTTCTGGCGCTAGCGTCCCCCTCCTGCATTTCCTGTCCATCTTCTGACCCCTGTTCTTGGTGATTCTGACCCAATGCCGAGGGCTACTTCCTCCCATCTGCACCTCCAGACCACAGCCACTGTTGACTCAGGAGCTCTTGACAACCTGGTCTACCCAACCCTGGCCCCACGTATATGCCGCACATGTGGCCCAAGCCAGTGTGGGTCCCCGAAGAGATGCTGCTCCTCCGTGGCCTCTGTCTGGAGGAAAGGAGGCAGTGGGATCGCGTGGTGGCCCAGAGACTCTTGTTCCAAACCACACAGAGGCTTACATGGAGGCTGGTGTGGTTGGCCACCTGTGGCCCACGGTTTCCGTGGTCCCCCAGTTCCCGGAGCAAAAGGCCCCTAGATTTGTCAAGAATATCCAGTTGTTCCTGGCGATTCCGATTTCTCCACACCGACCCCCACAGGAGCACAGCTTTGTGTTACAAAGAGGGGTTTTCTTGGCACGTGTCCATGCTTCAGGGTCCAGGCAGCCCGAGGGCAGTTCACCCGTTTGGCCCTGAGTCAGCTCAGACACCTGCCCGGAGGAAGGCCGCACGCACCGCTGGGGGACACGTGTCAGCAAGTGGCACGTGAAGCGGGAGGCACCACCTAGGACAGGTGCGGGCACCACTTTACGGGCACGGCGCCCGGGAAGTTTGGCTTTTTAACAACACTCGAGAAGTTCTGGCGTTAGCCAGATTTAAAAACCACTGAATTAAATGATAAAAAGGCCTTTTCCCCTCAACTCTGAGTCTCAAATTGACCCTTGTACTGCTTACACCTTTTCACGTGTAACGGAGTTCATTGATACTAACAACCGATCCAAATTACTACTTTAAGCCTAAAACCAATCTGAAAATTTCAAAATATTATCGGACCTTAGTAGTCCGCATTTACATTACACTTCCAGCTTCTGCCTCCCATCCCCACTGTAATTAGTTCCATGTATCCTGCTTCTCCAGGTGTTAGAAAACCCATTTGCTGTTTTTTAATTTAAATTCAATTAGCCAACATGGAGTACAGCATTAGTTTCAGATGTAGTGTTCAGTAACTTATCAGTTGCCTAGACCCATCTGCTGTTTTTGCTTTAGCCAATAATCTTTTTAAAAAAATAATTATAAGAAAACTGTTTTTAATATACAAGTAATTTTTACAATTTCCAGTTCTTTGTGTAGATCCAAGTTTTTCATCTGATAAAATTTTCCTCCAGCTCAGAGAATTTCTTCAACATTTCCTGTACCACACAGGCCTGTCAGCAGTGAGTTATCTCAGGTTTTGTCTGAAAAAGTTTTCATTTTTTGCCTTCAATTTGAAAAATATGTTTACTGGGTATAGAATTCTGGGTTAATGGATTTTTTTTCCTTTCAGTACTTAAAAGGCATCACTCCATCATCCTCTAGCTTACATAGCATCTGATGAGAAATCTATCCTAACCACCTTTCTTCTTCTGTATCCAATTGCTTTTTTCCTCTGGATGCATTCTCTTTTTTTAACATTTTTTAAGTTTAATTAAATCCAGTTGATTTTTTTTTTAAGTGTGCTCCATGCCCAACATGGGGCTTGAACTCACGACCCCGAAATCAAGAGTCATATGCTCTACCGTCTGAGTCAGCCAGGCACCCTTCTGGATGCATTCTATATTTTCTCTCTCTCTCTCTCTCTCTCTCTCTCTCTCTCTTTTTTTTCCCAGTCTTTAACACTTTTATTATGGTATGTGTAGGAGAGTTTTTATTTTATTTGGGGTTTTTTTGTTTGGTTGGTTTTGGTTTTCTGGGTTTTTTGTTCTGTTTTGTTCTCAGGTTTTTGTATTTATACTGCTGAGTTTCTCTGAACTTCATGGCTCTGAGGTTTGTTGTCTTGCATTATTTTTGGAAAATTCTTAGCCATGATCTCTTTAAATACTTCTTTTTTTTTTTTAAAGATTTTATTTATTTATTTGACAATGAGAGAGACAGCCAGCGAGAGAGGGAACACAAGCAGGGGGAGTGGGAGAGGAAGAAGCAGGCTCATAGCAGAGGAGCCTGATGTGGGGCTCGATCCCAGAACGCCAGGATCACGCCCTGAGCCGAAGGCAGACGCTTAACCGCTGTGCCACCCAGGCGCCCCTCTTTAAATACTTCTTATGCTGTATTCTTTCTCTTTTATTCTGGACGTCAGTCACCCATATGTCAGATCATTTTACATTGTCCCGTGCTCTTAGATACCTTGTTAGTTGGTGGCACTCTTGTATTCTTTTGGGGAATCACTTTTTATGATTCTCTTGGTCTGTCTTCAAGTTCATTAATCTTTTTCCAGCTGAGAGTAGTCTACTGATATGCCTGCCAAAGGAATTCCTTGTGTCTTGTCTCAACTTCTATTTGTGGCATTCCTATTAGTCACTTTCTTACCAATTCCACCTGTCCGTTGAAATTCTCCCTCTGTTCATTGCTATTCGCTCTCCCTCTAGGAAGCTTAGCATTCGTCACGGTTACACCGAAGTCCCTGTCTGAGAGCACCGGCACCCGGGTCATCCCCAGTATGGGCGCGGCTGATCGCTTCATCTGCTGGAAATTAGTTGTTTTTGTTTTTGTTATGTTTTGCTTTTCTTTTTTAAGTGTCAACTTTTGATCAACTGCTGAAAATTATGCATAAATAGTGGAGACTGAGGGAAGTGGTTTTTATGCCCATTAAAAAACCCCTCCTTTTGTGTGCGGTGTGAGGGCAGGATAGTTGTTGATCTAGTTGGATGTTGAACTGAGTTTCACTTTGATTTAAATCATTACCTTCAAAACACCACAGGCTTCAAAGACCTGCAGGGATGGGCCGCCTCACACAGGGCTGGGGTGCTGTAGGGTTTTCCTGTGACCCTGCTCCATCTCCCATTCTCAGCCTTGACCGTAGGCCCGTGCCACTCAGGGGTCCGCTGTCTGCCCCCGCCCCACCCTCAGAACTACACGGCCCTTGTTGTCAGCCGCTCTCAGCCTGCAGCGGCGGAGGGAGGGCTTTCCTGACGCTGGGTCTCAGGCAAACCCTGCAAATCTGCGCCTTGGGGTTAGGGTTTCATAAGCATTCCTGCTCCTCCTTCCCATGGAAGCCCATCTCAGCCTCTTATTTGTGGTTGGTCTCAGGAGGGAGAACATTTCCGGTCCGTTCCTCTGCAGCACCCATTCTCTGGGTTTGTCCTGGGACGGGAGGCAAGTTGCCCTTCTCTCAGTAGTTCAAGCCTTCTGCTCACTGGCTGAAAAGGATAATAGGGAGTTCGTGTCTATTTCCCATCCTGTAGAAGGAGGACCTCATAGAAGCCTGTGTCCCTGGGGTGGGGTGGGGGGCTCTTTCAAGGCCTGTGCCCCACCCCCAAACTCTCTTGGGCAGGCCTGTAGAAAAAGCCTACAAGCAAGTACAAATTGCCCCCTCTCCCAGGTCTCCTGCTATTTGAACCTGACCTGTTAGCCCAGGCTTGGTCTTTAAGGATTCTTTAAAACTGGCTGCTTTGTTCTTACCTACAGTATGGCAGCCACCTCTTTCTCCTTTCTTGGCTAAGTGTGGCCTAGTTCTTGCATCCCATCTCTCCTCAAAGGGCTTTCCTTTCTTTGGAATTCAGCCCATGTAGTTGTCTGCACGTGACTATGAAGCTCTCTGAAGGTCTCAAGAAAAGTTGGGATTTGGTAGATGACATGGAGTTTTCTCTTTTTTTTTTAAGATTTTATTTATTTGTTTATTTGAGAGAGAGAGAGAGAGAGTGCACATGCATGAGCAGGGGGAAGGGGAGAGGGAGACCAGACTCCCTGTTGAGCAGAGAACTGGGACATGGGGGCTGGATCCCCTGGACCCTGAGATCACACCCTGAGCCGAAGCCAGACGCTTAGCTGACTGAGCCACCCAGGCGCCCAGACCTGGAGTTTTCTTATAGCTAGGATGGGAGTGATTCTCCTCTGAGACTTTCTACATGGTAACAGGAAGCACACATCCAGGAGTTGACATTTAACACCAAACACGTGTGTGACTCGGGGGGCTCATCCCCTTCACAGAAGAAACTCCCATACTAAGAATGTGTCCATTCTCCTTATCCTGGGGGCCAGGGGAAATCCAGAAGAGCCTTCGCCAGGCTGAGGGGGTGGCACTGAGGTCACGGCTGAACGGAGCTGGGAAGGTGCTCGGGGTCACCTGAGGAGACTGAGCTAGACCATGTCCCAGGTTGGCAGAAGCTGAAGCCAGGGGCCCTCTCTCCCCAGCAGCCAAAAATGTGAGAAAAGGCCATGAAGCTGCGAATCAAGGAAGCGCCCTTCCAGAGCAGGTAGTAAAGATCAAAAGAAGACAGAGTCGTGATTCCGGGAATCAGCCTGAGGACAGCCTGGGCCTGGAAGCCCCCTCGCTGGGACTGCCGCAGGACGGCACAGCGATCCCCGCGCTGACCTCGCTGGAACGCTCCGAGTACTGGGTGTAAAGCTGAGAAAGAGTCGGAGTGGCTGGGAAGGAAGAGGCTGACAGGCTGTGTAAGCACCAGAGCAGAGCATTCAGACAAAGGCTGGCTTCAGGTCTCCTGTTACGGGCTGAGTTGTGCGCCATGTACCTGTTCCAAGAGGAATTCCAGCTGTGGCTGGGGAGAAAAGAAACCATTTCTCCTCTTACCGAAATTTAAAATTCAGGGGTTGTGAAGTGGTCTTTAATGATTAGCTGTGCAACTGTCTGTTTTTAAAGAAAAACTCAGAAAAAATAAAAAAGAAGGGAAAGGAAAGGAAGGGAAAGGAAGAAAGGAAAGGAAAGGAAAGGAAAGGAAAGGAAAGGAAAGGAAAGGAGAACAGAAAAGAAAAACTCAGAAAAGCATCGTTTCTAATTCTGAAAGGAATGTGAGTTGTTCCATGAGCTGGTGCTTCCCAAACTTTAATGAGCATATGAACCCCCCCGAAATGTGAATTTGCAGATTCTGATACCCTAGCCCTGGGCTGGGGCCCGAAAGTCTGCATTTCTGACAAGCTCCAGGCAATACGTTGCTGATACAGTGCGGGGACCACACTTTGGGCAGCAAGATTCTAGAACGTACACCAAGAGCTGGATCCGAGACCCGCAAAGCGCTTGTAAAGGAGCCCAGCGATCACAGCCTTCGCACCGCTAACTACGCTTGTGAGAGGCGGTGGTGCCCACTAGAAACTCCACACTGACCGACAGGTGGTCTCGCCT
Organism: Ursus americanus; assembly: GCF_024610735.1. Taxonomy (NCBI): domain Eukaryota; kingdom Metazoa; phylum Chordata; class Mammalia; order Carnivora; family Ursidae; genus Ursus; species Ursus americanus. Next base: position 73,957,566 of record NC_142137.1, on the reverse strand, counting down.
TGAGGGCCTGAAACTGAGACTTTTGGGAAGGGCCTCACCGGAGCCACTGCCCGCCCCCGCCCCTCCCGGGTCTCGAGGACAGGTGGAGCGCACAAGCAGCAAGGGCAGCTCCGTGCACCGGGGCTGTGGTCAGATACACGCGATTATCAGGCACGCACTCTGAGCCAGACGCCGAGCTCAGCAGTTTGAGGTGCGTTGCTGTCCCAACGTTCGTTATTTACTTTTCCAAACAAATGTACCTATATAAATAAATACGTTACCATCAGCCTGGGAAATCTTACACATTTGTTATTCATCAAATTCAGTTTGTTTGATCTGCGTATTTCTGATCCTCGCGTAACCCCTGGGGTTTGCCCCGCCGGCCATCGCGCTTACCCTGTCACTGCTACTCCCGATCTCCCTGCCGTTTTTGCTGCATGTGCTCTGTATGAAGGGGTATGTTCGTCAGTAGGAACGGCTTGTGCTAAAGCCGACCAGACCTCTGCTGCTACTGGTAAGATCTTCTGAAGTTACCACTCATTTGGAAATGGGCACACTGGGGATACATGACATATTTAAAGAAAGATCTGAAGAAAGACCAATTTCCCAATGCAACGTAGGGCTCATGGGGTCTTATTTAGTAACAGATCTGTTGGCATGAAAGTTGTCACCAAAAAAAAAGGTTTTGCTGATGCTCTAAATGGAAATACAGTCTATATGAAGCTGCTGTCTCTTCCTTAAACGTTATGTTATCAGCATTTCAGAGGCACAAATTATGCATTAAACACTGAATTGCTATTACAATGATCATATTCAGGTTTTCATTTTTAGATAAGATCGCTTCTCCTGGCTCCAAGTCTAGATCTTGATTTCATCATTGGTTCCTAGAAAAAGGTATTCCTAAAAGTCACTTTAAATTCAACCATAAAATGATGTGTCTTGTTTTGAATTTCTTCTTGGAATCAAAAAGTACCATCTCTTCTGACATCCTAGCAATGTAGGCTTTCACTGAACATTCTACCAGTAAGTACAATTGGTGGCTTTGGGTGCCTGGCATTGCTCCTAAGTCTGAGTGCTAATAATTGGCATTCATCAGTATTTCCAGCTCTCTGCCTTCTGAGTATAGCTGGAGGAGATTGCACTCTTCCCCGCACCACCACCCCCAGAGCTGGGTAGGAGCTGCTCCATGACCTGCTTTGGGTAATACAACAAGACCAGAGGAAGCAGGTGGCAGTCTGGGCGAGGCCTTTCAGTTCTGCTGTGACTGTGCCCCATTCTCCCTCCATTCCGGAGTGCCTCGGATGGAGGCCAGTGGGGGGCAGACCTGGGACGGACACATGGCATGGGTAAGAAATGGGACTATTTGTTACTGCAACTGAATCCAGCTTACCCTGACTGACGTGGCTCGCTTATCTTAAGGGACAGGTTTGGAAAACTCCAAAGGTAAACAAAGATTTCCCTAAAGAGAAATGCCCTTAAAACTGGTCTAAACTCTTAAAACACTTCCTCAAGAAATGTGTTTCAATGGCTCTAAAGCTGTATAAACGCTGGGGTCACTTTATTCCTTCCTTGCGTTTGCTCTGGGAGCGGGTTCCATCTCCCAGCTGGCATCACAAAGATGGTCTTCATAATTCTAGCCAACATGCGTGGGGGCCTATTGTGTGCTAAGCACTCTGCATGGGTTAGCTACCATTTCTCCCACACACCTGTGAGGAAATGCTGTGGATCAGGAAAGAGAAAGTGAGAGCAGAGAAGAAACGTGTCCAAGGGTTCAGAGCCAGGAAGCCATAAAACTGGGATCAGAATCCAGGTCCACCTTATGCACTTAATAAATAGAGTACTTACCCCGCGCTGGTCTACCTACACACCCACATCCCGTGGCTGGAAGGCAGAGCATCTGGAGTTGCTGGCTTCATAGTGGCAATCCCACAGATCATTGTTAATATCCACACGTATTGCTTAGGAAGAGTAGGCCTTAGCAAGAGCTGGCTCCCCCGAAAATCTGAGATACATCAGAAGCCACAGAGGTGAAGAGGAGGCCAGTGAATTAGTACTGAGAACCTGCCGAGTCCTGGATGTCACTTTTCCGTTTAACGCTCACAAACTTTATGCAAAGTAGGTGCCGTCTCTGTCTTACCGAGGCAGAAACTCAGGCTTAGAGAGGGGTTATGTAATGGACCCCTGATACATCCAGTGTGCATCAGAACTAGATTTTGATTCAGAATGTGCCCTTTATGTAGGCCGTGCCCTTTCCCCTGTAACACGGTGAGGGGTACAGGAAGGGCAGGTCTCTCTGGAAGTCACTAGGAAGATCATGTGCCTGGACAGCTGCCCAGACCGTAAGGAATGAGGCCATGAGACACTGGAGAAGTACTGAAGGAAGCGGACCTTCCCTATACCCCACAGGCCAGGCCCAGGCCAGAGGGAAGCCGCCTCGTATCCCTCTGAGACCCAACTCAAACCACCCGAGTGTCCAGATCCTTTAAAGGAGAAATCAAAACTCAACTGCTTTTTTGATCAATGGGCGAGGTTCCATTTTAGAGAGGAAAGCCAATGGACCCAATGGCCAATTTTCCCACCAAATCCTTTCTCTCTTTCTGTCTGGTCACGTGGTCATTCAGCTAGAGAATATATTTTCCAAATTTTCCAAAAAAAGAGAATCAACTTGATTTCTAGAATAGTTACTTTGAATTTTATTAAATTAATCAATTAAATTTAATTACAGCCCAAGGAATGATTACTGCTGTTTAGACAAAAACTATTCAAAATTTTGATTTAAGAAATTTATTAACTAGGATTTATGAAATACATGTCTCGATTATTCCACTTTAAAAGAGTTAGCAGAAAAAAGTGCTCTAGGTAAATGCCAGGCAAGGGAGGGCGGGGAAACAGGTCCTAATTCTGGGTCATCAACTTTCCCCTTCCCTTCTGAAACTGCCTCAGAAAATTGGCAAAAGTAGAGGTGTTCAAGGCTGCCTCACATTCTGGGCAAAGTCTGAGATCAAGTGATTGCACGGAGACATGTTTCAGAGCACTGAGCGACAGGGTCCAACCAGATGATCCTGCCATCCCACTGTCCCTGTGTGATGCAGTGTTCATCCATGTCCAATGTCCTTTGCTTTGCCTCCAGCCCTGTGTTGAAAGTGGGACCATTTCTCTGTCCCCATAGACCAACCCAAACCACTGCACCCCCGTCCAGTCCCTGGCACAGCTCACATGGTTTCAGGGGTGGGCAATGGAGGTGCCCTGCCCCCAGCTGGAGTCTCTATACTGGCGAGGTGACTTGCTTAGGAAGGGGAGGGGGTTTTGACTCCTTTAAACAAATCCCACTGTGCAGAAATGGTGGACCAATGTTGCTACTCAAATATAATTCTCCTCTCTTTGGGCAAATGTTCAGTGGGGACACTAAATATCCTTCCCACTGTGGAAGGAAAGGAAAGGAAAGAGGAAAGGAAAGGAAAGGAAAGGAAAGGAAAGGAAAGGAAAGGAAAGGAAAGGAAAGGAAAGGAAAGGGGAGAGGAGAGGAGAGGAGAGAAGAGAAAGAAAAGAAAAGAAAAAAGAGAAAAGAAAAAAGGAAAAAGGAAAGGGTAGGGAAGGGATGGGAAAGGAAAAGGAAAGGAAAAGAAAAGAAGGAAGAAAGAAAGAAACATAGATTCCTTTCTTTTCCCTACTAGAAAGGTAACAAACCAGAATATTTCTAGAAACAAAGAGAATTTCCACAGGAATTTCATAAACACCCTCATCTCATATACACAACACACAGTATGTATGTCATTTGCCTTTGGGGAAGAAGCACACAGAAATAAAACAGCTTACTAATTCCATTTTTTCCTAAAATAAAAAAATATATATATTACATAATGAAAGCAGAGAATCATCCAAGAGTCTCACATAAGAAATACAGACTGAACATATGTTATCTCAATTTAATATATATGAACTCATGAAATAGGTACAATTATCCCCATTTTTGAGATGATCAAACTGAGAGGTTAAATAACTGGGCCCCGGTTCAAGCAGAGAAGCGAAACCAATAGGATATGTATACACTCAGTCTGTAAGTCCATTTCCTCCCCATCTAATGCTGGAGTTCGAAATCTGTAGGACAGACAGGAAGGAAAACAGATAAAAAAATGGAGAAGATCAAGGACAACTGGACACTAAATCATGAGCTGGAATCCCATGAGGATGGACTGAAACCTGGGTCAGCTCTTCTGCCTCTGACCTTGGTGCAGAGGTCAGGGCTCTTTGTCACAAAGCTCAACACACAGACTGGGCAAGGCACCAGAGAAGGAGGAGGAGACCAGCTGCAAAAAATCCCAAGCCCAAGGATTTTATACATAGAAAATCATGTAGTCTTGGATAGGGACAATTGTGTATCTTCTTCCTTCTTTTGTGTCCTTCTATTTCTTTCTCTTACTTTATTGCACCAGCGGTCACTTCCAGTACAATAAAGAAGAGTGATGGACATGGACAGCACTTTTCTTGCTCCCGATCTCGGAAGGAAAACATTCACTCCTACACTATCATGTGAGCTGTGGTTTTTTTGTTGATGTCCTCTGTCAGATTGAGAAATTTCCCTTCTATTCCTGGTTTGCTGAGAATTTCTGTTTTTATTATGAATGGATATTGAATTTAACCAAATGCTTTTTCTGTATCAATTAACATGATCATGTGGTGTTTTTAGAATATTAACATTTTGGTTTACATCGATTGTTTTTCAAATATTGAACCACCCTAGCATTCCCCAGATAAACCCAATTCAGTCATCACGTATTAATTACTTTAATCTATTGCTGAATTCGATTTGCTAATATTTGGTTAAATATTTTTGTACCTATATTTATGAGGGACGTTTGTGTTGTTTTCTTGTATTGTCTTTGTCTGGTTTTGGTATCCAGGGTAATGCCAGACTCATAAAATGTGTTTGGAAGTATTCCTTCTTCTTTGATTTTGACAAGGCTTTGTAAAGTCTTCTATATTATTTCTTCTTTAAATGTTTGGGAGAATTTGCCAGCAAAACCATCTGGATCCAGAGTTTCCTTTTTTGAAAGTTTTTAGCTACGAATTTATTTTCTCTAACAGACTTCAGATCATTCAAGTCATGTATTTCTTCTTGAGTGAATTTTGGTGTTTGTGTCTTTTAAGGAATTTGTCCATTTGTCTAAGTTGTCGGTTTTATGTGTATAGTGTTGTTTGTTGTATTTCTTTTTTTTTTTAAGATTTTATTTATTTATTTGACACAGAGAGAGACAGCCAGCGAGAGAGGGAACACAAGCAGGGGGAGTGGGAGAGGAAGAAGCAGGCTCCAGGCGAAGGAGCCTGTTGCGGGGCTCGATCCCAGAACGCCAGGATCACGCCCTGAGCTGAAAACAGACGCTTAACGACTGAGCCACCCAGGCGCCCCTGTTTGTTGTATTTCTGTATTATTCTTTTAATGTATGTAGGGTCTACAGTGACATCCTATATTTTATTCATTATATTAACAATTTGTGCCTTCTTTTTTCTTGCTAGAGCTTAATGAATTTTATTGATATTTTCAAGAACAAACTTTTGGTTTCTTTGATTCTATTTTTCTGTTTTCAATTTCATTGATTTTGACCTTCAACATCTTTTCATTTATTTTCTCTCCTTCTCATAGTCTCTTAAGGTAGAAGCTTGGATTACTGATTTGAGCCCTTTCTTTTTTAATATAAGCTCTGAAAGCCATAAGTTTCCTTCTAAGCACTGCTTTTATGGCTACTAAGGACCCATATGTTTTTGACACATTGTATTCTCATTTTCATTCAGCTTTAAATATTTTATAACATCTCTCGAGAGTCCCTCTTTACCCTTAGATTTTAGGAATGTACTGTTTAATTTCTAAGAGTTTAGAGTTTCTTGTGAAACCCCCAAGATATAATCTTGTGATAATACTAGTATTTCTTTTATTAAGTTCTGATTTAATATCATTATGGTCAGGAACATATTCATATCATTTCAGATCTATTAAATGCATTAAGAGTTGTTTTTAATAATCTAAGATATGGTTTATTTATGTGACTATTGCTTAAAAAGAATGTTTATTCTGCTGTTGTGGAGTGGGGTATTTTACAAATGTCAATTAGATCCAGTTGAATGATGATGTTTGGTTCTTCTATATCCTTACTAGTTTTTCTGTCAATTCTACAAATTACTGAGACAGGAATGTTGAAATTTCCAACTATTACTGTACATTTGTCTTTTACTTGTTCCAGGTTTTTTTCCAGTTTTTGTTTTTTATGCTTTGAAGCTCTGTCATTAGTGTCTTCCTGGTGAATTGCACTCATTATGTTATGTCAGTCAGTATCTCTGGTAATTGTGTTGTTTTCTTGCATTGTCTTTGTCTAGTTTTGGTATCCAGGGTAATGCCAGACTCATAGTCTGTAGTCTATTTTGTCTGGTACAAATACAGCCACTCCAGCTTTCTTTTGATTTGTGTTTACAGAGTATGTCTCTTTCCATGCTTTTTCTTTTTTGTTTTTTTTAACAGTTTTATTGACATATATTGACAATAATTCACATACCATCCAATTCCTTTCTTTAAAGGATACAATTCAATACATTCTTAGGACATTTACAAATGTGTGCACCCATCACCAGTCAATTTTTAGAATATTTTCATCACCTTGAAAAGAAACTCTATGCCCTTTAGCCTTCAACCCCTTATCCCCATCTCACCCCCTGCCACACCACCCCTAAGCAGCAACAATTAATCTACTTTCTCTCTATACATATTTACCTGTTCTGGGCTTCCATATGAATGGAATCATATAGCATGTGGACTTCGTGAATGGCTTTTACACTTAGCTTATGTTTTCAAATTTCATCCAAGTTACAGCACGTATCGGCATTTCATTCCCTTTTTTTTGTGGCCAAATAATATTCCATTGTATGGATAGATCACATTTATGTATCCATTCATCATCCATGATTAGCCATTTGGGTTGTTTCCACCTTTGGTTATTATGAATAATGCTGCTGTGAATATCCATGTACAGGTTGTTGTGTAAACATATGTTTTCACTTCTCTTGGGTATACACCTAGGAGGGGAATTGCCTGATCATATGATAAGTCTGTGTTTAATCATTTGAATAACGGCCAGCCTGTCTTCCAAAGCAACTGCACCATTTTGCATTCCCACCAGGGGTGTATGAGGGGTCCTTTTTCTCCATATCTCCACCAACATTTGTTATTATTTGACTTCATCATTCTAGCCATCCTAGTGGATAAGAAGTGATATCATTGTGGTTGTGATTTGCATTTCCCTGACAATCAGTGATGGTGAGCATCTTTTCATGTACTTGCTGACCATCTGTATACATCTTCTTTGGGAAAAATGCCTGTTCAGATCCTCTGCCCATTTTTTAATTGAATTGTTTGGGGGTTTTTTTGCTATTGAGTTGTAGAAGTTCTTCTATGTTTTTGATATAACCCTTTATCAGATAAATGTGGTTTACAAATGTTTTCTCTAATTCAGTACATTACCTTTTCATTTTGTTAGTGATTTCCTTTGCTATGCTGAAGCAAATATTTTTTCTGTATATACTCTTCCTTATCTCTTTCTGGTATTCCAATGATAAATGTTAGCCTTTTTGATATGATCACAAAGTTCCCTAAATCTGTTCATTTTTTTCAGTGTCTTTTCTCTCTGTTGTTCAAATTAGATAATTTTGTTGATCAGTCTTCAAGTTTACTGACTCATTTCTCTATCATCTTTGTTCTGTTGCTGAACCCACACAGTGAGCCTTTCATTCATTTTTTGAATTTTTTAGTTCTAATTTCCACTTAGTTCTTGATGACTTCTCTTTCTCTGCTGATAATTTCTATCTCTCCATTCATCTCAAGGAGCATTATCACAAGAGCTACTTTAAGTTTTAGCCTAATAATTCCATCACTTGTGTCAACTCTTGTCTATCCTGCACAAGTTAAGATTTTAATGGCTCTTTGTCTGCAATGCAAGTTTGGATTGTATCCAGGATACTTGAATAGTATAACCTTCTGGATCTTGCTGCTTTTTTTTTTTTTTTTTTTTGTTTTAGAAGGCAATCAATTAGTTGAATTTCAGCTCCAAGTCTCTATCTGCCTTCCATGCTTTGTGTTTCCAAAGTCAGGTCAGTTTTCAAAGGCTTTGCAGTGCTACCCAGATCTGTTGAATGCATATGGCACCCAGTGGCCAGTCTCGGTGTTGGGTGGAGGCTTCTCCCATCGATCAGCATTCAATGTCTAGGGTACGCTGTGCAGGGTCAGATTCATGCATGCACAGCTCAGGGATCCCGAGGATCATAAACAGTGTTATGGGGTCATTTTCTGGGCTGCTGCCTCTCTGCAACCTCCCAGTATTTTCTGGCTCCTCAGGTTCCCTTCCAGTCCTCCTGCCAGACAGCTCTAGCTTTCATCGCCCACATTCTCCTCCCTCTGACTGTGCTTACAACCAGGCCAAGCTGCAGGAATAGAAGTAGAAGGAAAAAATCTCATACACAGGTTTATTCTATTCTCATGGGACCTCATTTCCTCCCATCAGAGCAGAGGGTTCTTACACCTCCCTCAAAGATGAGGCAGCTATGGCATTGCACAGGGGCTGGGATGCAGGAGAAGCAAAGTATGAGACAGTCACACCCTCTTGAGCACTGGGCATCCCATTTCCCAGTCTTGGAGCCAGAACTCAGTGGCTTCCACTGGCACTCTCTCCGTCCACACCCACTAAGTCATCCCTCTCCTCATGTCTGATGCCAATCGTTCTGTACAAAATTAACACAGCCTAGGTCACAAGGACCATTTCATGTTTAAATTAAGAGATTTTTTTCATTTTGAAAACATATGAGGACAATGTAACAACACTAAATACATTACTGGAAATTCCTAAATCCATTACCCTAACCCAGCACTTCTCACTTCACTTTCCTGCTTTTCTTAAGCAAACAAAATGTATGCTTCCAAATCTTAGTTTCTTTTTCCAAAACTATTTATTGAAGGCCTACTATAAGCCAGGCACTGGACCACACTGGAAATACAAAGATATCCTTTAACAACTGCCATTGTGTTTATTTAGGAGGGAAATGGGCAGAAAAGTCTGAGTGATATTTTTTATTATGTTCAATTAGCCAACATATAGTAATACATCATTAGTTTTTGATGTAGTGATCAATGATTCTTAGTTACATATAACACCCAGAGCTCATCACATCACGTGCCCCCCTTAATACCCATCACCCAGTTACCCATCCCCCACCCCCTCCCTTCTGTAACCTTCAGTTTGTTTCCCAGAGTCCAGAGTCTCTCATGGTTTGTCTCCTTCTCTGATTTCTTCTCATTCAGTTTTCCCTCCCTTCCCCTATGGTCCTCTGTGCTATTCCTTATATTCCACATATGAGTGAGACCATATGATATGATAATTGTCTTTCTCTGCTGGACTTATTTCACTTAGCATAACCCCCTCCAGTTCCATCCAAGTCGATGCAAATGGTAGGTATTCATCCTTCCTGATGGCTGAGTAATATTCCATTGTATGTATGAACCACATCTTCTTTACCCATTCATCTGTTGAAGGGCATCTCGGCTCCTTCCACAGTTTGGCTAGTGTGGACATTGCTGCTATGGACATTGGGGTGCATGTGCCCCTTCTTTTCACTACATCTGTATCTTTGGGGTAAATACTTAGGAGTGCAATTGCTGGGTTGTAGGGTAGCTCTATTTTTAAGGTCTTGAGGAAGCTCCATACCATTTTCCAGAGTGGCTGTACCAGCTTGCATTCCCACCAACATTGTAAGAAGGTTCCTCTTTCTCCACATCCTTGCCAACATTTGTTGTTTCCTGCCTTGTTCATTTTAGCCATTCTGACTGGTGTAAGGCAATACCTCATTGTGGTTTTGATTTGTATTTCCCTGATGGCTAGTGATGTGGAGCATTTTTTCATGTGTCTGTTGGCCATTTGTATGTCTTCTTTGGAGAAGTGTCTGTTCATGTCTTCTGCCCATTTCTTGACTGGATTATTTGTTTTTTAGGTGTTGAGTTTGGTAAGTTCTTTATAGATCTTGGATACCAGCCCTTTATCTGCAAATATCTTCTCCCATTCCATAGGTTGTCTTTTGGGTTTGTTGACTGTTTCCTTTGCCTGAGTGATTTTTTTTTTTAAGATTTTTGTTTATTTATTTGTCAGAGAGAGAGCACAAGCAGGCAGAGGGAGAAACAGAACCCCCGCGGTCCAATGCGGGACTCAAACCCAGGCCCCTGGGATCATGACCTGAGCTGAAGGCAGACACTTAACCAACTGAGCCACCCAGGCATCCCAGTCTGAGTGATTTAAATGGTGGTGAGAGTTACAGAGGAAACAGGCACGGTGGCAAAGTGGTGGAGAGTGGGTGCCTCAGTGGCAGGAACCACTTGTCCACATATTTCCTATCACATGAATTCAGCGTTAGTTTGTCAAGCTCTGTGTTTTTAAAGCCCTATGAAAATTGAAAGAGTTTATGGATCTGAGTTTATAGAACCTTTGAAAATTAATACATCAGTGAATCTTCTTATCCAGACACAGGATGCACACATGTATTTAGGTATTCCTGTGTCCTTTCCAGCATAGGTTTGTGGCTTTGTGTACATTCTGTATGAATGAGTCTGGCAAACCTATTACATTTAATCATACGCAGTTCACATTTTAGTGTAAATAGGGTTCTGGTTGGTGAAATGCTTCTAATGTTGTTCAAATGCAGTCTAATTTACTACAGTGTTACTGAGAGTTTGTAATACAACTCTTTGACCTGGATTATGGAATTAAGAGTAAATTTTTTATAACAACAGAAAAAAATCCTACTCAGGTTTTTAGTATGATTATCATTTTTGGTGAACAAGAACTATTCTCAGTGATGTGGGAAAAGAAACACAAAAGTGTAATCTTTTGTGATGGTTATTACCATCCCTTACCACCCTCCACCTTGTTTTTATTATTTCCCACCAATGTGATATTTTTATGTCTTCAAGTAATTCAGGAAAACTTGTATTTGATTGACCCCCATGAATAAGAAACATTCTACTGGAATTTCTTTCTTTTATCACCTTCAGGAGTAAAGAGAATAAGAACAACAACAACAACAAAAAAAAAAAAAAAACACCCAACTTCATAGAGGGATTTATTTTTATAAAAAAGCTAGCATAGGACAGGTGTCTCATGGTATTGAAAGTATGGATGAATGAATGAATGTGACTTTTAAAGAATGTGTGGGTATATTCATTTTATGATTCTCATAAAATGAAAATTTTTGTTAGCTGGGGTGTGAAGTATAATAGCTGCTGGAAGAGTCAGCTTCAAGACCTCTGTGATTTGGGGCGCTTGGGGGGCTCAGTCAGTTAAGTGTCCGACTCTAGAATTCAACAAGGTCATGATCTCAGCATTGTGGGATTGAGCCCTGCATCAGGCTCTGCGCTGGGCATGGAGTCCACTTGGGATTTTCTGTCTGCCTCCCTCTGCCCCTCTCCCCCAAGATCCCCCTCCACTGCTCCTGTGGTGTATTCACTGTCTCCCTCCCTCAAAAAAAAAAAAAAAAGAAAAGAAAAGAAAAGAAAAGAAAAGAAAAAAGGAAAGAAAAGAAAAAAAAAAAAACCTCTGTGACTTAACCCAGGAGAACTTCAGGGGGTGGGGAATCTGCTCCATGCAGCCATTCAGGGCCCCAGGCTCCCCTATGCTGGCCCCACCGTTCTCTATGGCCTTAAGGGTGACTGCAGAGGCTGGAGACGGTAGCATCTGGACGCGGACTGCACGGCTTCCCCTGCAGCACAGACAGAGTATTGGGCGATAACTGGCATTGAAGATGAGGAGCCTGAATTAATGAAAGGCCCTAAATCACTGAAGAAAAAGTTAACCATCTGGACACTCATTCAGACTATTGATGAATGAAACTGCATTGTAAATAGGTTTTCCATGGTAAAGTTTCCGGACCTCTCGTGTGGAGAGAACACTCCGTCAGCGAGAGCAGGCCTGTGCCCCGTCCTGCGAGCGGGGCTCGCCGCCCGCGAGCGCGGCTGAACGAGGACTGGGGCCTCGGGTCGGGGCGGCTATTACATAATAGCCCACGCGCAGCGCACACAGTACTTCTGAAACCACAGAAGCCAAACCACAGTGGAAAATTCAGCTACTCTGGAAAGAAATAGCAAGATAATTTTCTGCAAAGTTTCCTATTCTGTATGCATTCTTCTTAGGTGGCCTATATTTCTAGTGCTTCTTAGAGCCCACATGACTGGAGAAGAGTGAGTCTCCACGAAGAAATGTGTGCATGCACATCATGTTACCATGGCTAAACCTGGGCAGACGGCATTTGTGCTTGCGATGCCACGCGCCGTGGGAGAGCGGCGGGAGTCCTGGCGGTTAGACCTGGGGAAGGCGTCGCTTTCAACCCCACAGGCAGGCCGTCAGTAATAGGGAGATATTAATGGATTTCACAAGAATGAAAACTTCACTCCTTTATCAATGCAGAAATAACCCCCTGAGAATTCTGAAGATCTTTAGCAACTCAGTCGTTGCGGATCCCTGAGATGGGGAGCAGACGCCGCCTGCAAACACAGCCTGCCAAGCACACAAATACATGGCATTGAGCACCCCAGCCCCGGAGCCCAGCCTTCCCAGAACTGGGCTGGAGAGCCCCTGCTGGACTCGGCGGCCTGAAGCAAGTCCCCGAGGAGAAGAGATCACGGTGTCTGCAGCCCCCACGGCGCACGTCATCCCGCGGCCGCCAGGTCAGAGTGGCTCGACGTCAGTAGCACAGAGGACCAGACGGCTCACCTGTCCCTCACCTGGGAAGCCCCGACTCACCACAGTGTCCAGCACCTCCACAGGCCCAGGTCCTCTCCTCCCGCTGCCCTGCCCTCCTCCCCGCACTCCTCCTCCAGCCCCACCCCGCCTTCCCTCCTGCACCTGCTCCAGGGCTCCTCTCCGCTCCTCTTCTCTCCACCCTTACTTGCCCACAATGGATCAACTGAATACTTATTTTTGTTCTAATAAAGTTGGTCAGTTAAACACTATTTCCAGGTTTTTTGAGCCCTCAACTTATTTTCTCCCTAGGAAAAACATTTAGTTTCTCTGCTATTTCTTAGGTCATAAACTGTCAAATATTTTGATACTCCCATGGCAATTTTTTTTTTTAAGAAATGGGAATAGCTCTCATTCAACTGCCCCTGCTCCCAGGGGTACAACTTGAACAAGCAAGCTCGGAAAATGACGTCATTTTGCTTGTTGCCATCACTGGGCACGTTACGCAGACAGAGTTATTTAAATACCTAAATTCGAACAGAAAAGCAAGTAGCTTTAGGCAGGCTTTGTGTGTGGGGGGAGGGGTGCTCTTAACACATTAAATAACTTCAGTAATCGCTCTACCTTTGAGCACAGTGCCGCCCGAGGAGCCCTCTGCCATCCGTCCGGAGCATCAGCGCAGCGGTCTCACTGGCCTTCTTCACAAGCGGTGTCCCCCGCCAGGCGGCTACACCCGCAGGCAGCACGCCGACCACCGGCTCCGCAGAGGCTGGCGGCTTCCTGTGCACAATCAGAAGCAGTCCGTTCCGAAGGTCCTAGCAGGTTGGGGCTGGAGGCGCTTCCCCCAGAGCAGCAAAGGAGAATTCTTAGTTTTAAATCTCACAACTTGATTATCTGTTATAGGAAGAACAAATGGGGCTCCAGTCCCCTGTCCACAGCCCCCAGGACACCCTGAGCGCCCGGGAGCTCTACAGCCCAGTGTGGAAACAGCAAGCCGGGGGTCCAGCACCACAGTGGACGGGAGAGGCAGGGTCCAGAGAAGTGGACCATCGAGGAGCTGGAGGCCCCGCAGGATCTAGGACACTGTTATTCTGACCGTGACCCAGGAGTCCTTCTTTCAAATGGGACCACTTACACTTTCCCGCGAGGATCTGCTCACATTCATTACGTTGATTTGCTATTTCTCCTAAAACACATACTTTCATGGGCAAAACTTGGCCGGTTATGTTTCCTGAGGCTTATCTCAACACCTATGTGGACTTAGCACGTAAAGCTCAGAATACGTTGGTCACTTTCTAAGAAATATCTAAATTTCACTAAACAGTTGTTCGGTTTCAAGGTAATGGATGGGTCAATGAAGCCATTCAAATGTTCATTTACTGTGATTTATCTTGACTACACAAAGAGCCCTTCTCCCCTGATGCAGAGAACAAGCAAAGTCAAGCTCCAGTTTCTGAGCGAATTACGCTTCAGAACGTCTCCAGCAAGTCAGTGGGTTGACGTTTATTGTTTCCGGGGAATAAACGCTGACGTGCAGGAGGCACGCAGGCCGACCTCCCTCAGCCTGGCCGTCTCCTCCCCTGCTGTCCAACTCCAGGCCGCAAGGCTCCGCAGCCCACTCACCAGGTCGTCCGCGGCACCCAGCACGCCTTCGGTCCCTGCAGAGATCACGCACAGCCGGGAACGCTGTCGCCCAGACTCTGCTGAGATGCACTGGAGTCATCCCGCCTGTGCGAAGCTCAGCGGCCCCACACGTGGCCACTTGGATGAAGTGCTCTGAGTCACCTCAGACACCGGCACAACCACGTCGGCCCGTGGGACCGGTGACCAGGTCAAAGCAAGGGATGCCCTCCAGGGTGCACTGCTGGCCAGCAGAAGCAGAGAAAGGTGGGCTCTGTTCTCTGCAGAGCTGTAAGGTGGGAGTTCCACGAGAAACTCAGGGTGAGAACAGTCCCCTTTTCCGATTTCCCTTCCTCCCCTCGCCCTCCCCTCCTGCCTCCCTCCCTCCCTTCACAGTCTCGGGTTCTTCAAAAGACCCAAAACTATGTAAGGGAATAATTATAACAGATAGTTCTTGTGTCCGTAACAGGTAGAGACGTAATAAGTATAACGAGAGCCCAAAAACAGGAGGAGAGGGACTAAAGCTGCGCAGGAGAGATGTTTCCATGGCTTAGTGGAGCTGATCTGGTGTGCATCGAAGCAGGCTCTGGCCGACTGAGAAGGACACTGTGAGCCCTGGAGCAGCCACTGAGAAAGTACTTTAAAATACAGTGAGGATACCCAGGAAAGTGGTTAAGAGAGCAGAACCTAAGAGTTCTCATCACCAGAAGAAGTTTCTTTTCCCCTTTCTTTTTATTGTATCCACATGAGAAGTTAGGTGTTAGCTGAACCCGTGGTGATCACTTCACAATATACAGACCCACCAAACCATTACGCTCTATACCTTAAACTGACATAGTGTCATAATTTCAATTATCCTCAACGAGACTTGAAAAAGAGAGGGAAAATACAGTGAAAAAATAATTTAAGGAGTTAAAAATGTTACACTAGCAAATACTCACTTATTGCAAAAGAAAGCAGTAAAGGAACAGAGAAACAAAAAAGACATGAGACATATACTAAACAAAAATTAAAACTGCAGATAAATCCAAACTACGTCAATAATAACTCTAAATGTGAATGGATCAAGCAATCTAGTCAAAAGGTAGAGGTTAGCAGACTGCATTTTTTTTAATCCAACTGTGTGCTACCTACAGGGGATGACCTTGGGGTTCAAAGAGACAAGTGGGGTGAAAGGAACAACCGCCATGCAAACAGCCACCAGTGGCTATACTCGTATCAGGCAAAACGACTTTAAAACAAAACAAACAAAATTGCTAGAGATAAAGAGGGACATTTTATGATACAAAGGGTCATCCATCAGGAAGACCTGATGGTTACATATCTGCACCTAACCACAGAGTTCCAAAATACAAGCAGCGAAAAAATGACGGAATTAAAGGAAGAAAGAGATAATCCAACAAAGCTGGAGATTTCAATACTCCCATTTTCAATAAAGGATAAAACAACTAAGAATAAGATCAATAAGGAAATAGAAGACTTGAACGACACTATTAAACAACTGGACCTAAAAACCATCTACCTAACAACAGCAGCATTCTTCTCAAGTGCACATAAAGTTACTCCAAATGCAGACTGAAACCACAATCTGGTACCGTTTCACACCCATCAGAGTGGCTATACTCAAAAAGCCAATAACGAGGGCCGGCGAGGCTGTGCAGAAACCGGAAGCTCGTCCATAGCCGCTGGGGATGCGGAATGGTGACCTGCCGTGGAACGCAGTCCAGCAACTCCTCAAAGCACTGAACGGAGTTGTCAGAGGACCCAGAAATCCCACCCCTACATATGCACCCAAGGAAAAAACCTGTATCCACACAAAAATCTGGCATATGAATGCTCTCAGCAGCATTATTCACAACAGCAAAAACTAGAAACACCCCAACTCCACCAAAGTAAAGATACCACAAATACAGTATGTCCAATCAGAGTATCATTTGGCAATAAAAAGAAATGAAGAACGGACACCTGCTACGACATGGATGAACCGTGAAAACATGACGCCGAGGGAAAGAGGCAGGTCACAGAGGCAATACATTTACAACGTATTACACAATTCCATCTAGAAGCAATGTCCAGAGCTGGCGCCTTAGAGAGACAGGAAGCGGTTGTCTGGGGAGGGGCTGGGGAGGGATTGCTAACGGGGACGGGGTGCCTTTTTGGATGATGATAATCTCTCAGAATGGATCGTGGGGATGGTTGCACAAGTCTGAACATACTAAAGACTGTTGAACTGTATACTTCACACGGTTAAACTCTACGGAGCGTGGACCACATCGCAAGAAGGCTGTTAACGCCTGGATGCCATGGGGGCACGTAGCCCAACCTTTTCCAGGCCCTGAAGTTTGTCTCTGCTGTTCCCGCTCTCTGCTTGCTGGCTTGTTCTTTGGTGAGTCATGCCCAGTGACCAGACTTGCAGAGAAAGTATTTTTATGTTTCTGCACAGCTAGAGCTTTCTGAACAAATTTTACTGGGACCTGGGACAGAGGGCAAGTCTTACAAGTTCCTGGACTTGTAAGACCTCTCTCGTGGTCTGTGCTCACATTTCACAAGGACATCCAACGGCGCCCCCCTCCTGGAGAGAGAGGAGAGGAACGATATGTACATGCCCAGCTTCGTGTTGTTTGGGCTCCTCACCCACAACACAGACCCCCCGATGGGTAAGCTGAGGTCAGGTGGACCCTCACCACACGGCCACAGGGAAGGATCAGAGTGCCTGACGCTATCTTCACAGTACATTTTTCCTACATTGTCTTAAACGTACTTTTTGATGGCACCTCTTCAAATCAGAACTTTTTAAAATCTCTCTCTATGGAGTTAAATAATTTTACTCTAGAATGATTAATTAAAATGGTTTTTCAGTTACTGATATGTAATTTTGAAAATGTCATGCGAGTTTTAGAATTGTCGGATTTTGGAATATTCTTGGCGTGAGTGCAGAATTCGCAGCATGTCAAATTTCCTCAGTGACTAGTGACACTCTCACAATGTAAATGCTCTTTTAATGATCTTCGTTCCCCAGCTTGTCATCAGTGTCCTTGATGTAATGGCATATTCTAGTTTTTATTATCTTTACCGATATTGTGTCAAATCAGCAATAAGCTTAAATATTTTTACATGTTTACATGATGCTCTCCACTCATTAATTGGATTATCAGATACTGTAAGAGCCTATTCATTATTTGTATTCAGAATTTAATTCATGAATTACTGTTTCTAGTGTAATCTGAAGAGCACTTTGTTATGATTAAGGCCGGGATAATTTCTGACATTCTATCACAGAGATCCCTGGCAGCATGAGTGAGAAAGTGGAAACTGGAGCCCATCCCCGGCTCAGTCCACAGTGTACTAGCACTAAGAGTGGTTCTCCTTTCATCTTGAGAACAGAACTACAGTGCATTTTGGGGAGCTAAAATCATAGTTAAGAATGTAAGTTTTTATGGCATACACACGTTTTGTAACTGATCCGGTGGTTTTCACATTGATAATAGACCAACATGGACAGTGGACTCCCAGTTCTGAGGCCACCGCCAGGGACAGGAGGAAGTGGGCTCACCAACGCATCACTCTGGGGGCGGACCCAGCGCGGGAAGCGACATGGGATTCGGGTCTTGGAAGAGGAAGGGCAATTCCTCAGAAGCTGAGCGACCACCCAAGGCACTCTCTCTTCTCCTTCCCTCCACGTCCAGGTGCCGCCAATGTCCAGGACTCCAGCCCAGGGGAAGGTGGTTACCACTGACAGCACTGACTTGCCCACGACAGTGCTAACTGCTCTCCGAGCATGAGCTCCATTACGCAGCAGCAGCCCGGAGTGGTCAGCAGTACTTTCTCTCCCTGCCCAGAGGAGCACACAGGGAACACTGGTCATCATCATCCAGGGCTCCCGTCTGCGGTGGCTTCCAATGGCCCGCTCAACCGCCCTGCCCTCCTCGGCTGCACCCCCCCCCCCCACAGCACTTCCCTGCTGGCTGACACCTTTCCTTCTCAGAAGCGCCCTCTGCTCATTCCATGTGATTCCGGCAGTCCTGGGCAGACCCCGGTCGCCACCAGCGTTTCAGGGTGCCGAGTTCAAAGATCACGTCAAACATCACGGCGCCGGTCATTCTGGGGGAGGCTCTTCTACTCTCCTGGAGGGGCTGAGCTCCTTCTTCTCTCTGGTGGGTTCGTAAGTGGCCTGGCAGGCAGGACGCCTCTACTCCAGCCCTGAGCGCAGGGGTGCCTGGCCATCGCTGTGGGCAACGCCAGGGTGTCCTGTGGTGCATGTGGGCACTCGGCATACTGCCCTGCACCCAGCCCCCTGAACCTCTGGAAAACAGCTGTTGGTGAGACTTCCCCATGACGGCTGTTCAGGGAGTAAACGCGAACAGGTGACAAGAGCCCGGCACACCGAGGGGACAGGGACCATGTGCTTTCCCCAAGCTGGGCCCTGGAAGACCGCCCAGGTGTTGCCCAGGCGCGTGTGAGATGGAGAGGGGGGCGAAGGGGGTGCGTCCAGGCGGAGGCAACAGCGTGAGGGTCTGAAGAAACACTGGCTTCAAGTCTCATGGTTCAGTGTGACGGCACAGAGTAGCATTCCCTGCATCACAACGTAAAACAGAAGTCAGAGAAAGCACACGGACTGAGAGAGCGGCCAGAGCAATGCTGACTGCTCTAAATGGGAAGGGGGCTTTTTCACGAAAATCTTCATTTCACAAGAGCTACCATGCAGTTTCACAAACGTCAAGGATTCAAAAGAAAATACGTATGATGAACATCTGTAGCCAATACCTGGCAACTTATAAAGCCAAATTGGCTTTTATTGCAACCATAAAATGTTTGAAACTTGAACAATAGGAAAAATCATTTCATCAAATCTGAAGATTGCATAAATTGCTAAAAACAACTCAAGTTAAAATATCAGAGGTGACCATCATACAAGCCCTCGTATGGACCCCTTCACCTTGTTGCCCTGCCTGGCTTCTTCCTCGCGATCTGTGCCACAGCTTGGCCATGAAATCCCCCAGACCAGGCTCTTCCCGCCCTCCCGCCGGCTCTTATGCTTCCACGGGACGGCTGGGGTGTGAGGTGTTCTGTGCAGGCGGAGCCACGGACGGGCCACGGCTGTGCTCAAGGTGGGGCGAGGCTTGCCAGCAGCCGCCGCGAACCACAGGAACACAGTATCACACACCCCGATGACTCAGGAGAGGCCAGGCCCCCGGACCTTGCCTTGGGCTTCATTCCTGGTTGGCAGGAAGGTTCCTTTTCCAGCGGGATAGAAGCTCTGTGTTCAACAATCACTTTCCCTGCCGACTCTTGAGCCCCAGCTTGGTCACGTCCAGCATCCAGCACAGGCAACCTCACGCTCAACTGTATCGAGGAATCTTGGAAGTCTTTTTACACTAGCAATCACCCAATTTCACCAGGTCACACCAGCTCTGCAGGGGAGGAGCCGCACGTGAGGGCGTGGCCGGCCAGCTCCAGCCCCACATGGCTTCTGTCCCCACTGTCCCCGCTGCCATTCGCCGCACACGCCAGCTCTCGGGCCAGGCACATGGAGCCCCATCTGAGGCACCAGTGCGGGTGCGGGGCGCCCTGCACCCAGTCCTTCTACCAGAGGACCCAGCCCAACCATTTTCTCATCAGTCAGTTTTTCAAAGTGGCCTTTTTTAGGTACAAAAGTCATCTCAATTCTCCAGCAGGACAGCTGGGTTTTTATTAGATTATTCTGTGCTCTGAACTGCTTCCTCCAACAGAGGCTGCTGCCGTTGTTCAGCTCAGCCTTCGGCAGCACGCAGTTCACTCCTCCGCGTGGAAGCGACACGGCTGAGTCACAGGTAGCCGCCTGGTCGTCTCTGTACTGGTTTCCCGATTTGCCCCTTCTTAGCAGAGGCTGGCAAGGTGGCCCATGTCAGGAGGGCAGGGTGGACCACGGGAGGGGATCCTAGCCAAGCAGGATATGCATTTGACTCGGGGGGTGGTGCTTTCTCCAGAAGCTCCGTGTGCGTCCAGCCGGGCTGGCAGTCCAGCGAGCGTGGTCCCCCTCTACCACTCCCTGTGACGACAGCCACACAGAGCCACGGACAGGACCATAGTCTGTTGCTTTTGCGAGAATGTTCCACATAGCTTTGGTTTCACCCGACGGCCTTAACCATGAACCCACTTGTCAGACTTGAAGCTTGGAGACCTCTCCAAGCTCAGGGTCAGGATGGCTGACCCCCTAACTGTGGGATGTTGTCCTTCGGCGGTAGCTGCCCAGCCAGAAACCTTTCTCGGACACCCTCGCCAGCACATGAAGAGCCTGTCCATGTGCCCACGGATCCTTACTGGGCGCACACTAGGGGCCAAATGCTATTTGAGGTGCCAAGGACATACCTAGGTGGCTAAAAGTAGTCCCTGCTCTGATGGAGCTTATGACAATAAACAGGCCCGTTTCAGTGATGAGAGAGGAGTAAAGTACGTGGGGTAAACATGACAGAGACAGTGGGAAGGAAAACAGGCACCCCCTCAGGCTGGAGTGTCTCCAAGAACAGGAAAACAAGCCAGCCTGGCAGTTCTTGGGGAAGGATTACACGGACAAGGAGGGACAGATGCAAGCATTCCAAGACAGGTCCCACCTCGGGAGGGCTCCTGGCGCGTGCTGGCTCCCCGCAGGCACAGGGAGGTGGTGTGAGACAGGGACGGGGACGGTGTCGGCCGCTGACACCGGGCTACGGCGTTACCATCACACAGCACGAGACAGGACAGGTGCAGGAACACAAACGGGAGAATAAAAGCTTTTTATTCACTTTGAATTATCACCAATAAAATGACACCTCACACTTGAAAAATTCCACTGTAAAATTCAGGTTTTACCATGAAAATGTGTTTCACAGATCAGTATGTCAGAATCTATTTCTGAGCAAAAAGAAAATAGTCACACACTCAAAACCTATCTAGCTGAGGAACACATTTGGAAATGGAACTTTTCTTCACTGAATTTTAAGTTACTTGACATCACTAGCTGTATGGAGTGCTGATGACAAACGAAGCTCCACGTTTGGCCCTTTCTGCCCGTCCTCCCAGATGTCATCAAAAGGTCAGATTCTCTAGATAACAGAAGAATGACAAATTTCAGATGCTGTTCAAAGTTTTCCAGAAATTTAAAAAGCCACCTCCTGCTATCCTTTCAAATCATTTCATTGAAATCTAGCTCAATCAGATAAAAAATAAGCCACACATTTGACACAGATTTCAGAGGCCCAGAGGAGAACTACAATGCTTTATAGAAAGTGACTGTTTACAGAGAGGACATCTAGGGACATGCATTTTACAACAAGCGCAATGGGGGACTTTCAGCGACAGATTACATCTCCCCACGGTGCTGTGCACTCACACAACACACAGCCCGCCACCAGGACTGAGGTCGGAGCCCACAAAGCGAGGGCAGCCCGACAGAGCGGCTCCCAGGTCGCGCTGGCCCACTTTCTGTCCTACTTCCTCTTGGTGCTCGTGGCTCAGTCTCACTCGGATGTTATACAATCACACCGTCACGTTATATAATTGCAGCCCTTTCGTTACCACTGCCCTTCACATGAGGGGCCAGCAAATATTCTGTAACATCGAGGCAGATAGGGAATGAAAAACTGGCCCTAGAGGGACCATGAAGTCTGCTCACCTACTGAAATCAATCAAGGAGGTCTAGTTGACTCTTTATTAATAAAGGTGACTTTTAATAAAAGAACATAATTTAATGCAAATAAAAAGTACAAAATGTAGCACACGATCACAGCTTCACTGACATTCCTGGGAACACGCCCGCGTCACTCCCAGTAGTGAGGGTCAGCGACCCCACCGACAGCAGCACAGCAGGGACAGCGGGAGCGAGACTGCCCGCGGGCCAGCGCCGCCTCCGTCTGGGCGGGGCTGCAAGGACCCTCTGTACAGTGCACAAGGCTCGTCACACTGGATATGGTCTTAGGCCATTACTACTGTTACAGTCCAATTTGGATTTTAATACAATCGACTTACAGGTCTGAAATAAAAGCACTGCTTGGTGGTTACAGATGCATTCTGGTATTAAATGTTGCCAGGCATCTTTACACACAATAAATTACAACTGTAAAGAAGACAGCCTGTGACTAACTGCTTCTTCTACTGACAGGAGAGGTGACCACGGATGCTGTCAGTGACAACTCCATGGACTGAAAGTTTCTTCAAAACAAGCAAAACTAGCACACACGGGAGTATTTAATATAACCTTAATGGTCTAACAACCCTTCCAGATGGAAGGAAATACAAAATAAAGCTGACCTATCAAATCTAACTTTCGGTAATAAGCTTCAGGTCACTTCGCCAACTCTCTGCACAACCACCTAATACCAAGTACGCTTTGACTGTGGATGCCTAAAGCCACACACGCACACAGAGCTGTGTGAACCTACAGCTTTATTGACACCTTTCAGTAAGCTCTTAATACTCATATTTTCATGGGTTCACTCCTTGGAATGAATTTGAGTTGTAGATAATCAACTTCCACAGAGAAATGTGTAGCCAAACCAAATTAAGAATATCGTATCTTCCACACACCAGCTCAGGTGGGAAGCTTTTGTTTAGTATAATGAAAACAATTTTTAAAAATATCTGCAGTCTTTTTGAAACACAAGGCACCAATAGGGAGCAGACATTCCAGCAAACAGTGATTGTCTGGGGAAAAAAAAAAATGGAACTGATCAGAGTCCTTTGTCCTTTGTTGATTAGAATACTTCCTTCTTTCACGTCTATGCGACATCTTCCAGATAATCCGCAACGTCACTGAGCTGGGACACAGTCAGGTCCTGTGTCAGGTCATCGAGCTTTGTTGTTCCAAAGAAAAAAAAAGAACCAGTATCAGAATGCAAGCAGTCATAAACAATCCTTAAAATACATTGCTGTAATTTAAGTATCTCACACTCTACACACTGCCTCAGCATTCCAAAGTCCTTTACGTCACCCTCTTCCTCCTATTTTGAAATCTGTGGGAATTACCAAAAGGCTGAGCTAACAGCAAACCTCCACATTAACACCACAAAAACCTGCTAACCCAACCCTCCTGGAGCCCCTCGGGTCACTGGGAGGCAGCACGCGGCGGTCTCCAGGCTTGGCATGAGGGGCCAGGCAAGAGAAGCCGAAGAGACGGCGGAAGCGCACCGTGCGTGGGGAGTTCTCGCTCAACCTTGCCAACAATCCTGGGAGGCAGGCCTTCCCACTTGCATCTCACCGACGGACCAGCCAAGGGCTGAAGGTTAAAGCCCGCCCACAGCGCACGGGACACCGGCCCAGACGCTGCTGCCCCAGACGCACTGTGTCCACGATAACGCGCCGCCTCTCTCAAAGGCCTTCCCGCCTGCTAATCCCTTGATGGTCACAACCACGGACTCCCTCCTCACTCCGGAAGGCAACGTTCACCTCCAGGCTGTAGCGACCTACAACCCGAAAGGCCCCGGCCTGACCAGGTGCAGCTTTCCGTGGGCACCACAGGAGATCCTGAGAGGCTCCCTGACCTGTCTGACACACACCTAAGTATACGCCGCTGCCTGCCTAGGAAAAAGGTCCAACGCAGCTCTCCAGGACGGACTCCTAACTACAGCCGCGTCCACCTTGGCCGTAGCGGCCCCCGCGGCTTCTGCACCAGCCCTGACCTGCGCGCCGAGACGCAGCTTCGCCTCCGTGATCACGAGCTCCTGTGCCTGCGCCAACTTCTATCCTGACTTCTCCAAACAGGACATCTTGCCTCTGCTGACTACACCACTGAGGTGGCTAGCTCTGACTCCAGAGCCTGGGCCGGGAACTGTCATGTCACAACCTTGCACTGTCCCTCTGAACTCCCGTTAAGCTCTACAGTCAACCGCGGCCAGAGACACAGGCGCGAGCTGCACGGGCGACGCCCACACCGTACTTTATCACTGGTATTGAGGTCATCGACTTCCACAGAAAGGTCTTCTTCGATCTCTTCACCAATACTCAGCTCACTTTTCTCTGAGCGATGGCTGGTACTAGTTTGAGAGAAAGAAAAAGAAAAAAGAACGTTGAATATAAACATTTAAATAAGATATAATAAACGATATTAAATCTCATGAATTTCATACATATTATCTCACTTGATCCTTAAAGTAACTTAGTGAGCCACAAACAGGCGAGTCACTTCAAGAGATGAGAAAACAAAGATCCACAAAGGTGACCACGGACACAAGGTCAAAGACGACGCAAGCCCAGATTTTTAATATTTTATCTACCACATACATCATGCCACTTCTCAAAAAAAACGGTTTAATAAATTACTCTGTTAAAAAATAAACATAAATTCCCAACTGGGGGGAAAAAAACATGTCAACTGTATAAAATTCTCAGACTCTAAAATCTCTAATCCTAACCATAACAAATATTTCCAAACTATTAGGCAACTCCTAGGATTATATTGTCCTTATGTACGTAAAAAAACGATCTGAAACAAAGCATTAAGCGATGTCATCGGAATCAGTACAATAACTGGAGAGGGCCATTTTTAAAGTTGCGTGTGCCCCCCGCCCCGGACTTGGGGCAGCATGTGGATCCCGCGACCTGACACCTCTGAGCGACTCTGCGTCACTTCCCCGGGGCCTCTGCTTTACCCATTCTTATCAAGTTTCCCGGACATAATGCATTTGTTCATATTCTAATGCCAAACTAAAACAGGCTTCAAAGTCCAGCGTGTAATTTCAGATTAACGGTCTTCTCTCCATCTGCGTCAGTATGAACAGGAGAGTCAAATACACTGAAATGAGCACGGATGGAGCTGTGTTGTACTTCCTGTGTCAGAAACTGTTCACAATGTACTGCTGCCCAACTATGTTTCTCACCTATTAAAATCATCAACGTAGTCGTCATCTTCTCCAGTCCCTGGTAAGTTTAAGAAAAGATAGATTATACTTACACCAACATGCTCCACGATTTATCTGCAATCACACACAACGTCTCTTTCAGGAAAAACTACATTAACGATTTATATTGCGGCATTAAAAAAAGAAGTCAACAGGATCAGAAATACTATTTTTAACCATGTAGGATATGAAAGTAAATGACCAAATAAACTGCCTAGGAGTCATAAAATGTAGTTAATACCCAGTCTTTTATTCCAAGTCCCCAAAAGCTTAATCACATTGTACGTTTACCATTTATAAAGTCATCTGATATTAAGTGATACTATATTCATGATAAAAGCAAGTTATCATAATTGTTACTGATAATTTTTTAAGGATTTTTTGTCAGAGAGAGAGCACGAGCATGCTTAACTGACTGAGCCACCCAGGCGTCCCTGGTACTGACACTTTCAACTCAACATAGTATATAAAATTTTTAAAGGATCAAGAAGTGTGAAGAGGCGACAGAGCAAAGCAAACAGGAGCAGCTCAGTGAGACACAACAGGGTTCAAATCCTGGCTCCACCCGTGAAGAGCTCTCAGCCCGTGGCCGAACTAGTGTCAGGATCCATGCATGCGAAGTGCTGGACCCACACCCCGGGACACAGTCCGCTCTCCGCAGAAGGCAACAGGACGAGGAAAGGGCCGCAGACGAATGAGGCAGCGTCACCAGTGTCTGCACGTGCAGCACGAGCACCTGTAAGTCTTACAAATCACCCTCCTCCCCCCACACCACCTGAGAAGCAGGTGAGGAAACCGGACCGTCAACCTCAAGGCAAAGGCGTAAGGGCCCACGACAGCCACGTTCCCCAGTGGAAGACCGGCAGGTGGAGTACGCACGGGCACATGTGTGGCCGCCAGAGGAAGCGTGCAGACCATGAGGAGGAGGACCGGCTCAATGGCCAGCTGGGTTCGGAGGACAGTGGTATGGATGCTCGTGAGTCCTTCCCAGTGTCAGACCAGACTACATCTACACAGACGCATCTTTGAGGGGATTCAAGTTCTAGACTAGTCAGACAAGATGATCCTCTTCCGATAAAGCCCATGATTACTTTATCTATTTGTCAAATATGTGTGAGACTCCCAGTGGTGTTTCTAGCCTCAAGGAGCTAACCTCCAGTGGAAAGAAAGAGGCAGCCGACAGCCAGACAAACCAGATGCTGTTAGAGGGGCTGGAGAGAACTCTCTGAAGGGAAACCTAAAGAATGTACCAGATGTACAAATTATTAGGGAAAGTGGGTTCCAAGAAGAAATAACACATGCAAAGGCCCAGAGATGGGAAGGGTGCAGTGGTTTGGAAAACAGTGAGGAAACCAATAAAACCTCAAAATAATGAAACTGGGGGAGTGGAGGGGGGAGACAAGAAGAGGGGAGAGTAGAAGGGCTGGCGGGAGCCAGCAAGGGCCTGGAACATCATGTTCAGGACTTAACCAGAATACAAAGGGGGAGGCACAGGAGTGGAAGAGAACAGGGAAATGATGTGTGATTTCTATTTTCTGTAACATCCAACCCCTGCAGGAAGAAGTCTGCTGGGGGGAGGGGGCACGCCTGGGTGGTGCAGTCGATCGAGCTTCTGACTCTTGGTTTCGGCTCAGCTCAGGTCATGATCTCAGGGTGTGGGATGGAGCCCCACATCCGGCTCCGTACTCAGTGAAGAATCTGCTTGAGATTCTCTCCCTCCCCCTCTACCCCTCCCACCACTCACGCACTTTCCCTCTCAAATAAATCTTTAAAAAAATAAAAAGTGACTGCCTTTGCACAACCCGTCGTCAGTCTGAACTGAAGTCTCTCCCCTTGGCCCTGACCCACCAGGTCTTGGCGGAGAAGTCGCTTCCTAGGTGAGGCTCTTCCGGAATGCCGAGGCTACGGTAAGTCACCCTACTACCCATGTGCATACCGTGCACACGGACTCTCAACACTGCAAGCATCTGCAGGGACCTGTCTGACGCAGATCTTCCCCGCTAGAACCCAAGCTCCACAAGGACAGTCTGCTGTGGTTGCTGCTTTACTCGGCCCTGGCACATGGAGTAACCCTGGATTCACGAAGACCATCCAAACATCTGATCACGGAGTGCTCACTGTAGGCTAAGCCACTTCAATTAAGATTTTATTCTAAAAAATAATCACCTTCAGGCAATCAATGCTAAAATCAGAAATCCAGTTACCTAATCCGAGTGATCCAATTTTATCACTGACCAATTTCAGATCTTTCAAAACTGTGTTTCCTCTTTTACCTGTGAAGGAAAAATATTCACATTAAATTGACTTTTGGAATACAACAATCTCTAAACCGTATCATTTTTCTTCAGCATAGGGTTTATGACTAAAGCATCCAAACCAAACACCAAGAAAGAATTACAAGCTGATGAATGACACTGACGTCATGCACTGTATGCCCTTGTTCACCACACGCAACACTAGTCTGTACTGGAACCTGACCACCCAAATACTTCCTTGCCCCACCCTCTGGCACCACCGTCTGTAATAAGCCTCACCGGGTGTGAGTTAATTACTCTCACCAATTTTACTTTCCTCTGAACTTCTCAACGTGGCTTTAATTCAATTGCTAGTCCATTCACCAAACTGACCTCACTGGTTTTGTTTCTTCAGTCCCAAGCGCTCACTGTCCTGTCCACGTCGTTATCCCTGATCAGTGTTAAGAGTGACATGATCATGGTGTGCTAGACTCCCTACTGCAGGTGACGAAGACCAGGACAAAGGACAAGACAGAAGCTGATGGGACGCGTTAGCAAACACGCGGCGCGTTTGCCAGATGGCTAAACCAGATGCCAGCCACGCATCACCTCCTTCGCCTGTCCCGGCAAAGCCTACTGCCCCGACACGGGATATAAAAAGGTTAGTAAATACGCAAAATTACATAAAACCACACCACAATATCCTAATAAAGATTTGCTGTTTAGGAAACGTTCTCAAAAGAGGCACGTTTATGCTGTGAACACGCTGTCAATGAAACATATCTACCAGAACACAGTCAACGAGGTTTGCCCACGTGAGGGCTCCGTGTGTCAGGCTGTGCTTTCAACTCCCCGTCCTGTCGCCGACTGCGTGTGGGGAGTGGCTATTCCATGCCTGCCTGACACCCCCTCTCTGCCACATGTAAACACGTCAGATTCATATTCCAAAGAATGAAATCCTGCCATTGGCAACAACATAAATAGCTACAGAGTATAAAGCTAAGCAAAATCAGTCAGTCAGAGAAAGAAAAATACTGTACTGACTTCACTGGAAAGTGGAATTCAAGAAACAGGTGATGGGGATTAAAAAATGCACTTATGATGAAAAAATAAATTTAAAAAATCAAACATACACATACACAGAAAGTGATGCCAATATCCAAAGTAGAAAAAAAGATACGTTAGATCCAAACTGCTGAAGGCCAAATATTTTAACACTCCTATGACGATGACTACGGTCTCAGAGAATCTAGGACACAAATTCTTAAAAACTGAATTTAAACCCTACTCAAGTCAATCTAAATATCCAACAAGAGAGAAAATGACTTTTAAGATGTTTACTATATAAGGCAGCTAAAAAGTCAATCTCCTAAAAGTATTTTGAAGGCACAGGAAAAAGAGAACACAGAACAAAGAAGTGAACATGACCACATTAAAAAGCAACGAACAGGAACTATCGCTGGTAAAATTATGGGCTTTTTCTGAACAATAAATAATAATCACATATTACTTAGTTAATTAAGAGAAACACATCCGAGTCCTCAAAGTCCGCATCTTCAGGAAGGAGACCCGGGGGCCCCCAGGCACTCACTTTCAGAGTCTTTCAATGAGGGGGCTCCGGCAAGGGAGCTGAGCCCACTTTTCAAGGGGGGCGCGTCAGAGAGCGATGCAAGGCTTCCTGCTTGCTTACTAGGTTCGCTTCTCCTAACAAGAAACAAGTGTACAGTTAAAGGTCACGCTTACGTTCTGCCACTAAGAGCAACGTAACTATACCGAATATGCACACAGTGCTGAGAAAGACAGGTGAAACATTTCACAGACTCAAAACTACAAGGCGAGGCAGGCTGAGCGGCATCACAAAGCCACAGGGCAAGTTATCAGTGAGAAATCCGCTCAGGTCTCAAATTACATCGATGCTTGTCATCTTCAGTGTCCATGATTTTTATCAGAAGCCCCTTCCGGTGCCCAGCAATGCAGGCAAGGGACAGCACAGGAGGTGACCGGCACAGCCATGTCACGGAAGAGGCACCACAGCCCCGCCAGCTGACCTCCCCAAGCCCTGAGCTCCTCCCTCTCCACACCCCCTCCCGCCACTTCCTACCTCCTGTGGCCTCCTCTCCAACTCTGCCCTGCACCCCCGACTCAGGCGGGAACCTTCCCAGGCGGGAACTTTCCCAGGCTGCTGCTGGCACACCCCCCACCCACCTGCCCGCAAGTGCGCCCACATGCTCCCTCCTTCCAGCAGCCTCCCTCGGCACGGGTGCCCTGCGCACCCAAGCACAGCACCAGGGAAACTAGACTCTCCCCACACCCCCTGCACATCACTCCCTCTCCTCTCTAATGCTGGACTGTTCTCAGCAGACATTTGCACTGTGATTTCCCCCTTAATTTTTCTCTATCCCACTCTTCCACACCCCTGAACGACACAACTCACCAGGAAAGCACTCCCCACCTACAATCCCCCTCCATCCTTTCCTGAACCCATTCTTATCTTTTGATACCCTGTCCCCCAGCCCCTCAACCCATGATCCCATCATACCCGCCTCCAGGCTGCTACACAGCATAGCTGACTTTCAGAACCTAGCTTAAGGACTCACTCTGGCCTCCTCCTTTCAGAACACCTCTCCTGAGTCCCTCTCGGTCCCTTTCCCTCTCCCTCTTCCCCTCGCTCATCTCCAGGTGCCACTCACTTCCCAGGTGACCACCTCCAGGCTCCGCTGGCAGCAGGATCGAACTCGGAGACCTCTCCCCTCATCCCTAGACCCCTCCCCCACAGCCGGCTTCACCTCTGCATTAGCAACCTTCCCACACCTGACCCATCAGAAGTGAGTTCTAGACTGCCAACTGGCCCACCTGTGCAGCCCAACCTTGCTCTCCACGCTTCACGTGTAGCGGTGTTTCCCACCTTCTGGTGACTCAGCTGAAAACCCTGAACTTCCCTTGATGTCACTTTATTCTCTTAACACTTAGCAACAAATCCTTTTGGATCTAACCTCAAAAGATACCCCCAAACCACCTATTTCTCACCACTTTTGCCATCATCTTTCACCTGGATAATCCTGACAGCTTCCCAGCTGGAGACCCAGCAGCCCGGTGAGCTAGTCACTCTGCTGCTCAGAGCCTGGGACTCCCAGTGTCCCTCAGGGTAAAACCACACTCCTGCTAGAGTCCGTGCCACCCCCACCAGAGTCCGTCTCCACAACCGCTCCTAGCCATTCTCTGACTTGTCCCTCACCTCTGGCTGTGCTGCCCCCTCTCCTCGGAGCTCCAGGCAGCCCCAGTGTCCGCCTGGCTGACTCTAGCAGGAACTTGGGCTCTTTGCTCAAGCAGCCCCTGGAAGCGAGGCCCTCCCTGACCTGACGCTCCACCCAAACAGCACGCACCTGCCCCCACCCCACTCGATCCCGTCCCTCTGGCTGCTTCCACCCAACACGGCATGTGGGACTCTTACTTCCTGTTGCGTGTCCACAAGGTGTGAGCGTCTGCAGGCAGGGGCTCTGCCTGTGTTCTCACTGCACAGCTTGTGCCTGGAACAGCACTCGGTCTACACTTCCTACAGAAACCATGAATGTCTACATTTTTACCCGCTGGAGTGTTTTACAACCTAAAAGGCTTTAAGGACAGAAAATCAGACTTCTATATGCAATAATTACAAAAGATTCAGTGCTCTTTTTTCAAATATAAAATACTCAGAAATTGTATTTTTAAGACTCTAGTTTGATAATCAAAAAACACAGTTTACTCACCAACCGTAAGTTTTTTCTGGTTTAGGAATGGGATCATCAAAGAAAGAATCCCCTTCCATATCATCTTCATCTGGACAAAGACCAGCTTTGTCTTTGACATCTAGACTTTTGTTACTTAAGAAAGATCCAATTTTTGTTTCGTGGGCCAGCAGGTGGAGGCCGTTTTTGCTCTTTGGTTCTGATGAGGAGACACTTGTATCACTCTGACTAGCATCACTGCTGGCCTTCTAGAAAAAGAGAATGGGAAAGAGGTTTCCTTGGTGAAATAAAACATGAATAAGCTATCTTAAATAGCAAAACATCACATGAGCATACACAAATCTGTGTCTATGTGTGCAAGTGCGTGAGGGGGAGACTAACCCCGGACCTAACAGTTCACCCCCAGAGTTCATAGCATGGCCAACTTCTGAAGGAGAAAATGTCAACAGTGATGTGTTTATGCCATTCTTCGTCGCCCTCCCTAAATGGAAATATCTCTACCTATCCCATTTATAAACAACTTCTGCATTTCCTCTTACGTACACATCACTCCTTCGAAAATTATCTTAAAAATTCGTAAATTTCCAACTTGCAGAAAGGAGAAGGCATTACTAGTAACGAAGGAAGATTAGTTACATAAATGAACCAAGTACTACAGTGCCCATGAGTAAAAACAGCAGTTTTCCACCTGGTGCAAATACGGCAGGTGTCAAGGTGAAAGATGCCACCTTTCCCATGGCCATCCGAAGGTAGACTGGCTACTGAAAGCACTGGTCTGAGTTCAGACTCTCAGTTAACTTCCTCTCACGCCCAGGGACCTGTGCACCTAGAGGTCTCTGGGCATCTTGAATCATACAAAACACTCAAGCATTTTTATGCCCGTCCCGCTGATCTGGTGATGTTGGCACAAACAGCCCAGTGTGTTTCTTGCTGCACAATGCCATTTTACTCCATGCTTGGTCAGACTGTCTACGTCACAACCACAGAAATAACAGCACACACAAACCACCATGCTGGTCACAACACAGGGAGCTGACATTTTTGGAGAGCCTTCCCGTCTTTCACAGGTTATCCCTTCTCACCCTCAGAAGCAGCCTATGGTGTGGAGGAGCGGGTTCTGGTTTCTCCACAGACATGGAAGAGGAGGCATGCAGACATTTCAGTCACATGCCAAGGTCCCCAGAAAGTGAAAGGGTCAGGTCAATACGGAAGTCTGATTCCAGAGCTTAGCTCTTAACACTTATGTCAGGCTATTCATTTGAGTCGTATGAAATTACAGTTTCTGTGGGTTCAAACGGACAACTCCCGAAGATTCAGCCTCATAGTTGGTGTGTGCGACGCCTGTGGTGTGCAAGAAGACTCCTCTGTGTGGTGCACGGGGCAGGCCGGCCACACTCGACTACTCACCACGAGCCTAAGGAATGGAACACTCACAGGAAGGAGAGGAGTGTGCCCAAGAATTCAACCAGAGCAGTCTTCCCCAAACCTGGCTACTGCAAGGAGCTAAGAGAGAAGGCATGTGCAGCTGGGGAGGAGGACTGCCCTTCCATGATGTGCAGAGACAGAATGGGGTGTGTGTGGGGGTGTGTGTGTGTGTGTGTGTGTGTGTGTGTGAAGAGGCACGGTCACACACTTTCACACTAGGTCGAGGCCAGATTAGCTGACCGCGGACAAGACACATGTATACAATTTCTAGGGCCTTGTACACTGCTGTACATTCTGGAAGTTATTAATACAGAGAAGTTAATTATCATTAACACCAAGTTATCATCCTTTAGACAACACAGGATATTTTCAAAGGGCAGACAAATTTTACAACTTCCTAACAAATTTCTTGAAATTTTCCTGGTATGATCAAATACAGAGAAAAGCACTACCCACTTACATATTCCTTAGATTCATGCCCACTGTAATTTATGATTTATAAATGTTGAAAACTGGATTTATATATTTTCAAAGACATATGCATTTGGAAATAAATACTGAGTCTTGTGATATGTAAACCCATTTACAATTATAGATCCTGAGAGATCTACTCTCTCCATCAAAACACTCCTGAGAAAACTGAGGAGAGACTGGTGTGAAATAAAATGGAATGTACGTGTAATGCAACTTTACAAAAACTGTAATTATTCCAATAAAGTCCGCCTTCCCCATGAATTCACACATTACCAACATAACCTAAGTCCACATGATGAACTATCTAAACTTAGTTACTAACATCTATCCATGACTAGTTTTTGACTGGTTTCAGCAAGACCTCTGCTATAGGAACAAAGACTAGTTAGAGGAAGACAAGTTTCATGGACAAGCACACTCTGACGTTCAGCACAATATATATTTTTAAAAATCATAGTTTGTTTTAAAGCTATAGTTCTAGTTATCTAGGGAGTAAAATTTAAAAACATTGGATCTGTTTCGGAACTCTTCTCAAAATCCATTTCTAAACCACACAGAAATGTGTCATCTTAACTATGGCTACCTGTTTACCAAAAGGACCATTACTCAGTTGGGTTACTAAGGAATTCACTAAACTGAATTCCAAATCACTTTTTACAGTTAGAAAAAAATTCACACCAAGAGAAAGATTTATCAAAACATCTATAAATTAACATGCAAGTACTATAAAACTTTAAGAGCAATTTCCATGCAGGAAATCCAAATCTTTTGGGCAATAAGAAATCAAGTCATAACATAAACCTGGGATCTGTTTAAAAAACCTTACGTTTTAAGGCATTGTCTGGGGATTTTTGTTGTTACACTTACTTCAAACAGTGCTTAATTTTAGCTATTTAGATTCCTCCTGAATCTTAGCTCCAGTTTATCCACATCTAGGTGGTAGGAAAGGAAGTAACTACTGTTTACGTGTGTAAGACAAAGGCTTGCCTTGGAATTCACTCCCCGGACAGTCTCCCAGGCCTTAGCAGGTGTTACAGGTTAAACAGTGTCTCCCAAAACAGAAGAGGAGGCCCTAACTCCCATGCTTCAGAGCGTGCCCTTACTTACACAAAGGGTCACAACAGATGTAACTAGTTATGATGGGTCATGCTGCAGGAGGCAGGCCTCTAACCCACCGCGCCCGGTAAGCAACGAGAGGACGCTCGGGAGAACACATGTGAGCAGGCCAGCAGGATGGGGTGATGGGTCTACAAGGCAAGGAACGCCTAGGACGGCCGGCAGGAGTTCCTCCCAGCCCACAGGACGAGCCAGCTGTGCAGATACCTGATTCCAAACCTGCAGCCTCCAGAACCGCGAGACCCAAACGTCTGCTGTCTTAAGTCACCCAGTTTGTGCACATTGTCACAGCAGCCCTGCGTATAGGTGTGTATAATAAGTAACTAAAACCTGTAATAAAGTTTGTCTTTCAGAAAACCGAGAGATCTACTGAACAGCACGAAAGCAGTCATTAAATTCCCTTGGCCCAATCTCAAGACTAAAACTTCATGGTGAATTCGTGTGAAGTTGCAAGAAAGTTCTAGCATACACTTAATGGTCTACACACACACTTACACATCTGGATTTCAGTCATTTCTAGACTAACAGAAAACAAGCCTCACAGAGAAACACGTTTCACAGTGAAAATAACTACAAAGTTCCCAGGAGCCAAAACATGAATTATCACCACAGCATCTTAAGAACCTAAAAAAAAAAATAGTAATTTTGCTTTTCCAAGCTCATAACAGAGAAACATCAAAGCTAAAGAAATACCCCAGTTTTACAAAAGTATTCTAAAAATGCATGGATATTAACTCCCTTCCTCACCCACACCTCAAGGCCCTAGCTCCCCTCTCCCACCCCAACAAAGGTCTCTTCTTGACCCGAGTTAAACAATTTTACCACAGCTGTAACACGCATATATTTAAAATGTATTCATCTAGAATGTAAACACTGTAGGATACTAGCATCACAAAACTAACATTTAAATTCCTCTAAAAACTCAGTTTTTCTAGAAAACCTCTGTCGCTATGATCTACGACCACCTGTAATTCCTGTAGATGCACCGTATCTCTGGCTCTGACACCAGACTTGAAAACAACCCTCCGCACAGCTGCTCTGCTCCATCACCCAATCCAGCCAGCAGCCTGGGGGCCAGCAGGGAGTCCCGCTGTCCAGTCTCGGATCTGAAGCAGCCAGGCACTGGGAGCTGGCCAGGCACAAGGGCTATGGGCTTAGTGCTGGGAATGCTGTTCACCCATGGATGTATTCATCCATCCGGATGGGGGTGTGTGTGGGTGTGTGAGGGAATGACAGTGCTTGGTTTATCTAGAAAGCCCCGAGGAGACTGAAAAGACCCACAAATATGCCCTCCCTCCCACCCCCAAACATACACACATCGTGGATTTCAATACCGCCCTCCGTCAGCATCAAGTTGGGCTTAACCCAGAATTTTGAAAACAAGTAGTAACAAATTAAAAAACATCCTTTTTTAGGAACTCAAAGCAAAAAATACCTCTACACACACTAGTTTTAAAACACCTAAGAGCTGATTACAAAAAGGATGACCTTTCCTATCAAAACAAAAACTAACATCTTAAATAAGTTAGTAGAACCTACCAAAAGTCTGCTGTCATTTTTGATGTGACATTTTTTTTCCGTAGACAACTGGCACCACGTTTGGTAGAACAAAAGGTTTACAACAAAATAGACCATTACAGAGGATACCTCAGAAGTAAGTGTTAATATGTACTTGGAATGTTTAAAGAAACACCCTCCCACCGAATACTACTCCAGCGAGTACTCCAATTCTCCCATCCATCCTTTACTGTCTCACGACAGTCACAAAAAACCAGAAACGTAACTTTCATTTGCACCTAACTTAAATTCCTTCAAAAACCTTCTATTCTGCTCTGCATGTTGACAGGTTTATAACAGCAGGTACAAATCAGCTATTTATACACACGCACACATGAGTGATCTTTAAAGTTCTTTTCTAATATGAATACAACTTCTCTGAAAGCCGCCAAGGATCTCTGAATGAGCTATTAACACTGTGCCTTCCGGTATGCAAAAGAAGTAACAAGACACATCAACAGTCCTTGCTCAGTGCCCTGGGCTCTCCTGCTACCCTGCTCATGGTCCCTACATTGCACGCCTGGCTCGTGGCAGGCAGGGTTACCACTTACAGCTTTACACAACTGGGAAATGCCACCCAGCTCCCCCGTGAATGGCTCCCCATGGAGCCTTGCTGCGTATCTCAACCACTTCATGCAGCTTGGCATTCAAATATTAAGATGTTAAGAATGTTAGGTTATTAAGGATCTGCAAACCTACTGCATGCACGGGGCAAAGCAGAAAGGCTGAGGAATGAAGAGCTATGGGCTCATCCGCCAGGCTGGAAACAGGCAATAATACAGACTTAGAAAGGGTATAATACAGACTTAGAAAGGCAATTCAGAAACAAAATCAAGGAAGTAGAAGGAAAAAAAAGGTTTCAAAGTGACTAAGTATCTTGGGTCAACAATACAAAAAATGAAATAAAAGGGGCCGAACTGATAGCCTACAATTCCAGAGCAGGGGCCCATCCGGATTCCTCAGTCACCCCCGAGGTCAGGGGAGCCTATGAGGCCTGCTCGCTACACAATAAGGGATAAAGTCTGGGCCCACCACGGCTGCATGGTGAAAAGTGAAAAGTGAAAATTCATCTTTTAATGTGCTTTGGTTTAGACAACGTATAAACTTCCAAATGTTTTAACCAATAAATGATAAAAACTTAATACTATGAAATATGCTTTTAACTTTCTTAAAAATTTTAGTCCAAGAAATTGATTACAAGTATCTTTAAAAATACGCCATTTTATATTCTTAGCCATCTTTCTTAAGGTGGGTCTCACCTCTCCCATTAGACCGTCACCTGCTGCAGCGGGGCCCACAACGACACTGTCTTGCCCGCAGCCCTCCACACGGCAGCTCATAGGAGCTAAGTGGTCACACATACTCGCTAAATAACACTCGAGAATGTCTCCTCGTGCAGTAACACATAAAAATAATGTGAACAAATGGAACGGGAATTCACCAGTGAAGCCACTAGAACTAAAGCCAGCTAAAACAGCAAATACAATTTTTAAAAACCCTTTAATTTTGAAGGTCTTCAATAATCTGTACATAAACTAAGATTCAATAAACCGAAGATTCTCACAGCACTAAAATTAAATATCTTAAGTATCTTATTCTAAACAAGTGTGAGAGATATACTGACAGTAGTGCTTCTAAGACCTGTAATATTTAGATTTTAAAAGCAGCTAATCTACTGGCTTAGTTGATTTTTGTCATGTTTTGGGGAGGGGAAAAAAGCAGCCGAGGCCCCATCACTGCAGAATCAGCTCGCCCAGCCCTGCGTGTCCCCGTGGGTCTCCTCTGAGCCAGAGCTTCAAGGGGAGGCTAATCAACATGCAATGGTTCCATACGCTGCCGAATGCTCACCACCATCAAAAATGTCTTGAAAGAAACTTAGTTTAGCCTTTAATTTATCAATTGAAACTTATCCAAAAAGTAGTTTGATACTCTTATTTATCTCAGATAAAAATCATAACGGTAAGAATATGTATATGACCATCCATTCAAAAAGAAAAAAATATTTTCAACTTTATTGCCAACAAAACAAGGAATTCTCAAAACTGACAGCACATTCTTAAAATCCAACAGTATGATTTTCACCTGGATAAAAATCAGAAAGTCAAATTACTTTTTGCTTTATGCCCCGTGGCTTGATCATATTCTGATTACAGCCAGAAGACAGTGACACTGGCACAGAACACCGAACCCTGGGCCAACAGCGATTCAGCACCCACTGGGAGGCCCGCAGAGCTGGCGGTCTGCTGTGGCCCAGGCTGCGTTTTCCCTCCGCCCTCATGCATGTTACCTTGGCACCAGACTTCTGCCCGCTTGTCTTCTTCTTACCTTGTCCTTTATACCTTGGTATCTGAGCATGAGAATAAAATGACATTTTACCAAAAAGTATAAATCTTTACAAAGAAACTAATTCATAACCAAACTAATAAAGTTTCCTAGTAGAAAAGCTCTCAAGGGGGTGCCTGGGTGGCTCAGACGGTGAACCGTCTGCCTTCAGCTCGGGTCATAATCCCAGGGTCCTGGAATTCAGTCCTGCATTGGGCTCCCCGCTCAACGGGGAGTCTGCTTGGCCCTCTCCCTCTGCCTGCCACTCCCCTTGCTTTTTCTCTGTCAAATAAATAAATAAAATCTTAAAAAAAAAAAAAGAAAGAAAAAGAAAAGCTCTTAAGAATGGAAAACCTAATCAGTAAGTTCCTTTCTGAAATCCACAATTTTTTTTCTCGTTCCTTAATTCTCTTCTCCTCCAGTGGTTCACCCTGCGTGGAACTACCACGCCTCGCAGTGGCTCGGTCCCATGTCTCCGCCTTGCCCCACGGCAGCCGAGTGCAGAACCACGCTTCGGTCTGCGTCCGCGGCAAAGCCAGTCCTGGCCTCTGGAGCAGCCTTCCCTAAGAGCTGTCCTGGCCTCGCCTGGCCTTGCTCGGGAGTACACAAAGCAGGTTCCTGGGGGTCGGGCTGGACCCTTGGCTTGGCCACAACGTCCCACAGCCCCGAGTGCTCTCTGTGGGCGCCCAGCCTGACCAGGTACCCTGAGAGCCCAAGATGATTCAAAGACTGAGAGAGAAAAGACAGCTGACAAAAAAAGGTGAAACCCCCAATCCACATCCTCAGAACTACAAGGAACTGCAGCTCCCCTGCCACCAGAAGGCTCCCCTTGACACGAGTCAGCCGTGGCCCTGAGGGCTCAGCCACCGCCCCCATGGGCCTCCCTGTCACACGGGAAGGTGACGGGGTGGCGAGCACAAGGGGACAGCTGAGGACAGCTTACTGCTCTCCAAATCCACCTTTAAAACTACCAGCACTTCTCTGTATTTAAGGCACCATTTCCTAACTGACTTAAAAGATTCTCATCATAATTCTTAGATCCTGAAAATAAAATTTGTGTAGAGAAAATCTGTCAAAGACTTTAATCTGTTATCCTGAAGACACACCACATGTAGAAGGTTCATATTGTTAATATGCTTTACAAAATCATAATTTGCTAAAAAGAGAACTTCCAAATAGCTCAATGCTATAGGTACTGATAATTTGGAATATGCGTTAATTTTAACCCCTTCACAGCCAGACATGTTCACAAAAAGCAAAGCTTTTTTACTAAGGCTCCTATATCTGACAATTTATTTAAAGGGACTTTTTAAATTTACTCACAACCTTGATCTCTCTATAACCACGGTGACAGCGACGCATGAGCATCGAGGGAAACCCTCTTCACAGGGAAGGCTAACTAGATCTGAGAGAGAGGGGACAACTACAAACAGCATGATGGTCTCTTCCCTCGGCTGGAAATAAAGCATAAAATCCTTTGATTTCCAAATTGAAAAAATGAAAAGGAGCAATGCCATCAAAGATCCAGCAACAAAACAGGGACCACTCATTGGTGTGGGCCTGGCATCTGAAAGAGAGAGAAACCCTCCAGAAGTCACCTAACTGAAGAAGTACAACTGTGCCCACAAGCCACTGCGACACCAGCGTGCTCGTAATGCGTGCGCCAGGGCATCACCTCATCCTGCAAAATGGAAATCACGGCACAGTCACATCCCAACCTGACCCCAAGCCATCCTTGGGTAGGACTGGCTGGTTCTACCAACGCACAGGGCACTGCAACCAGTCACGAGACAACATATCCCCTAACAATCATGTTCTACCCGTTCCATGATCCTGGACTTCAAATTCCAGTGTTCCACTCAGCATTTTTCTCCAGTATGGCAAATCCCTGCAGTCAGAAGGCCTTAACTTTAACCCATAAACCACACACACACACACACACACACACACACACCCAGAGCACACATATTTTCTTATAAATCCTCAAAATAGCTCATTAATATAAAAAAAACACTTTAATTTACAATTCTAAACTGGTCATCCATCTACAATAATTAACACAACAATATTCTGGAATAATAGTCTGGAACCTAGTATCCTCAAGTTAGGAATTTATAAAAGAAAAGTAAATTCCCTTGTCAATTGAGGAAGAAAATTTTCGAAGTACCAAATGAGTCCAAATAGCCCACAATTCTGTAATTCAATAGTGCATTCCTTTCTATGACACAAAATTCAACACGCTGCACCAATAAAGTGAAATAATCGCTTTAAATGTATGCTTCACCAAGGGGAAAAAAGCAATTTCAAGAAACTAGGCAGCAATTGCATTACAACACAAGACCTGGAACAAGGAAGACGAGGGAGAGAAAAGCAGAGCCTGGTGCAGTCTGAGCACAGAGTCCTCATGCCCGCGGCCCACTCACCTTACTGGGACTGCTGTGAGCACTTGTTTTGCCTTCTGGTGACTTTGGTGGAGAATGGACATCAGATAGATCTAGTGCACCCTAAAATATTTCATAGTTTTAAGATTAAAACATATTTAAAAAAAAAAAAAACATAAATATACTATTATGCCTCAACAGAATTTTAGCATTTAAGACCACTACACAATATTGGTGTTTTTAACTCTTTCTAAACAATGTAAATATTCTTATTAGATTCTCCCCAATTTTACCCAAACAAAAACAAAACAAAACACACTTAGAGTCTAATTACCTAAGTATTAGACTCAGTCACCTTGAACAGGCCGCTGCTCAGTTGTGGGTCCAACGTGCCCTAGACGAAGCCCTCGCCCAGTCCCAGCGGTCAGTGCCAGGCCCGTCCCATGATTCGCACACATCTACTCTTTCACCCTTCTCTGGACTTGGGGCCTCCTTCACTTTGTCCCCAGAATATCAAACAGCGACTCTCCTGAGACACGTCACCCTCTTCAAAGGACCATACTCCCCTCCCTCCTCTGCACACTCATGCTATTTTCTCATCTCTTAGAGCACGGGGGCTCGTCCAGCCACGTCACCAAACTGCTCCGCACCGCACCGCACCCCATGGCCCCAGACCGCACGGCACCGCACGGCATGGCAGTGTCACACAACCACCAGCTTCAGGGCACGCGCCGGTCACTTCTCAGCACTATGCTAAACACAAGGAGAGACGTTTAAACATTTCTTGAACGGAAATGACCACCTAAAATTCATCCACTACATCATTACCAGCTCTGTGCACTGTGTGCATGTTAAATATTGGTTATTTTGCTTATAAAAATCCTACTGATGACTACAGCTCTTTAAATATGAAAGTGTGCTGCTCTTCATACCTTCTGCTCCTCCCTCCAGCTACGTGACTTCTGGTGCGGCATCGTGTTCTCGCAGGCTGAAACCCTTATTTCACCTGTGCAAAGTTTTCTTCTTCCCTTATTACCCTCTGAGACCCTAACCCTCTGCCATAATATTAATTTACCAAGTCTTGTTGCTTCTTCCTTTAAAGGGGAATCTTTACCTGTCCATTTATTTCTGTATTTACTGCCACCATTCCTGTCTAGGTTTGCCTTCTTGTGGATTTCACTTCTTCCAGTCTTTGAACTTCTTCCAATTTTACCATCTAACCTTCACAAATTCATCTTCCAAAGGAGTATGTCCTCTGTATAAAAGTGCAAAAGCTTCCCACTGACCTTGAACATGTTATCTGTTAAGAATCCCTGTTGGGGTGCCTGGGTGGCTCAGTTGGTTGAGCGTCTAACTCTTGGTTTCAGCTCAGGTCATGATCTCAGGGTCATGGGATCCAGCCCCTTGTTGGGGCTCCACACTCAGCGGGGAGTCTCCTTCAGATTCTTTCTCCCTCTGCCCCTCCCCACCATGTGTGCTTTCTCTAACATAAATAAATGAATCTTTAAAGAGAAAAGAAGAAGAAGAATCCCCGTTGGGTTGGACCCTGCAAAGGATACAAAGGTGAGACCAAGCCCTTGTCCCCAGCCGAGGGATGATGTGGGGAGGGCCAGGCAACCGCAGAGCCCTGAAGAGCCAGGCACTCAGCTACACAGCTTCCCCCAGAGAGGGAAGGAGGCGGAACAAGAGGAATCATCCCAGAAGGCAGAGTGGCAGACAGACTGTGAACGACAACATTCCACAGCTGAGTATGGGGATGATGCACCATTTCAGGTGGAAAGCAGAGGAGGAGAAGGCAAGAAAGCAAAAGCCACTTTCAAGTACAAGCAAGTCTGGCTGAAGCACAAGGTTCCACATTTCAAAAAAAGGCACAAGGCTAGAAAGACGAGTAGGCACCACATCACGCAGGATCTTAACATCAAGGCTGAGGAATCTGGAAACTATCTAGTTGCCATTACACAGTGACTACAATTTTTAAAGAGGAAAGGACTAGATAAAGGGCTGAGCTTTAAAATGAAGTCAGCAAGCAGGAAGGGTGCAGACTGACTGCTGACAGTGCCAGCAGAGGTGCTGGGGAGCAGGACCGGAGTGACTGCAAGGTGCTCACGGGGACGCAGGGGGCTGACCCGGGGCAGCGCAGCAAACAACAAGTGCTGTGATTCTCCACGCTGGGGCACACCCAACACTGCAAAATCAACTCAAAGTCATGGTAAAGAACATGGGGCACCGCAACCTGATTAAGGTGGTTTGAAAATGCACTTTTGGTAAAAGCATCACTGAGTTCAATGCGCTGAATCCACAGCTAGTGTTCTTCTCCAGCATCAGAAGGCAAAGGTTAATAAAACCTAAGGACAGGTTTCCCCTCAAAAATATAAAGACTAGTGAAGATGGAAAAGCCTAAATGGACACCTGTCAGTTCCCTATTTTAAATATGAATTTGACCATTGATTTGTGTTTACACAGACACACAACCAATTAAAATGACATACCCCAATACGAAGAGGGGAAATGCAGCAAAGAATGGGTATTTCATAATGGTTTCAAACTTTAAAGAAGTAAAACAATGATCTCTTGAAGCTATAAAGATCTTCTGTGTTCGTTTGCCAGAAACCCAGCTCTGAACTAGGGTAAACTGACTGGGGAGGCTTCGGGTCCACCAATCAGAAAGACATACAAACAACACGTTTATTGAGTTTTCGTTTTGAGATCGACCCAACTAGACAAGAAATCTCTGAGTGGGTCTCAGTTTGAGGCAGACGCTCTGTCTAGCAGCAAACCGAGAGCTTTCCGGTAATCGAGCTTGCTTTCTTCCACAGCGAGCTGCTGGTACGGGAGGGAGAGAGACTCCTTCCTGACAGAAGCACTGACCCGAGGGCACAGGCAGAGAGGCAGCTCCTCAGACTGAAACCGAGGAGTCACAGAAGCACAATCCACACAAACAGAGGCATCTGGAGCAAGAACTGGAACTGGGTGGTTATTTGGGAGGACGCAGATTTTTCACCTTTTGCAACTTCCACTTTGCTAGAATGAAGGATTCAAACGTGTTAGTGAGCTAGACAAGGGTCTGTGTGGTGAATACCCGGAGGTCTGGTTTCACGCTGGGGAAGGT
The DNA here is from genome assembly GCF_024610735.1 of Ursus americanus. Taxonomy (NCBI): domain Eukaryota; kingdom Metazoa; phylum Chordata; class Mammalia; order Carnivora; family Ursidae; genus Ursus; species Ursus americanus. The sequence goes on along the minus strand of NC_142137.1, from coordinate 73,914,016 downwards.
CTGAGGGCGACCGAGGGAGTCCTCAGACAGTAACGAGAACAAAACAAGCGACAAACGATGATAAACGCAAATACCTGTAGATCCCTAACACGCGAAGCTTCCCTATCCTGACTCCCCTCAGTGTCACCACCACCCGCAAGGCTGTTGTTTCCATCATCCCCATTTCATGAGTGACAAACTTAAAGCACATGGAGGTTAAGTGACTTCAGAGTCACACACAGGACATGGCAGAGCTGGGACATGACCCCAAGCATCCTAGCTCAGAGCCCACGCTCATACTCGTGTGCTAAGGAAAGGCACACCAGAGAAGGGGGCCGCCTGCACCGTGGAGAGCTGAACCCAAGAGCTGCTGCAGCAACCCCCACCCCCCGCCACACCCCACTTTCTGCTGCAGCACCCCCCTTCTCACCCGAGCCCCACCCCTGTTGCAGCGCACCCCCCTGCTTCCTGCTGCAGTGCCCCGTTCCCCACAGCACCCCCCTCCCCACTCCAGCACCCAGCCCAGCGCCCAGCCACAGCACCCTGCTCCTGGCCCCAGCTCCCGGCAGCCTTCCTAGTACACCTTCCCAGTCTTCTCCTCCATTCTCACATTAAGACTGAGTTTAATAAAATTTCCACTTGAAAAACCACTGCTCCCCTTTAACTAAAACTGATTTGACTCCAAAAATGTGCGGTACTAACCATTTACTGTACGCTCCGTCTATGATCATAAGCCATCACTTACACGTCCATTTCCTTATGGGAGCATATTTTATCTTTAGTAACTCTCAATTTTCTAGTCTATGAAATATCTTTTCATTCAAAGGACCTATTTGTTATGCCCTACATGCAACAGGTGTTCAGTTAGGCTCTCCTGATGTTCAAAGATTCTAATAGAAAACATGCTCCGAGACTCTCCACACAGAGCGCAGTAAGTACGCAACCCCCTCCCCCACATTCTTACTTAAAACCAGTGACTAAAAGCACATGCTTAACTGGGTGTCTGAGACAGCTATAACATGGTCCACGTCTGTGAAACGGTATCTCTATGTAAAACTAACATCTGTAACTAGAAATCAGACTTAATCTCATTTGCAGATTTCTAAAGAGAAGGAGCAAGAGAGGCAGTAGAAAATGGAAGTTTGAAAATGTTTACAAACTAAGCACAATCAACAGCTTCAACAGCTTTAAGTCTAGTTTTAAAAGGCCCTTAAGTTCAAAAACTTATCAGTTAGCCTCTAATTCAGCCCTGTTTTGTTTAAAATGGTAACAAGACAATAACTAAGGAGTTGAGTGTTCTCCGAACTTGACACGCACTATCCCGTGCCTCAAGCCTCACAATGCCCACGAGGTGGCCCGCTCTCCCCATCCTACACAGGGGGAGCTGGGGCGGGGCCTGCACCTCCAAAACCAAAGGCTTGTTGGTGGAGGAGCTGCAGCCGGTCCGCACAGCCTGACCCCTGACCCCAGCACTCCTGAGTGTCCATCTGCAGCACGAGCACGGCACCAGACTCAGCGGCCATGTCTCTAATTACCATTAAAATGTGCATTTATATGATCTGAGTGTGTTTTGTTTTGTTTTTAAGGAACAGCTTCTTTCCACTGAAACTCTGATTCACTATGTATGCAAAACTCCACATGGCTACGCTGAGCAGCCAATAATTAAAATAGAAAAAGATAACAGAGACTAGCATTACACTTACCTCCCCATTGACGGCCCCTTTTTCTTTCTGTTGACAACGTCTGATCACTTCTAATAATAAAGGTCCACCCACAGTACCTTCTGCTTCAATAATACCTAGATCTCGGGCTAAATTCTCTCGACCTTCAAGACCTTGAAACTAGGGAAGAAGATATAAATGCACAAAAATATGCACATTAGTTTCAGAGATTAAAGAAAAATATTTTTGGAACTTAAAGATACCTTTAAACTCATTTTCCTAATGAACAAAATGCCCATTTAAAAAAATTATATATTTCTTTTAACCAAGTCTCTACATCAAGTCTCCATGAATGGATGTAGTCTGACATCAGAACATATTAATTCTACAAAACACTCCTTTCGAAGTTCTACGAAGCAGCATGGGTACCAGCTATCTACAGCTCAGATGGCTTTAAAAAAAAAACAGATAATCAACTACAAAAAATAATCTATATGCAAGACCCTATAAAGGTGTCAAATTTTGTTACGTTTCAGGTTATAATGAACTCATTTGTATCAAGGATGGTTTCAAAGGACAGATGTAAAAAATCATGACTCTTACTGTGCTGGTTTCAGGCTGAAAAACGGCCAAGGTGAAGTCAAGATTGAAAAACTGGAGAAACTCTGCAACGAGACTCGCCGCCAGCCGGCCTGCGGGACGTGAGGCAGAGAGCACACCCGTGAGAGCCCTGAAGCCCCTTCCCTAACCCCGCCAAGTAGGAGTAACTCATTCACTGAAGAAAAGAGGCTTCTAAATTGCTTAAATTATAAATTTATCTTTGAAGAACACCAGTAACGAAAATCTCAGTCTCATGTTTTCGTTAGGATCACCTGTTTGAAGCTATCACTAAAACAACATGACGTCTCGTAAGTGGATTAGAGTATTCTGCTTCTTATAGTAAAACTGGTTTTAACCAACAATTTCCCATGACCAAGAATATTCAAAACAACTTAACAGTTGTACAATAAAATACAATCTTAAAATGAAAACCTCTAAGAATCACAGACTTCAAAAAACATCAAGAAACTCTTTGGGGCACCTGGGGCTCAGTCGGTTAGGTGTCCGCCTCTGGCTCCAGGTCACAATCTCAGGGTCCTGGGATCGAGTCCGTGTCGAGCTCCCTGTGTCGGGCTCCCCACTGAGAGGGAAGTCTGCTCTTTCTCTCTCCCTCTGCCCCTCCAACCCCCTTCATGTGCTCTCTAATAAATAAATAAAATCCTAAAAAAAAAAATCTGAACTCTTCTCTCCTAAATAGAGTCAAGATTTGAAAATTCGGAGACAGACAAAATAAACAAGAACAAACTAAACATCTTACCATCTTTCGTATTTAAAAACTTTCTCAGGCTCTCATTGACTAGAGGAGTTTTGTTCTGTTAAAAAAATGAAATATTATGTCATGCGTTTATCCTAAAAACAACTACAAAATGTGGTTTAAAGTTTAATTTTTTGGCAGAGATGTAAGTAAAATATGGTCACTCATAATTATGTTTAAACCCACTTCACAACTACTGATTACTGCAGGAATTCTTTCACGCTATTTAATATCTCAAAGCTAATAAAATGAAACTACACATGAAAATTTGTATTTTTAATTTTTAAATATTCCACGAATTGTTTATTAAACTACTTTAGAAGCTAGATCTTCAGATACTCATGTGAAATGGCATTACATTTACTTAGAAAAACAACTGTTTATTATTCTAAATACATGTTGACATTTTGTCACCACAGGTATCTAACATTTATAGCATGCCTGCTGGGAGCAGGACTCAAATTACACACTTGCTATTCGCAGCTCAGCAGCAGCATGTGACATGATTTTATGTAGTGCATAGGCCAACGTATTTTTGCCACTGGAGGTTTATTTGAATAAATACAGGAAAAATACTTCTAGCTCACTCAAGCTTCTTCAAGCAGACTGAATGAATTATAGGTATAACAACAGTCTCATAGTCTGCTGATGGGATTGAAAATGGTGCAATCACTTTGGAAAGTAGTCTAGTAATGTTTTAGAGTTAGTACCCCTACTATATGACCCATCTGTAGGCATTTTCACAAAAGAAAAGCACAGACCCAAGCAAAGACGTGTACGTGAATGCTCACAGAAGCCCTACTTATAATACTAGAAAACTGGAAACAAGCCAAATGCTCATCAACAGATGAATGACTAAACAAACTGTCACATATCCATACAATAGACACTACACAGGGAAAGACAGAATGAACTATTAATACAAAGGACAATATGAACGAATCCAAATGCGTTATGCTGAATGAATGCAGCCAGATCAAAAAAGAACAGAGAGTCTGTGTGGTAGGATGCCACATGTAGGGCTCTTATATACACACGTGGCCCCAGGATGTGTGGTGGGGGAGGGTGTTACAAAGGGGTTTGAGGAAGCTTTCAAGGGTCAAGGATATTGACTGTTTCAAGGTTGCATGAATGTATTAAAATGTAACACACTGTACATTTCGGTATACCGGGTTTACTGTAGGTCAATTGCACCTCAATAAAGTTGTTTTTAAAAAACACAAAAAAGACAAGGAGGTTGATCTAGGGTAGGTTGGTCCAGGAAATTTTAAGACACTGAGCCAACTGAAATATTTAAAGAAAATGAAGGAACAAGAGCAGACGTGTATTATGAACACCAAACTAGGAGCACAGCAGAGAAAGGACTTCAGGAAGATGGTGAAGGACACAAGCAAAGGGGAGACTGGAGAGAAGGACGGGATAAAGCAAACTGCAAAAGAAATAGCTCAGCTTAGGGTAAGAGGGCAGCAGAGAACCTCCTTGGCTCAGCTACAGAGCTGCCAGACAGAACCAGGTGACTGACTGGATGCAGAGAAAGAGGAGCAAGGGCCAGACAACTCTCAGATTTCTTGCTTGGATAAGCAGCAGTCCCCATAAGCAAGATCAGTCCAGCAGGCAGGGTCACACATGGGTCTGAAGCTCATGATATGGATAAGGATACAGGGCTGAAGTTACCAGTATAATTAAGGTCACCCAGGGAGAGAACACAGAATGAGAGCTACTGGATAATACACCAAGGATTTAAAGTCAGGTGTAGAGGAAAAAGATCGTGTGAAAGAAACCAAGGAGTGCTCAAAAGGAAAAAAGAGAAGAGAACAGAAAAAAGTCCCAAAAATTAAGGGAGATTTTCAGGAAAGAAGGGAGGAATTAAGAATGTCAAATGCCACAAAAAAACAACCAAGTTAAGAACTAACACAGGTAAGAACTAAAATATACTCAGTAAGGAGATTCTTCTTGACCCCAGCAAAGGAAAGTCCTTAGATGTAGAAGATTTAAGACGAATTTAAGTGGATTTAAGATGTTACTGTATTAAAGGGTGCCTGGAACATAAGAAGACATACACATTCTTTCAAAATTCGACTGTGAGGGGGAAAAAAATTGAGTGGTATTAAAAGCAGGGAATGAGTTAAGGAAAACAGCTTTCTCCTTGAGAAAGATACAAACATGTTTCTACGCTCAAGAAAAGAACCAATAGCAAGGGAGAGGCCAAAGACACAGCAAATGGCTGAGGAGCTGAGAATACCTGGAAGGCAAAACCCAGAGAAAATGACTATTCTTGGACAAGACAAAGAATCCTCCACCAAAGCAGGAAGGAAAGAAGTACGGTTACATACAGATGCAGGGCAGCTTTTTCTGAGCTGAGTGATAGATCTGCAGGGGAAGACACAAAAAGTCTGGACCTGGTGCTCATATTTTCAGTGAAGGAAGAGACAGGGCCGGAGGCTTACAGCGCGGGAAACAGGAGAGGTAGAAGGCTAGAGCGCAGCCAAGGAGTTCTGAGTGAAGAGGACTCACGGCCTGCTTAGACCCTCGATGAGGCAGGTACCCACCCGTTAGTCACAGCAACAGTCCAGTGGTGGGTGACCGCTCTAGCGCATGCACGGCAAGAGGAGGGAGAGGAGTTAGTTTGCTCAATTAAATGACGTTTGCAGGTTTTCCCAGAGCGAGTACGGCTGTAAGGCCAGGAAGCTGTGGTTTCTTAGACATGGACCATGGGGTCCAGACAAGTCAAGAACAGAAGGCAGCTGAGAGAAGACTGACACTTGGAAAAACATATAAGAACCAAGAATTGAAGTACTTCATGAAGTTAAAGAGGGGCAGACACCTAAGTCTAAAGACGTGAGGAGGAGATTAGACGCATTTGTCACAGAGCAAGGTGAAGACCCTCATTATGGAGTAATTCTTGCTGACAAGTTCCAGGATATGTATTCAGAGTGGTGGGAAGACGTGAGGTAGAGAAAAAAACTAAATGCACTTATATAAAGAAGTGGTTGGACTTTTGACAGTGACAAAGAGCACATGATTTTAAAATAACTGGGTTGTCAGATAGTTGAGAAAAGTTGCATTCTATATTCCCCCCACCTGGTGGGCATTCACAATTCACAAAAGCCTCTCCCTTGCTATTGGTTCTTTTCTTGAGCATAGAAACATGTTTGTATCTTTCTCAAGGAGAAAGCTGTTTTCCTTAACTCATTCCCTGCTTTTAATTCACAATTAAAGGGTCTGCAGGATCCTGCAGCAAACTCATTGACAATGGAACCTTTTATTCAGGGAGCTCCCTCCGACCTTGTTTTTCAGATTTCCCCTATGGAAAGGCATCTACGCCACCTACGATTTACTACTGGCCCCAGAGTTACTATGGTACCTTGACTTTCTTTAGACTACTTCAAATGCCTCTCCTCCCATAAAGAAATGCAATTCTTAGTAGTTCAAAATCATCCCCGGCTACACCCTAATGTAAGTAGTATTTTAGAATGGCGTCTAATTAGAAATTAAACATAAACAAATACGGTTTCATACCTCTACTTTTTCTTGCTCTTCTAGTGCTAAAAACACAGCTGCTCGGAGTTCAGCCTTTTTTAAAAAGAAAAAGGTAAAGGAACAAAAATTGTTTCAAGGCAATTTTCATAACAAGAAGTGCATACGACGTAAGTTCCACAGGCACCATCCCCACCACCTAAAAGCCAAAAAGCGAAAACTAACGAAGACAGCAACGCCTAGCGGGCAGGTGCAGAGAGATCAGAATGCACCGTGAGGTGTGCTCCCGCAGAAAGCCCCCCGCTACTCCCCCGGCCCGGTCCCAGCGCCCATCCGGGCGGCTGAGCCCCGCTTTCGCGTCCGCGACCTCACGCCAGCCACCGCCCAACAGCTGCGGCGAGAGCCGGCCTCCCGTCCCGCACCCCGGGAGCGCACCCTCAGCCTCTGCCCGGCCCGCCCCGCGAGACCCGGCCAGGCCCGGCAGGGAGCCGCCCCCCGCCCGCGGCCCACACGCGGCCCCGCGCGACCCTTTGTGACGCCCGCCGCCCGCACAGGCCCTGCGGCCCGCGGGCGCAGCCGGCAACTCCCCGCTGCCCAGCCCGGCCCGGCCTACCTTGATGCGGTTCAGGACCCCGCTGTTCTCCAGCGTCTGCACCAGCAGGTCTCGCAGCTCCGTGTCCTCCTCCGGCACCACCGCGGCCGCCGTCGCCGCCATCTTGCTTCTCCAAGACAACCGCCCAAGCCGCGCCAACGGCCAACGGCCGCCGCAGATTCCGCACGCCGCGCGGCGACGCGGCCGAGGCCACGCCCCCCGCGCCGGCGCGCAGCCCGCCCTCACGTCGGGGGCGGGGCCGAGGGGGAACGCAGAGGGGCGGGGCCCCTGTGTCCGTGGGGGCGTGGCCTGTGGCTGGGGCGGCGTTCTGTGTCCGTGACTGGCCTCCGCCGGAGGTGGGAGTTTCGAGCGCGGCGGTGGAGGTGGCCACGCAGCGCTGCTGTGCCGCGTCATTAAAATTGTATTACATCGCACGCATAACTAAACTGTGTGCTGTGACCGTTAGACGCGTTCGCACAGGGCGAAAGGGACGCCCGGTCCTGCTCAGCCAGCCCCGGGCGGGGCGGGCCGGGGAGGGCGGAGGATCTGTGTCCGAGGCACTTGGCAGGCTACCTGTGCAGACACGCGGCAGCTGGGAAAGTCCTGATATCCGCCTCATTTCCGCCGTGCTGCGTGTACACATGCACGCGGGTGTGTGTGCACACGCTCACCGCGCTAGAGCCTGCACACACGGGCATGATGCGTGTGTGTACATGTGCTCATGCAAAGAGAGCATGTGCAGACTTGGGGTGTGTGTGCACGCGCTCACCGAGACACAGCGTGTACACGTATGCCTGTGTGTGCACACGCTCACCGCTAGAGCCCGTACGTGCATGCGTGCATGTATGTGTGCGTGTGTGCACGCGCTCACAGAGAGAGACCGGGAGCATGTAACCGATAAGCCTGAAGGGGGTAGAGGGAGCCTTCCCACTCCATGTCAATTATAGGAACAACTGCCAGTTACAGATCTCAGGAGAATAGAGCCCCACAGGACAGAATCGTCAACTACAGGCCCCAACAAGAAAAACTGTGCACTGCACCTCCCACAAAAAAATCCACCACAGCTGCAGTTCAGCCAATGAGAAATCATCCCCACCCTGAACTCTTGCTTTTCTCCAAAGGGCTTTGGTTCAGAACATCCCCTTCCAATCTCCTCCTTCTCCATAAAATAATGTTCCTCTCCTTTGTTTGAGGGACCTGCCCATGGTTTTGCCATAGCTTGCATGTCCTAAATTGCAGTTCTCTGTCATTAACAAATAAACCCATTTTTGCTGGTAAAAAACTAGCAAGCAAACAAAAAAACACGTGACTTCCATTTTTAAGGTTAACAATACATGCGTGTATGTGTGAGTCTGTGCACGTGCACGCAGAGACAGCATGCATGTCTGTGCTGGAGTACAATGCAGCTTACATGCGGGTGTCCAACACGCAATTGTACTGTTCTTTACACTCCGAATGTTTCAGTAGTTTTGCAATAACGTGCTGATGAAAGTGAGGGAATCCAGAACTATGAGGAAGCTGAGTAAGAGAAAGTGCGGACTCTAGAATCCTATAGGCCCTGGGGACCCTGCCTAGGTCTGTAGTAGGTCCTAGGAATCTTTTTCACAGCCCAGGTGACTGTAATGCCGGTGGTGGGTCTGCACATTATTGTGTAAAGGAAGAAAGCAGAAGTGGAGGTTTTCCGCCTCCCCCAGCTCTTCTCCCCGCTAGCAGCATCTGTTAAAATTGGTATTGCCTTTCCAGACAACCTTATATAAAAATGTGTTCCATGCACGCATACTTCTCCCGTTCCATAATTTGCATCTCTGCTTACTTTTTAATTTACTAATTTCACTTAACAAATCCTGACCACCTTCTGCCATGTATACACACAGATCCTACCTCCCTCTTAACTCCTGCGTAGTGTTCTGTTGAAGGGTACTCCAAATTTTTCTAATTACACCAGGCTTTGTTTGCATTTGTTCTGTTTGTTGTGGAAGTAATGCACACTGACGGTGAAAAATGCGAACAAAATGCACTTTTGATGAGCAGCAGGTGATGTATGGAAGTACCGAGTCACTAGATCATACACCTGAAACTCATACAACACTGTATGTTAACCAACTGGAACTAAAACTTTTTTAAAATCCAGTTGTCCCAACACTCAGGTTATTTATCATTAAGTATTTATAAAATATTTTTGAGGAATCTATCAATAAAATCCTAACAAAGTGGGGAAATATTAAAAGAAAATATTGGTGTCCACATCTTTCCTGCTCTCCTACCCCTCACCCAGTCCCTCTCTTTGAAGGCTATACTCTCCCATCCTCACTTATCAACCATGAATGGTGCCTTCCAAAGAATGAAAATTTATCATCCAACTTCTAATTCTTAAAATTATGTTACTTTTAATTTTACTGGTGTGGATTTTGTGACTTTAAATTGTCTACCTGGGATGCCTGGGTGGCTCAGTCAGTTAAGCGGCTGCACTGAGCTCAGGTCAGGATCCCAGGGCTCCCTGCTCAGCAGGGAGTCTGCTTCTCCCTCTCCTTCTGCCCCTCCTCTCTGCTCCTGCTCTCTCTCTCTCTCCCTCTCAAAATAAATAAATAAATAAAATCTTTTAAAAAATAAAAATAAATAGTCTACCTATATCATCATTTATCCATTCTACACATCACCTATTGGGTCCCTGCTGAGAGGTGAGGAAATTAGCACATTTGTATTCTCTCATTTCCCCCACCCCAAGCCCTGCCCACTGCTCCTAATGTTGTCAGTTTGATCCTTGCTTTTATGATGTCAAGAATTTACGTTCTTTCCCTAATTAACATCTCTCAAACTTTCTTCCCAGATTGACCGAAAAGCAATCTGCAGCCTTCACAGTGTCAGGGGTATAACAAGTCTCTTAGGCAAAACCCATATGGCTTTGAAATGAACTTGTTCCTGCACCTGGGCCCACCTCCAACTGCCAGCACCTGAGATGATTGGCCCGCTGGCTCTCCTGGCTACGCTCTGCCTGCGTTTGGGGAAAGCCTGAAGCACCAGGAAACACTCTTGTGAGAGCATCTCAGGCCAGGAACACATAAGGACCCTCAGCTCTCTCCCCAGTGGGATGAGGTCCTACACTAGCCTCCATGGCTCAGGACTGAGCTCCAGCCCTGAACAGCGCAGACTTTACTGGTTTCCTACCTGCCCTGTCCCATTGCCCCACTCCCCCTCCCATGTTTCCCAGGCCTCCCCCTTGAATACACTGTTCACACGCAAATCCTTATCTCATGGTCTGCTTCTGGGGCACTCGCACCAAGACGGTTAGCCCCGACTCATTCCCCAGGAATGGGGCTCTGGAACTGGATGGCCCATCAGCCAAATGGCAGCAAGCAGCCAGTATTGTTGGGGGGGGGGATGGCCACAACCCCAGCACGCAGCGCAGATAGGACTAAGGGGGGGAGGACATGTGGGCTGGGGGGGGGCGTGGACACTAGCTTGGGCCAACCCTCTAGCACCGGAGATGGGCGCAATGGTCATGTTAAAGATTCTGGAGTCAGGTTTTGTTTTTTTTTTTAAGATTTTTATTTATTTATTCGACAGAGATAGAGACAGCCAGCGAGAGAGGGAACACAGGCAGGGGGAGTGGGAGAGGAAGAAGCAGGCTCATAGCAGAGGAGCCTGATGTGGGGCTCGATCCCATAATGCCGGGATCACGCCCTGAGCCGAAGGCAGATGCTTAACCACTGTGCCACCCAGGCGCCCCTGGAGTCAGGTTTTTTTTTTTAATGGTATCAAAATTCTGAAGGAAGAAGGTGGCAGGTTCAGGTCAGCCAACTCCCAACCTGGGCGTGGGCAGAAACTACTCTGGGGAGCTGGAAAGTCCCAGGATACTGCATCTGCAGCTTGAAATCCCCTAGGATAGGAAACTCTATGGAGATGAGCAAATGCTACAAATTAGGGCTTTTTTTTCTAAAACAGAGAACCAGTTGTTAAGCATTTCCTAGCACACCTTTGCATTCGCCAGGTTTCCCGAACCCAGGGATTGATACTATCGGTTCATTCTCGCAGCCTCCAGACCTCTCTAAGCTTCAGACCCCTGAGCTGTGAAGTATTCACCTACCTCACAGAGTTTTGTCCTGGGTAATATAAGACAGTTCGTTGGAAATCACATCTGTTTCCTGATATTGAGAAAAGACTTAATGAGAGGTTGGCTTCTGAGATTGGCCTTAAGGAGACCCATCAAATCAGAAATAAAGGTCATTCCAGATGTGAAGGTGAACACGAGTGAGAGAGGGGCTGGGAAGTAGGGCTGTGTCTGCTGTGTCAGAATTAGGACACATGAGAGAAAAGGGGAGGAAATGACTATCTGTAGACTTTAGGCCCGGGACAGCCACACGCTGTGGGCGGGGAAACTGAGGAATGGAACCGAAGTTAGTGGTGGACAAAGTGCAGGGGGCATAGGTTCATGCAGATAACGGTGGGTTATTTGGAGAAGGAAGAGTGCAAGTGTCTGATGAATGCCTAGGGTTGGTATCCAGAAGGCAGTTTGAAAGTCACCTGTCAGCACCTGACGTTGAACCCTGGCTGCGGAAGGTGGTAAGAAAACAAGGTCCGGTTCCTTCAGTCAAGGACCTGGCAGGCCCAGGCATCAGTGAGATGATCCTTGTTTTTATGATGTCAAGTCAACTGTCCTGACCCCTGTGAACACTGGGATGAGGCCTCTGGCGGGGAGAGAGCACTGTCAGTTTCCAGAAGCAGACGGCACTCACTCATGGTGAGACACAAGAGATTACACCAGGAGGTTTGCTGAGGGGCCTTCCAGTCCGACGGAGCCAACGGACCAGAACACCAGGGCCCAGACTGAGGGCAGTATCAGGGAGGGCAGGGGGAGCCCAGGCTGGAGATGCAAGTCACTTGGTCATCAAGGGCTTCATCCACCCACAAAACAGGCATGACTTTTATCTTGAAGGTAGGAAATAGTGTGCTAAACATAGTGTTAAAAGGAGCGTGGTATTATTCCATTTGGGTTTGATAAAGTGTCCAGAGTAGGGGAAGTGGGTGGGTTGGACACACTAGAGGCAAAGGAATTAGTCCAGGAGCCCTGAGAAGATAAAGATGGGCCTGAACTCCGATCAGAAGAGAAAGCTAATGATCAGGAATTCTACACAAACTTTGCCAAAATTTGCTGTGTAAATTCCATCATTTCATCAGCTATTAAGGAGAAAAACTCCCTAATTTCTTTCTGTATGGAAGAGCTCAAAATCCTTTGAACATGTTGCCACATGTCATGTAACAAGAGAAGTAATAAAATTAAATTATTCTAAATTGTTTTTAAGAAAAGAATATAAGTTGGGGTGCCTGGGTGGCTCAGTCAGTTAGGCGTCTGCCTTTGGCTCAGGTCATGATCTCAGGGTCCTAGGACTGAGTCCTGCATCGGGCTCCTGGCTCCATGGGGAGCCTGCTTCACCCTCTCCCTGACACTCTCCCCCTGCTTGTGCTCTCTCTCTCTGTCAAATAAATAAATAAAATCTTTTTTAAAAAAAGAAGAAAAAAAGAATGTAAGTTTCTAAAAGTCAGTTGGAGACTGCAATACACATTTCTTTCGTGAGCCAGTTATTACCCAGGACGGAAGGGTGTACACGGAGGGTCCTCATTTTGTCATTTTACTGTCTACAATGAGCCATGATTTAAGCTCCATACTGAAAACCGTAAACTCCTGCAACATAAGGAGGAACACTGTATGTAATCATTACTATTACTAGGGCGACTCAGCGGGACGCAGAATGGTCGAATCTGTACTCAGAAAGTGAAGGAATAAAATGGTGTCTCCTGTACCAAGCTGGCTGAAATTAGGGAAAGAGGAGAGGAGCTGGGCCTAAGGCCCTGGCCCAGGCCCATGGGTAGCTGGATGTTACAGAAGCTAAGTAAATATGCTAAGTAATGAGAGGGCAGGCATGAGGGGCACCAGCATGTGTGCTCAGCAGGTGCGGGGGGGGGGGGGGGGGTTCAGTGAGGGTGTTCACAGCAGAGAGAAATAAATAAGTGAGGGAGGGAGGGGGAGAGATGGGGAAGGAAGTGATGGGGAGGATGAGGGGCAGAGAGGAAGCGGTGAGGAGGGGGAGGGGAGAAGGGAGTGATGGGGCAGGGGAGGGGGAGGAAGAGTGCTGGGAGAGGGAAGAGAGGAAAGGGAGGCAGAGGGAAAACGGAGAGAGAGGGGAGGGAGGAAGTGGTGGGGGAGGGGAGGATAGAAGTGATGGGGGGGGAGGGGAGCTCTGCCGACCAGCTGACCAGGAGAAGCCAGGTTTGATTTGGCCTTCTCTAGGTCTGCAACTAGAGTTCCTCTTTCAGCTAAACCACAGTTCTCCATTTTGTTTCTTTCAGCAGCTTTAGAAGATAATTTTCTAAGTTACTAGGGTATTTTTTCAATGACTTCTTTATCATAAGAGTTCATGTAACTCTTTACCTACTCCCAGAGAGTAGTTGGCAATGGGGGATTTTGCCCTAAAATGTGTGTGTGTTTCCGGTCATGAAGGCAATGAAGTAGAAACTCTGTCCAAAAACACTCATTTCCTTGAGGAACTTGAGGCTGAAGCTATCACTATCTGTACCTTCATAAATGTGAGATTTTAATACTGTTGCTTAAAATCCATTTAGTAATTGAAAGGAAACATACTATTGAATTCAGAAACTTCCCAAAGAAGGTTTGTGCTAAGGAGAAAGACGTGGAAAACATTCACTGATTGTCTAGAGAGGTAAGAGAGCTAATAATGCGTTAATCTTCATAGCTCACCACAGCTGATGGGTCATAGGTTAAAAAATATTTAAAATGAAACAATGAAAAAGATGCCCTTAAACGTGACTAATTACTTGCTTCCCATCTAGCCTGCCGTATTCGTTAATTTCGTCTCCGAGTTTTACTGGAGGACATTAGGAAGGAGAAAGGATCGCACAGCTGGTAATTTGGCTTTATCCAAGCTACTCAATAAATTGTTCTTTTTTTCACAGTTTCATTGAGGAATAATTCACATATCATGCTTTCATTCATTTAAAGTGTACAATTCAGGGCACCTGGGTGGCTCCGTCAGTTAAGCATCTGACCCTTGCTTTTGGCTCAGGTCGTGACTTCGGGGTCCTGGGATCGAGCCCTGTGTCAGGCTCTGTGCTGGGCATGGAGCCTGCTTGGAATTCTCTCTCTTTCCGGCTCCCTCTGCCCCTCATTCCCTGTGAGAGGGCATGCTCTCTCTCTCTCTAAAATAAATTAATTAAAATAAAGTGTGTAATTCAATGATTTTAGTGTATTTACAGAGTTGTGCAGCATCACCATACTCTAATTTTAGAATTTTTTTTGTCCTCACTACAAGGAAGGCGTGCCCATCAGCCGTTGTGGAAGCCCTGGGCAGCTGCTAACATATTTTAGGGTCTCTAATTTTGCCTATTCTGATCATCCCTATACATGGAGTCATAACATGGGGTCTCCTGTGACTGGCCTCTCTCACTCGGCATCATGTCGTCAAGGGCCATCCGTGCTGTGGCAGGTGTCAGACTTGGTTACTCACTAGGGAGAATGTTACTACAGAGTACTGCTCCATTGCACGGACACATTTATTTATGTGTCTGTTTATCAGTCGACAGACACTTAGGTCTTTTCCGAGCTTGGGCTATCACGTATAACGCTGCTGTCAACACACAAGTCAAGTTTTTGTGTGAGCGTATATTTATTCAAAGTGGTTGTGATCGGCACCAACAAATAAAGACAACTTGCCTTCCGAGCAAAGAAAGGTCTGGATTCAGGCTGCAGAAGTGAAGGGGTGTGGAAGGTGGTTTGAGAGACAGAACGAGCCACAGAAGCACCTCTTTCCCTAGATTCTGAGAATGAATTCTGGAGGCTACCCTAGGGAAATTGCTTCAGACACCCCACCAGCACATTCTCGGCACAGAACGGCCCTGGTTCCATCACATTCCAGAACTGAAAGCCTATAGTGCGCGTGGAGTAGTCCTCGAGTCTGTACTTTCTCTCGTGAGGCCAGCCAGCCTGTGCTTGCGAGGCTCTGGAGCGTGTAGACAGAAGTGGGGGAATGAATGAGGGTCTCTGTGGCCTAGGGGCTTCCACAAATGTCTTAGAGTTTGTGTAAAAGACAGCGACGTGCTGGGGAAAGAGAAGGACTCTGTGTTTCCGCCCATTGGGAGTGTTCATCACACCTTCCTGAAATTACCTGGTTCATGATTCCAGCAAGGACTTACTGATAACAGGCTGCATGGTGGTTAAAAGCACGGACTTTTGAACCACCTTGCCCAGGTTCAAATCCACTTCCTAGTTGTGTTGACTGTAGCGAGTTCCCTCATCTCTCTGTGCCTTGGTTTCCCGTTTGTAAATGGGGTAGAGGTCTGTGTGTACGTGAGTCTGTGCAGTTAAACAGATTGCTAGATAGCATCGAAGGTCTGAAACGCGGAAGGCACGATTCGAATACTAACTGTTATTAGTTTGTACTCGCGGCCTCGTTTCATTTCTCCCATGGTCCTCTGAGCTGGCTTCTGTTTTTTTGAAACTCTGTGTTACACATGAGACAACTCATGCCAGGAAGAGTTTTGTGGTTCACCCACAGCCACACCAGCTATCTGGTTCCCATGATGTTTTGCGGAAATATTCCCCCCAATATTTATATGATGTCACTTAATTACATAAAATGGAATTAAATAAAATAGGGGAAAAAGTTATTGAATGAAGGCAATATGGAAAGCAAGAGCTAGGAAAGGGGCTTCTACCTTCCCAAAGACATAATCAAAGCCACCAGAGGGCAGTACGGGCAAAGACAAGAGCCAGGAATCAGCACCGAAACCCCGAGCCCCTCGCTCTGTAGTTTTCTTTGACTGCTTGCTCAAGGATGTGAGGATGTGAGGATGTGACACAGAAGCAGATGGCCCCTGGTATCAGTTCGTGGACCCTCCAGTTACCTGATGCTGTTAAATTAGATATTCTTCAATACCTAGAACAATGGGAAAGTGTTTTCTTCTTTCTGCTACTTCTGAGTATTTATTTAGCTTTAAGTGCGTAGCCCTTTTTATGAATTTATTTTTTTATAGACTTTTTTTTTAATGTTTTAAAGTAATCTCCATACCCAGCATGGGGCTCAAACCCAAAACCCTGAGATCAAGAGTCACGCTCCACCCACTGAGCCAGCCGGGCGCCCCTCCTCTTTATGAATGTAATTATCTTGTTGCTAAGTGCTAGGTGTGTGCTCGGAGCTGGTACCAAAGCCATAGCTCTAGTACCGTATCAGTATGTGGTACATTCAGAGCTCGGAAATGCACATTCTCTGTGCTGCAGAAGCTGTCTGTATACTACTCATACTTGAAGAATTGGGATTTTTAAAAATTACTTTGAATTGTTGTTATTTTTGATTCACTCTTTTCATCCCTTAGTTAAATATCTTTGACATCAAAGCTCTGAATTTGACTGAAGTAAATTAATTAAGTTAATTAAAACCATTAGGAGCCACCTGGGTGGCTCAGTGGGTTGAACGTTTGACGCTGGATTTCAGCTCAGGTCATAATCTCAGGGTTGTGAGATCCAGCCCGGCATGGAGCCCAACATCAGGCTCTGCGCTCGGTGGGGAGTCTGCTTGTTTCTCTCTCTGCTCCTCCCCCAGCTTGTGCACTCCCTCTCCCTCTCTCTCAAATAAACAAACAAACAAACAAATAAATAAATAAATAAAATCTTAAAAAAAAATCCATTAGATGCCAGTACTATTTTAATTCCCAAATGGACTTGAATTCATTCTCTCCAATGTGCGTGAAATAGAAAATTGTTCTAAAGAAAAGATTCACGGTAGCCATACTCTCAGTTTCGAAGGGGAAGAAACACTTTATTGATATGATAAAAATCTAATAGAAACAGAAAGAAAAAAAGAGAAACCTGTGTATAGATGAGGGCAGCAGTAAGCACTAAAGGACGACGAGACGGCTCCGTCAAATCTGGCCCTTACAACACCCAGCCCCATCAGCTGGGGAAGCCCATGGAGACAGCCAAGCAGGAGTCCGGATTGAGAGGCCTGGGGGGAGCGTCCTCCCTTCAGGTGAGACTTCCAACTAACCATCTCCATAAGGGCCACAGTTACTGGGTAAATGGCGGGGACAGAAGTTAAACATTTGTTCGCCTACGTGCAGATTGGAGGGAGCTGCATTCCTAAGTTATCATGTCTGTGTCTTGCATGTATATGCAAGGAGCCTGGGCTGAATGTGTTTGCCTCCCTCCTGGGTACCATTCCAGGGGAGCAGCCCAGACTGGAGCAGGAGGGGATGCGAGGCAAGGTTTGCAATTTTTGGCGCCCAGACCAGAAGGGTTAGTTCTGATCTGGAGGACAGCTAATGTCACTAACCAGGCTCCCGAGGTCACTTGTGCAGCAAAAGTCTCACACACGACATTTCTTAATCTGCCTGCCTACGTGCAGGTTGGTTGGGATGGTCAGTTATGCAGGACAAATCATAGAAACCTCCATCCATACAAGACAAAAACTAGGCTGACTTAATTGGTGAATCTAAAAAATACTCATGAAGATTAAAATACACACAACACACAAAGATCAGGATATACCCATTGAAAGAACCCCTTAGCCTCTTAAAATGTCTTTCATATATATTTGCATATATACATCTACCAAACTCCTCTTTTTGCCTTTGACTTGTGTTTTTAAATTTGCATTTCCCCAATGACTGTTGAGATTGCGTATCTTTTCATCTGTTTATTAGCTGTATGCATTTAATCTTCTGAGATTCTTGTTCACCCATTTTCATAGTAGGTTGTCTTTTGCTTGTTGATTTCTATAAGTTCTTTATATATTATGGACACCAATCCTTTTTCAGTAATGTGTATTGCAGATTATGGCTTATCTCTTCAATTTCTTTGTGTTGTCAGAAATTTTAAATTTTGATGTAGTTGTATTTACCATCTCTTTTATGGTTGCTACTTTAGGGACTTTGTTTTTTAAAAATCCTGTGTAACCCAAGATTAGAAATATAGTATTCTATGGGTTCTTCTAAAAGTTTTAAATGTTTGCTTTTTATATTTAAATCCTTAATCTCTATGAAATTATTTTTTGTGTATGGAGTGCAGGAGGGATCAAATTTCAATTTTCCACATACGTAACCAATTATCCCAGCATTATTTATATTGAAGGGGCCCTTCTTTGCCCATTTACATGCAATGTGGTCTCTAACATAAATCACAGTTGCAAACATCCGCGAGTTTTCCTCTGGGGGTCTCTGCTCTGTTCCAGTTTTATGTTGGTCTATAACTGCACCAATAACATAGTTATATTATTATAACTGTATAAAATGTTTTGATGTATGATAGGGCAACCTTCCACTTTATTCTTCTCTTTCAGGAATGCTGTGGCTATTCTTGGGCTGTTACTCATCCAGATGTTAGTTTACCAATGTCCTTGAAAACACATATGGATTTCGACCGGTTCTAAGTGTTAACCTTAAAAATAAGACTGTCCGTTATTTTACTAGCAAAAAATGGGCTTATTCAGGACAGCAAAGAATTAATACAGGATGCACAAGCTATAGCAAAACCACAAGCAGGTCCAGGGAACAAAGAAGAGGTGCATTATTTCCTAGAGGAAAGGGCCAGTGGGAGAGCTGTTATAAACAAAAAGTGGGTTGGATGAAACAGAGTGTGAAGGATCGTGGCTTCTCATTGGCTGAGTTGTGACCACCTCTCATTGGCTGGGCAGTTGCTAGGGGGGGAGGAAGCTCTTCTTCCCCTGCTCGGATAATAAATTAGTAGCTAAAATGGTATGGACTTGCAAGGTGGTCTCTTGCCATTGGGTCTGCAATAGCTGTCAAGGGCTAGGGCCCGAGGGCTCCCCCTACTGACCTCCCTCTCCATTCTAAACGAGACTTCCTTTTATTAAATGGTGAATCAACCACAGAAGATAGAGCAGAACCATGAAATTAGAAAAACCACCCTAAATACGTCTTCCCTTCCACATGTTCAAGAAAACTAGTGTTACACAACGATGCCCAACAGAAGAGGATTAAGGTCAAATCCCATCCAAAGTCCTTGTAAGAAAAAAAAAGATAAAAAACAACTCTGTGGGTAACAAATCATGCAAGAAAGTCGTGTCTCCAAACAAATGAACACTGTGATATTTTTAAATGACTTGTACCACAATAAAAAAATATCCTCCTTGAAAAAAATTGAAAGAAGTTAGCAGACATAAAAATGATGTAAGATATGAAAAAGTGACACCTCAGATTTAAGCAAAACTCAGAAAGGAGGTGAGAAACTCAGGAAATAATTTAAATTTTTAAAAAAAATTCTTTCAGAAATAGAAGACATGAACAGACATTTCTCCAAAAAAGACACCCAATGGCCAACAGACACATGTAAAAATTCTCAACATCCCTCAGCACCAGGGAAATACAAATCAAAACCACAATGAGATACCACCTCACACTGGTTAGAATGGCTAAAATTAACCACTCAGGAAATGACAGATGCTGTCCAAGATATGGAGAAAGGGGAACACTCTTACGCTGTTGGTGGGAAAGCAAGCTGGTGCAGTGACTCTGGAAAACAGTACGGAGGGTCCTCAAGAAGTTGAAAATAGAGCTACCCTACGACCTGGCAATTGCACTACTGGGTATTTACCCCAAAGATACAGATGCAGCGATCCAAAGGGACATCTGCACCCCAACGTTTATAGCAACAATGTCCACAATAGCCAAAAATATGGAAAGAACCCAGATGCCCATCGACAGATGAATGGATAAGCAAGATGTGGTGTATGTATACAATGGAATAGTACTCAGCCATCAAAAAGAATGAAATCTTGCCATTTGCAACAACGTGGATGGACTAGAGGGTATTATGCTTAGTGAAATAAGCCAATCAAAGAAAGAATTATTTAGGATCTCACTGATATGTGGAATTTAAGAAACAAAACAGAGGATCATAGAGGAAGAGAGGAAAAAAATAAAACCAGATGAAGTCAGAGAGGGAGACAAGCCGTAGGAAACTCTTAAGCATAGGAAACACACTGAAGTTTGCTGGAGGGGAGGTAGGTGGGGGGAGGGGGTAACTGGGTGATGGGCATTAAGAAAGGCACATGATGTAATGAGCACTGGGTGTTATATGCAACTGATGAGTCACTAAACTCTACCTCTGAAACTAATAATACGTTATATGTTAATTGAATTTAAATAAAAATTTTAAAAAATTATTTCAGAAAGAAGAGAAATAACATAAAAGCCAATAAACAGGACTGACAATGCATTAAGAGAAAATGAAAGAATGGGAAGACGTGAAGAGGGCTGTGCGGTGGCCAGAAGGCTGGGTGCCCCGAGATGTCCGGATCCTGTGTGTTTGTTTCCCCAGACGGCAGAGGAGGGGAGGTGGAGAGACTATGCGGGGCCATGTCGGTGAGGCCGGGCTCATGACATTGTCCGCAAGGGTGGGGTATTCCTCCTGCCTGTGGTGACGAGATGCACCCTTGTCAGAGTGAGAAGTAAATGCGAGTCCCCAGAGGACAGGTGTACAGAGGTCTACGGAGAAACCTGTCTCAGCCGGAGTGGCAGGACTCCCCCGAACAGCCTGGAGGGACGGGAACCAGCTGCTCTGCTGACCTTCTTGGCCCTTTGGAAGAGAGCAATACGGCTCCTTTTTTCTTACATATTCTTTTGGAGAGCCTAAGAAGAAACGATAGAAGAATACCTCATAGTTAATAATGATTACCTCTAGGAAAAGCACAAATTATACAAGAGAGTAATAAATATAATCATAGTATCCAACTAGTCTCAACAGGAAATACTACTGACATTTTCACATGAAGTAAACAATTAATACTGTTTTAACTCTTACTGCCTGGAAAGAAAGAGGAGAATCGGGGGAGATGATTTAAATATGCCATTAAACCCTTGTCTTCCCTCACTAAGACCACAGAGGATGCCTCAGCGTGAGGCGGGGAAAGCCATAAGAGTGAGCAGAGCCAGAAGGATGGAGGGAAACGTGCAGCCACAGCAGGGGCGGGCAGAGGGGGCGGCTGGGAGCAGCAGCGTGTGCCCCGGAGCTGTTGGGATTCACCCATGCAAACATCTAGCATGACTGCAAGGATAATAAAGTAAATTAGTATTTTAAATATTAGACACAAACTGTGCCCCACTTTTATTTCTCCATATGAAATTTTTGTTTTTCTTTAAAAAATATTTATTCTATTTATTTTTCTTTTTTTTTTTTAAGTAGGCTCCATACCCATTGTGGAGCCCAATGCAGGGCTTGAGCTCATGACCTTGAGATGAAGACCTGAGCTGAGATCAAGAGCCACACACTTAACCGATTAAGCCACCCTGGCGCCCCTAAAAAAATATTTTCATTAGGTGAAAATATTATAACAAGGGAAATAAATTATAGTTGCACTTTTCAATTTGCTAACTTCTTCTGTTTAATATATATTTTATAGTGATTTTCCTGTGGCAAAGTCACTGACTTCCAAATATCATGATAGGGGCTAAATTATTCTGATAATCAATCATTTCATGCAGCTAGAAAGGTTTTAACTTGGGTTGGATTTAACATTTTTCCATATACTTTGTCCTACTTTGGATTAGAATTCTATGCCTGATTTTATTAAAGATTTATTTATTTATTTTAGAGTGAGTGAGGGAATGTGTGTGTGTTTACGTGAATGTACGAATGGGGGGAGGGGCAGAGGGAGAGAATCTTCCAGCAGACTCCCCACTGAGCAGAGAGCCAACTCAGAGAACCATCCACGACCCATGAAATCACTACCTGAACTGAAACCAAGAGTCAATGCCGAATGAAATGAGCCACCCAGGGGCCCGTGCCTGATTTTTTATCAGTAACCAAGTCTTATCCCTTACTGTGCCCAACATTCTAGAATAGCTAAGATGTGTGACTTTACTTGGATGGACATGAGGAAACCAGAAAATACAGGTTTGTGTGTCTAGATTTCAATTTTTAAAAATTAGATTCCTGTTTACAAAAGTAGCATGTAGTCATAAAACAAGTGAAGATAAAATAAATACAGGGAAAATGTTTTCAGAGTTTTGTCAATGTACACACATATATACCCATATATGTTTATATCAGCTACTTAAGACAAGCATTCTTTCTAAAAAAACTTTATTTAAAGTCCAATACAGTTGACATACAGTGCTATATTGGTGTCAGGTGTACAAGACAGTGATTCCTCACTTCCAAGCATCACCTGGAGTTCATCCCAGCAAGTGCCCTCCTTTGTCTCCATCACCTGTTTCCCCCACCCCCCACCCACCTCCCCTCTGTAACCAGCAGTGTGTTCTCTAGAGTCAAAAGACTGCTTCTTGGTTTGTCTCTCTCTCTTTTATCCTTTGTTTGTTTTGTTTCTTAAATTCCACGTACGAGTGGAATCATATGGTATTTGTATTCCTCTGACAGACTTATTTTGATTAGCAATCAAATTTGCAATCAAAATTGCAAATGGCAAGATTCGTTCTTTCTGACGGCTGAGCAATATTCCATCATTAGTGCACCCTGCAGCTCCAGCCGCCTCAGGGCCCAGCCACCGTAACACACTGAAATGGGCTTGAGTCCTCCCACCAGCGGCCTCAGGGACAGCCATCCCCAACAGGCCTTTCCCTGCAGTCTGCAGGCATGATAAAATCGCTGTTGGTTCATGCTTCAAAGCATGGGGTTCCTCCCCGCAAAGGGACAGAAATGCTAGGACGTGGTCCTGAGCCTGGAGAGGAGAAGACAGGGCTATTTCTTAGACGGCATTGGCCGTATGTATGGGAAGATGGCAGGGCAGCTCTTCATGACAGGGTTAGGCCAATTCATAGATTTGGGCTTAGGAAAGCGGTGGTGCCTATCACTGAGACCATTTTTTTCTTCTAATTGCATTTACCCAGTACTTTTCCAAACCTGACTTCCTTTGCTCATATCCACGGAACGACGAGCGCCTCAGGGCAGGCTGCAAGCAAGGGGACTGCATCCCTGGACTGAGCCACCTGTTCCGGAGCCCAGGGCTAGTGCAGGGCACAGCTGGGTGCAGAACTTCGACCTCCTTCTCCACCCCACAACACTCCCTGCTCTTAGGTCTGCAGACAGTTCGTGCAACACACACACGGATATGTATTTAAGAACAGTAAATAACCGTTCATTATTTCCGTCAGCGGAACTCTCGAGCTGGAGGACCATGAACAGGTACAGGGCGGCCTCTGATCTGGGCAGTGGGTTCCTGAGCCGCGTTCCCCGGGCGCAGCTGCCAGTTTTCCTGCAAGACTCCTTGAACACAAACACCAGCTGCCCTGCGGCGAGACCCAAATGATGGGCGTCATAGCAGGAGCCCCGTTCAGTCAGTTTCTCTCAGGGAAGAACTAGTGGTCAGCCTTCCATATGTGCCACCTCCGAGAAGATAGGAAATAAGCAGCTTTCTCTGATCTCCTAGCGCAAGCGTCTCACTTGCTAGGTTCAGGCTCTGTGTTACTTCAAAGGAGTGGGTCACACCCGCTGGCGTGGAACTTGAGTGGATTACGGCCCAGACAGCACAACCGTCAGAGTGATGTGTGGCTTCCTTTATCAAAGGGACATTCATGACTGTGGACAGACACTATTCATGGTCACACTGCCACCGCTACCTCTGTGCTGACACTGAGCCCTCATTTCTACCAGAGACCTCTTAATAAAATTAGTAAATAGTAAATAAATAATAAAAGTTGCTAAAATAACGTTGTGTGAGGTCATCCTCCGGGAACGCTCAGGCTGTGAAGCAGAGCCTTTGTCCCAGCCGGTCACTGGGACGATGCTCACAGCCTTGGGGATACAGACGCCATGCCGGGAGGGGGAGTTAAGACTGATCTCTGTGTGCCCAACTTCCAAGGATTCTTCTTCCTAATACTGAGCTTCTTGGAAAGGAGTCTTCCAAAGAGGAAGGCTCCTCCTGCTCTAGAGGAAAAAGATGTTCCCTCGGCCCATGGAGCCCCTCTCTGTGGGGCACGGTCTTGGGGTGTCACACCCTCTAGTGCCACTAAGGGACAGTTCAAGAAGACAGCTCCTGAGGGAGTTTCCCAGACAGCAAAGACTCAAAGACTCTCCCTCCTAAGGTTCTCTATCTGCTTCTCGAGAACCTGACATGCTCCCTTGAATCAGAAAGGTAAGCTTTTCTCACATCAGGAGTAAGCCTGAGTTGACTGATGGGTTTGACTCTGAGGATGGGATTGGGTTTCTGGCTGACACTCTCTAATATAATAAGTTCTTTGTAGGTTTAAGGTTCTGAATAAAATATATTTAAGGCAAACAACATATGATATATACAATATATAAAATACGTAATACACCAGAAAATATGTTTTATAATGATTTGAATTTATGATAATGTTTACATGTAAACTTACAAATGGGTTTGTAGGCTTTCAAAACTGTTTTAGAAGTTTGAGAGCAAAAGCCTTTGAAGTCCCTACATCACAGTGAAATGCCAGCCCTGGTTGGGTTGGTTTCTTAAATTGGGTCAGTGGTAGGTGTCAGAAGTGTTTGAAGTCAGAGGATCTAGAGCTCTGGTTCTCAAATGGGGGTGATTTTGCCCCTTGGGGCATTTGGGGTGTCTGGAGACTCTTTGGGTGGCCACAGCCGAGGGTGTGCTCCTAGCATCTGGTGGGGGAGGAGCCAGCAATGCTGCTCCACCTCCTATAGCCTCCACCCCCACACGTCCAAGGATTATCTGTTTCCCTGGAGGGTTACAGAAGGGAGGTGGGTGGGGGATGGGGTAAGGGGGTGATGGACATTAAGGAGGGCACATGACGTGATGAGCACTGGGAGTTATATGCAACTAATAAATCATTGAACACTACACCAAAAACTAATGATGTACTATATGTTGGCTAATTGAATTTAAATAAAAAAAAAAGTTAAAAAAAAAAAAAGATCATCTTACCCAAACTGTCAAGAGTGCTGAGAATGAACTCTGATCCCAAAGGTCAACTTTATCCACTACTAAGCTATTTAAAGTACCACCATTTTAAAATTAAATAAAAAGCAATTTTATGAAATAGAATTAAAATTTAAACTACAACAATGAATTTCAAGACAAGCCAGTTCCCATATTAGTGACCTTGATGAGGATTAGAGTATTAATTTTATTAACTCTTGCCCCTCGTGTGAGTGTTCTAGTGTTCCGTGACATAAACCTGGGAGGGGGCAGAGCTCTTCCCTGCCCGCAGGAGCACAAGGCTGCCTGCCTGTGAAGCCTGAAGCTGGTGTGGCCGAGCTGCCAGCTGAAGTGCATTTTTAGTTGTGAGAACATCGGGCAGATAACGCCACTTATTCAGACTTCAGTATTTGGAACACTTTTTTTTTTCCCCAAAAATAAATGAAGTTTAGGCTGTTCCTTCAAGCCAGACAGCTGACCACGTTTGTCCTCAGTGATAACACTGGAGTTTTCAAGTGAAAACTTTGGAAAGGTTGGATTGGCCATGGCTGCTTGAAAGCCTCCTAATGTTTAAAGAGCTTTCTGCAGAGGTCAGTGTGGTATTAATGAAGATGATTCTTTGATATCGATCATGAGACACGTCAACACTGGGGAAATCTGCGTATAACTCAGTGAGCCATTCCTTTCCAAATTCCCGGTTCACAGCACTCTGGAGTCTGCGCGGCATAGGGCTTTCCCATTGCTGCCGTGACAGGCAAAGTCGGGGCGGGAACAACATGACTGCAGGGTGGCTGAGTCTCCCTGGCTAAAACCAAGAGTAGCATATTGGACTGAGGTCCTTTCTGGAGGTGCTGGCGGGCGGGGGGGGGGATCTGTTCCCTTGTCTTTCCAGCCTCTCGGGGCCCACGTTCCCGGCTCGTGGAATTCCTCTTCCATCTTCAAAGCTAGCACCCACGGGTTGAGTCCTTTCCATGTTGCCTCCCCCTGACTCTTCCACACTGACATCACCCTCTCAACGTCCCCAAACAGCCTATCAGCAAACGTCCCTTTTGCAAAGTCAGGTAACATACTCCCAGGTTCAGGGAAACAGGACATGGATGCTTTCTGGGACCATTATTCTGCCTACCACACATGACGATTGATGTGCTCAGAACTCCGGCTAGAGCAACAGATCCGAAGGTAACAGAGCCCAAAGTTCACTGACATGGTTTCAGGTCCCGCATTGCAGCTCATTTTTCTAAACTTCACATTCTAGCATTTTTGTCTAGTATCTAAAGGCTATTAAAAATACTCCCACCCTTCCCAGCTACATATGTGAGTGGGCCTGGATATTCTTTATAAACTTTAACCAAGCAGCCTACTGCAACAGAATGAATGCAGAAACAAATAAAAGAATCCAATTTTCTTTCATCCAACCAGACATTTAGGAGATTTGCAAAATGTAAAAACAATGCCACGCTTCTCACTAAATTGCTTGTGTTTTGAAAAACATTGTAATTTGTATTAAAAATGTTATTTATATTAATGCATAAAGGGCTTATCATTATTTTTAAATTAATAAATGTTTAAAATGTTCTCAGTTTTAACTGCAAATAAGGTAAATATTATTAAATGTAACACATATTAAAAAAAGTCTGAGAAATGCTGTCTTAGAGAATAAAGTAATCCTTGGGCGGGCCTGTAAAATGATGCCCCAGGATGACGTTGGAAGGGCCTGTAATGATCCTTTTTGCATTATTTCCAAGTCTTAGGTAACATTTGGTAAATATTTTCCGGAATGTCTGTGGTGTAGAAGGGAGAACAGTCTCTGAGGACTCAGGACGCGGGGCTCACCCAGCAAGGACCCTGCTGACCTTCTCACAGCCCCAGGCTCCTCTGAGAAATGGATGGGAACACCTGCTTTGTCTACCTATTGGAGCGTCAGAGACTGAATAAGTATAGTAAAACGCTTTTGAATCAGAGGTAAATGGAAGTTATTTGTTTTGTTTTGTTTGTAAGCAGGTATAGGGGAACAATAGGGGAACATAGCTTTGGCTGAGGGGGGCTGAATGTATTAATTAGCAAGTGTCTGTTAATTGCCTCCCCTAGCCACAGCTCAGCGGCAGCATACAAGAATCACCAGACGCAGCTCTGTCCTGAGGAGTTCCTAATTTCTCTTAGAGAGGGAGTGGTAACTTCCGTATCCGAGAGTATATTTTCAGTGGCTTTAGGCTACAGAGAAATTCAAATTCGAATAAGGAACTGGAAGGATTAAACGGAGGGGGCAAGTTTTAAGAAAAAAGTGAAACCTGATTTGAGTTTTGAAGAATGGTGGGATTTGTTTCCTTTCTTACTGGGATATAATTGATATATAACATTCTATTAGCTTCCAGTATACAAAGTAATGATGTGACGTTTGTGTGTATTGTGAAGGACCACGGGAGCACGTCTAGTTAACACCTGGAACCACACAGTTACACAGTTCTTTCTCCTGGAATGGGAACCTCTAAGATCCACTCTCCTAGCACCTTTTGAATATGCGATAGGGAATGACCAACTGTGGTCTCCATGCCCTACATTTTGAATGGACAAGATTTGAAGCGAAGGGGGAGCAGGTCCCGGCAGAGACGCTACAATTAAGAACAGTTCAGACCGAGGGGAAAGAGCATGATTTTGGTTTCTGAGCCCACATGTCTGGTGCTCTGGGAGGCCCCAGGCCTGCTGCTGGCCTGGCAGGAGGCAGCCTCCACTCCTCCCTGGGCCCCCCTAATTCTTCGCTTCCCCTGCCGCGTTCGACGCTGTTTATGCACAGATACAGAGGGTTAATTAATGATGAGACAAATGACTTCCCGATGACACAGACCTTTTCAGACAATGATGAAAGCCGAATTAGGATGAGCTCTTGTTTACTTTAAGCTGGTTATGACAAATTGTGAGTCGCCATCTTAATCTGGTCCAGGTAAACTATTGTGTGGCTTAGCCAGCTTCCAGGCCAAATCAGCCCCAAAGGAAAGTGCAAATTGCATTAATGACTAGCTATGTGTTGAAGGAGGAACACGATAGCACTTAGACTAAAGAGTCCCCTTTTTCACCTGTGGCCAAATAAATGCTTGAGACAGATGAAAAGGAAACTACAAAGTTGTATCCAAATAAGAAAATCAGCCCTTCCACCCTAGATTAGACTCTAAAATGAACCCATGATGCCTTTTCTTCAAAACAAAACCCAAATAAATGGACACAGAAAACTTATTTCCTAGGCTTGGGCCTTTGCAAGGCCTGGAAAACCTAGGCTAAACCCAGGGGCAGAAAAGTCCAGGGCTGTGGTCTCTGAATACAGATTTCCACCTTGAAGGATCCAGGGTGCCTTTCGACAAAGAAAGGCAGGAGTAGCAAAATGCATATTAACTGATGTGGAATTTGAGGCAAATACAATAGAAACAGGGAAACGTTCCTAATGATAAATGGGAATTTTATAAAGAAAATGTGAAGCGGTATCACCAAACAACGCAAAAGCAAAATACACAGAAATGCAAGACCACCGCAAGGATGTGGTGCAGGTGGTGTGGTGGGCGCCCCGTCGCCTCGAACCCGGAGGACGCCCTGTCTGCCTGTCTCCTGTGATGTGAGCACGCATCGTGGCTGCCGGGGTCGCCACACCCCTCGGTCCCCTGTAAATTTCCCTCTGCTTCTCCTCCAGTGGCTTAGCTCCTGTTGACGATCATCTCCAGATCCACTATTTTATTTGGGGTTGCAAAATGGCAATATCGTAATACCACTATTCCTTCCTCATGCTTTGGCTGGAACTCCATAAAGGAGAACTTTCCTGATCCGTGATATGATTGACGTGCACTTCATCAGGGAAGAGTGAGCAAGGGATTCTTACTCGTTAGTCACGGGTGTTCAGCATTAATGACTTGGTGTTCTCACTGTCCCCAAAGGACCACTGAGGCTCGTTCCCTGGGCCTGGGGAAGGGGGGTGTCATTAAGCATTCACAGATTCTAATGTATTTGATATGTTTCAATCCATTGCATTTATTTTTTATTTTGATGCTCAGAAAAATGTGATTTTGCCAGTGGGCACCCCTCAGCTGCACTCCCGAGCTGCGTGGTGGCCGTGTTGGCCAGCGTCCCCCTCCTCTGTGGTGCACCGGGTGCCGGGCTCCGGGCTTGCGGGGTGCAGTGACCCCTCCAGCCTGGGAGCAGCCATTCTCAGAAGCCCTGGCTCCCCCCGGTGAGAATCTTTGTGTCCTAGTGCTTGTTGGTACTGAGCTGCTCACTGCTACTGGGTCTTGTCCGTGGAGAAGTAACAAGGTTTCTGTTTGGTGGCTCTGCGTCTCCTTTTTACAGAAAACATATCACGGGTTTGTAATGAGGTTCGCAATCAAACTGAGCATGACAGAACTTCCACTTAATTTTTAGTACATTTCTTTGTTTTCTTTAATTTTTAGGTTGGCACTGTCTTTCTCTCATTGTTAAAACATCCCTACTGGCTTTCATCTCATTCCCTATTTGTTCGGTTTATTTATTTTCTTAGCTTTGAAGCAACAACGCTGTGCCCTTACTGACAAAATCGACACTGGACACAGCCCAGTCCCTTCCCAGTTCCTTCTGCTTCAGGAGGTGTCCTACTGGGAAGTACAGTCAAATTACGGGGTTCAGAGTGACTTCAAAGAATTCTGGACCATGTGGTTATGCCATGCATTCAATACCTACACACATTTCTTCCACTTTGCTTTCAGTTCTTAGGGGCTGCCTTTCTAAGAATTAACTTGTGTTGCACAATGATGTCACATGTACCCTGTTCCAAAGTTAAACCTGCAAGACAATCGCTTTCAAAGAGTCTCCTTTGTTCCCTCCCCGGAGAATTTGTTCCAGTTTCTAAGGCTGTGGAACAAAGGACACAAAGGTCAGCGGCATGCACAACCACTTATTAGACTCTCTAACTTTGTGGGCCATCAACTCAGACAAGCCCAGGGCAGGATGACCCCATTGTGCTTCTGGATGACGGTGGGCCTCAGTGGGAATCGGCCACAGCCGGGAGCCCAGGTCCTCAGCAGGCCCTGCCGCTGGCTCTCAGCTCCTGTCCAGACAGGCCTTTCCGGGTGTCCCTTTGTCTGGGCAAGCCTGTGCTTCCCCACGGCCCTGCTTGTGGCTTCCTCACAGTGAGTGCCCTAGGACAGCAGGACAAAGCCACAGTGACCACGTGGCCTGAGAGGCCACATCCCTTCTGCCACCTGCTATCTGTCAGGTGTCAGTGGTCCCATCCAGGTTCATGGGGATGGGAGTCTCCATATTTCCATAGAGCCAAGCAACATTCTGGAAGAGTCTCTGGGAAGAATGCCAAGGCCACTTTCAGATACAAAGTGCCATCACATTTTAGTTAGATTTTGGTTTGTCCTTCCATTGTAAATGCTTAAAGACAGGAGAAGAACGGGAAGAGCTATACAGGAGCATTCCACACGGCAGTGGATCTGGGAGGGGACCTGGAAAGCTGGAGGAGGGGTGGTGTGGAGGAGGGACAGGCTCCCCAAAAATGAGGAAGAGGGGCCGAGCAGAGAGTTCAGGGCTGGGCTGTAAGGCCAGGCCAGTAAGAGCCCTCTTTTCTCCCTCTACTCTAGGGGAAGGAGGACACTTGGTCCTGTTTACATGAGTTGAGATTTTTAATTGACTTGTAAACGCTTCTATATAAGGGATAGCGTTCATTACGGGACTTGTATTCAAAGACGGCACGAGCTTCTGCATGCGGGCAGCCTCCTGGATAATGCATACGGGCCCCTCTGCCCCATGCACGCAGACACAGTCTTTCTAGGGAGGACATGACCAGTGGGTGAAATGAGCGCAGTGCGCCGGGTCCCCCTACCTCAGGGGCTGATGGGCACATCCCGAGCCTCTAATGGCACATGGTGGGCAATGAAGACAGCTTTATGCCACTCGATGGCTGCCTTTAGAGTGCGTGCTCTTTCCAGTATATTTGGGTATTCTCTCAGCTCCTAAAAACTGTAAGTCAAGACTAAAATTTTGAGAATATCCACTACATGAACTGTTAATGCAATATTCAATATTTTTCGTAATGCAGAATGTTTCTCTGAAGAAGAGTAGCTCAGTTAGGTAGGACCCCCTCAGAAATCTACAATAGCTCACTTAGTTCTTTTAAGATAAGTAATTGTTAAAAATAGCCCAAGTAAACAGTCTGTTCTAATATCTATGTAGGAGTGTACGTGAGTGTGTGTGGGTGTGTGTACACGTGTGCATACATAGGTGAGTGAGCTCATCTTTTTTGCTGTTCCTTTTTCAGAGCCTTTTATGACAGCAGTCAGAAATATCACAAATAATAGACTTTTTAGGTAAGCATTTGGTAATAATTCCTTGACCTTGAAGTCTAAAATTTGTTATCAAAGAATAAAGTTAATACAGTTGATGCTTGAACAACAGGCTGTAACTGCTTGGGTCCACTTCTATGCAGGTCTTTTTCAATGGACAGTACCGCACTATAAATGTATTAAGAAAATGGATTTTCTTAATGGCATTTTCTTTTCTCTAGTTTATTTTAAGACAATAGTATATAATATATACAACATGCAAAATGCATATTAATCAACTGTTTATGTCATTGGTAAGGCATCTGGTCAACCCAGGCTATTAGTAGTTGAGGTTTTGGGGAGTCAAAATTTATATGCAGATTTCTGAATGCACGGGATCCGGGCCCTTAACCCCTGAGTTGTCCAAGGGTCAGCTGTATAGTCTTTTATTTCACATTTCAGAATCTCATACTGTTTGATTTGATTTAGTCACTTTCTGTTCCAGAGAGTTTCTTCTTTGTGGTTCCAACTATTAAAGTGACATCTTCAAGAAACATTACCCTGAGAAGCCCTTGTCTGGCCTCCTCTTCTATCCCTGTTTCGTGGCAGTCACTGCCCAGAATAAACAGGTCCACAAAATCGCTGCCACAGTAGCCCCACTGCATGGGGAGGCCACAAATATTGGTAGTATAAGAAGAGAAAGATAAGGAGCGCTTGGGTGGCTCAGGCTGTGATGCTGAGTTCTGGGATCAATCCCCACGTTGGGCTCCCTACTTGGCGGGAAGTCTGCTTCTCCCTTTCCCTCTGCCTTTCTCCCCAGCTCCTGTGTGCACGCTCTCTCTCAATCAAGTAAATAAATAAGATCTTAAAAAAAAAAAAGGAGAAAGGTCAGAGGGAAAAAATTTAGAAAGTGTCCTAACTTTCTCAGCATACAAATAATTTAGAATACAAAGGAGTTTTTAAAAGAAGATTCCCCTAAGGGTGGCAAAGTTATTTAGAGCTTGAGAACCCTATGGACACAGCAGAGACGGGGGTCACGGTCGCCCCTCACACCTTTAACGCACAAGGTCTATAACCAGCCCCCCAAAGCCAGGCTCAGGGCGAAGGCAGAATCTGAGTTCCCACCAGGAGTCCCTTGCTGTCCTGCCCTCCCAGCACAGTGTCCGGAGTGTCTGTAGTAAGACAGGATGCAGCCCTAAGCTCCCACCTGCACCAGGCTCAGCGGGCTCCTGCTAAGCCCCCACTGACATCTCTTTTCATCATCCTGACACTGTAGAGAGGATTGCCTTCCTACTTTACAAATGAGGTCACCGAAGCTTAGAGGAGACAGCTAGTTCACCGAGTTTACACAGGTAACGAGTGGGAGAACCCGAACTTAGGCCAGGCAACCTACCGTCGGAGCACAGGCTCCTGACCACTGTGCTCCCTCTGCTATAAAACGAGGCTGCTTGACCTGAAGTCCTTGTTCACCCTGAGCCTCCTGGCCTGGGTCAGGGCTGTTCGTTTGAAAGACGCCCAGTAAACGTGAACTTTGAAGCCAGTGGGCCAGAGTGCTCCCTGGGCTGGCCAGGACCCTGCAAGCTCCCTTTCCTTAGCACACACAGATATTGAGGAGTATGTCTGAAAACTTTGCACCCTGACATTTGGCACACGCAATTGTTCCACAACTCAGGGCTCGTGTTTATTAGTTGCATCTGACAAATTCCCCACCAACAGATGCCGCTCGCCCACGGGGAGCTGTTCAGTCAGGTTTGAGCTTCTCCGGGCTTCCTGTTGCGGCCCCCCGCACCCCCCAGGCTGCCCTCTGTGGGAGCAGCATAGGGCCCTCCCATCCAGACCCCGCATGCTGTCTACTCTCCTCACCCTTCACTTTCCCACCTGGGTTTGTTGAAGGTCCTGTTTCCGCCTCCTCACCTATGAGAGACCCTATTACTCTTCCCAGCTATTTGATGTTGTTGGCCGTATGTCCCAGACGTTTGCCGTGTGACCGCAAGGCCCCTACTTTTAGGAGGTGGATATTTTCTACTCTACTGATGCCAATCTTGACCATGTCACTTGTTTGGGCTAAAAAGATTTAAGTGGAAGATGAGACATCAGACTGTCAGGTTCAGAGCCACAGTGTGGTTCTGTCACAGCGTGGCTGTTAGAATGGCAGGTGGGGCTATGGCTTTCCTTCAGCCTGGGTCCCAGAGTGAAGAAGGCCAGGGTCTGCAGCTGCCCAACCTACAGCCAGCACGGAGCGTGAGCAAAGGTCAACGTCTGTTGGGGTAGTTAGTGAGCCACTGAGGTTTGGGGACTGTTTGTCATTGCAGCATAACCAAGCAAAAGTGACTTGGGAATGAGAAACCAGAAGGAGTGAGATCGACAGGAAGCTAGTCAATAAAAGTATCTTAGTCTTTGAGGCAACAGCACTGACTGAAGGATGATCTGTTCACAGAAATGGCCATTGCCACCTTGTCCCTGCCTCTTGGGGACCTGCTTCTGCACGAGTTGACTCCACCTCTTAACCCTCACAACCGGTCCCTGTTTATGCTGTCTCGTGGGGGCCATTAATATCACCCTCAGGTTCCTCCCCACCTCTGCTTGTTCCCGTGAGAGAGCCTTTACTCAGTGTCAAGGAAAAACCGAGTTTCCCTATGGAGGGAAAAACCCAGTTCTTCCGGTCTGTGTGTCCCTTCCCTGTGGGTCTCTCTTACTCCTGCCACAGAACACTCCACTCAGCTCACCACATGTATGGGGGTTTTTCCTGGTAGCTGGTTCCTACAATTTAACTCAATTCGGACACTACCTGGAATCAGCATCAGACCCCACAAGTTAAGGGGTCCGTCTAGAGGGAAAAACAGACATTACAGAATCATCACACACATATTTTATTCAAACAGTGGTAAGTACTATGCAGACACCACCCAGGAGAGCATATTACCTGTACGCCTGACCCTTAGATGGTCCTAGATGATGAAGGACCCTGAGGAAGCCATGTGTTTACTCAAAAGGTAAATATGATTGGCATTAACCAGGTTGAGGATGTGGGGTGGGGACTGGTGGGAGCGGAGTTACCTCGGTGGTGAAAATGGCTGGGGAACCGAACAGACCAGCATTGCTGGGGGAGCCAGGACCTCTGGCACCGGTGTGAGCCCGGGGCCTGCACGAGAGACCCAGGCAGTGAAGGTTGTCAGGGCCGCAGAAAGCCCAAGGGGACAGGACACCCGTCTCGGTTGGGAGGTCTTGGGCAATCTGTGAGGATACAGTTTCCGAGGACCTAGAGGGAGGACCGAGGACTGTGAAGGCCAGCCCAGTAGGTGGTGGAGGACGGAGGGCAGTGATGTTAGCGACTACTTTGACGGATCTGCACCCGCCCCTCCCCCCACGCCCCCCTGAGCTTAGGCCCAAGGACATTCATTTGCTGCCACAGCTTTGCTTTTCCGTTTGACTATCCTGGAAGAAGGCTGATGGCCCTTGGACGGTGAGGGGGGCAGCTTCAGCAGTGAAGTCCAGCTGTTCTGTCCAGTTTCTGTGAGGTGCTGCACACAGTAGGGGCCATGTGAACTGAGCAGAGCTGAACGCAAATAGGTGGGGCTAGGGTAGGGGCGCGCTCCGTGCTCTTGGAAGAGAACACATGACCTCCACGAAGGTCCCAGGCTGCCTCCCTAACGGGCCCGGTGGCCGGAAGGGCAGGGAGTCCTGAGGGAACCGTCGCGCCCCGGCTCCTGGAAGCCTTCAGCACTGCCCTAGGCCCTACAGGGCCACTTCCTTTGTGGCTGCACTTCTCGGAGGCCTTGGAAGCGCGGTCCTGTGCACCCCTGCCATCGGCTCTACCCAGAACGTCCCGCAGGCGTTCAACTGTGCGAGGAGGGGCCGGGGACACAGCAGACATCACAGAAGGCAGGCCCGGGACGAGAGCTAGGCTGAAAGAGAAGCCTCCTCAAGCAGACAAGCGGGGGAAGGGCGGACCACCGGGATCAGGGGCTTGCCGGTCAACGGGGCCTTGTTCTGGCGGAGGGGCGCCAGGGGGCGTGTCTGCCGGGGCCGGGGGCGTGTCCGTCTACGGGGGCGTGTCTGCCAGGGCCGGGGGCGTGCCCGTCTACGGGGGCGGGTCCGGGGCCCGTCGCCCAGGGGAGGAGACTTGCAGGTCCTGGCGGCTGGGCGGAGTCCACTGCGAGGTCGCGGCTGGGGTCACGCTGCGGCACTGGCGGGGACGCGTACGTGCTTGGGGGGCCCGGGTGAGGCGGGGGCCCTGGCCGAGGCCCAGTCGGAACCCCGGCTTGAGAGGGGGCCGGGGCCCGTCGGGACTGCGGGCTGGGGGAGGGGCCGGGGCCGCTCGGGACGGCGGGCTGGGGGGCGGCCGGGGCCCACTCGGGACGGCCGGCTGGGGGGAACCCTCGGGAAGGCGGGCTGGGGGGGGCGCTCAGAACGGCGGGCTGGGGGCCCCCTCGGGACGGCAGACACCTCGGGGGCGGAGTCGGCCGCCGGCCAGTCAGAGGTGGGCCTCAGGAGTTCTGTCCATTCTCTGGGAGACGCAGGGCCTGGCGCCGGATATTTCGGAGCTGAGCATTTGTGCACGGGAGTGTGTCGTCCTCTGGCTTGGGGCACGATGAAGCCTGCAGCCGCCCACAGCCTGCTCCTGCGCTCCCTGTGCCTGGCGCTGTGCTGCTTCGGCGGCGCGCGCGCGTCCTTGAGGAGGTGAGCCCGGGACCCCTGGGCGTGGGTGGGGCGGGTCTGAGCTTCCGCAGGGGCTGGAGGCCTGGGGTCGAGGTCGCGGCTAGGCAGGTGCTCTGACACCCTCCGACATTCTAGACGCGCACACTTGAGTTCGGTGCCAGTACAGCGTCGGGGATAGGGAGCTGGTTCCTCTTTTTAAACTGCTTATGCTGGCTCTGCATCCCCCTGCTTTCCCCTTCCACCTTTTCATTCAGTGTTGCTGCTGATCCGAGGTAAACAGGAGGTTTTGTGGAGGATTCTCGTTGCCCTTTTGTAGAGGAAACCAAATTTTGAGCACCAGATTTTAATTTTTTCTTCTATTTATTTTGGGTAATGATTTCGTATTTAATAAAGGTTTTCGTACTTACGTAGTAGGTAAGGGAAAAGGTGGGTTTTACTTTTTAATTAAGTGTCATTGCTGTTTTATCACCTACTTGAAAAGGTAACATATTTCAGCTTTCCCAGAAAGCTTATTTTCTGAAAAAGAGCTACTGTAATTAATGGATTTGTTTTTGCCATCAGGTTAAGAGTGTATCATTGGAGAAGTAGTATGGGGTTCTGGTTGAGTGCCAGCTGCTGGCTCATCCAGATGTGACCTTGGGGCTCCCTGTCTGGCTTTGCTCATCTGTAAAGCGGACGAAACAGCGCCTGTCTCCTCAGCGTTGATTCCAGGCGAGGCAGAATGTGTTTAGATAGAGCCACGCCTGACTGTAGCAGTCAATAAATGTCAGATAAAGACCTGACGTAATATGTGGCCCCTGCCTCCCCCCCCAATCCCCTCATAGTTCAGGCACTGATGTAGCTGGACAACCACGGTGAGCAAGGTGTGGTTTGGAGAAAACACAGCTGATTCAACCCTCCAGGACGTAAGGGTCAGCAGGTGGTTTCCCAGGCGCTGGCTGGGTTGACAACCTGGTGACTCTTCTCTCTTCTCTGCCTGATGGCCTCTCTCTTTACAGCACTTTCAGCCTCTGCACTGCTTCGGGGGGCTTCTCTATACCCCCGCTGCTCTTGCCAGGTTGGGCGTGGCCTTGTGTTGTAGATGTTCTGAGTCTTGATAGATTTATGGTAAATAGCAACCTGGTACTCTCTGTCCCTGGCCGGAGCTTAATCCTGTAGCCTCAGTTTCCACCTAAACGAGGGTTTTGCACCCAGAAGAAAGCAGCTTCTGATATTTGTCCCAGCTTCAGTTCTCATGCTGCAGCTCATCTTTTTTTTTATACTGTGTGCTACTTACAACTAAGTTATCTCTAATGTGATTCTGTACTTGACTCAGCAGGACTCACCACTTTACAGAAGCCAGTGTGTGAGAACTTGCTCCTGTTTTACTTTTGAATTATTCCTTCTAAAATCTAATTTATCTTGAATTAAGTGTCTGTTTGAGTGATGTCCTTGTGTGGCTGCTGACATTTCCCATCTGTGGAGTGTTTTCGCCAGTTATCCTCCCTGCTTCGACCAGTTTGACGCATCTCCACTCCCCCTCCACTCTCCCTTCCTCTCCCCCTCCACTCCCCCTCCATTCCCCCTCACCTGGAGGTCCTAGAGCCAGGAGGTTTCAGGCCGTGTGGGTCATGGAGGGAACGGCCATGCTGCAGACCGAGTCTGAGGGAGCATCGTGTCTGAGGGAGCACTGGGAGGCCAAGCACCTGCACCTTCACACCAAGGGGTATAGAGCGCTGAGCAGCTCATGCTAGTTCAGGTCGTGTTTTGTTGCCACGCGAACCACAAAAAAAATTCAGGTTTGAGGGCTTTATGGGTTTCGCAAATGCGGCTAAGGGATGACAATGCTTCTGTTTCTACACTCGTGACCAACCCTAGGAGGAAGGCACTCAGGGTTCCTTCCCCCCTCCCTCCCGGCCTCTGCCTCCCTTCAGTGAGGTCTTCCGGGGCTTTCTGGCCTGAAATTTCAGTTCCTGGCCGCACTGCTGACATGCCTTATATTCTTTGTCACTTGTCACTGTGTGGCACCACATGTGTTCTCTTAGCTACCGTGGTCACCATCCCCCTCCCTGGGTCACGTGCTTCAAGTGGGTGGGGGCTTGTTTCCTCACTCAGGGCTGAGTCCCCGTCCCACCGTAGTGCCTGGCCCATGACAATCACTCAGTGTTTGTTGAATGCGTGATGGTGTGAATGGATGGATGAATTAGTTTTTCTTTAACTTTAAAACAGTTCTTGAAACCTAAGTTCCTTGTCTTTTAACAGCGGCAATCATGAGTGGAAAAAACTGATTATGGTTCACCACTGGCCTGTAACAGTGTGCAAGGTGAGTTTTTCTGCCTTGACTGGCCCTGTTCATCTGGTGAAGCCCCATGCAGGTTGGGTTTCTGTGCCCACGTTTCCTCGCGGGCCAGAGTGTCATTCGTTGCTGGATATCACTGACGCTCTGAGGCTGCTCTCTCTGGGTCGAGTTTCCTAAACTTCACACCTCGTTGTCTCTTTCTGCCTCTAGTGCTGTTGCTGTGCCCTGGCTAGAGCCTCTAGTGCTGTTGCTGTGCCCTGGCTAGAGTAGTGTTGGAGGGAGGGGAATGGAGTTGTGACCAGCTTTGAGTTTTGTTGGAGACCTAGCCCTCCCCCAGGCAGCGGGCGTCGCAGGAGCCCTGGTTCCTGTGGGCAGGTCTGCATGTGGAAAGCTCCCGTCTTGGGTGACACCGGAAGATCTGCCTTCAGGGCATGGAACAAGGTCATTTGGTGGGTGAGGCCGTTCTGTGACAAAGTGTGGGTGTGTTTCTGTGCACTGACTGTAACTATGCATGGGAATGCATGCCAATCTTGAGCCTTCAGAAATAAGATTTAAAAAAAAACCTGCTAGTGAAGTGTCACTGTTAGGGAATTAGTTTCAGTCCGGGGTCCCCATGACAAGGCGTCCCGGTACTCTGGTCATGGTGTCATTCTGGGCAGCAGGGCTATGTTGGGGCTCACTCCTCACATGAGTGACATAGGTGTTACAGGGGCAGTGGCCGCTGTGTCTTTCTCCACGATCCTCGGTTCTCTACATGGGCCCTCAGGCACACGCCAGGGACTGACAGGTACTTGCTGATGATTTAATGAAAGCCGTCCCTGGGCCCCAATCGTCCCCTTAAAAGCTCGTCTGAGACACTGGACGTAGGGCCAGCAGAAGACTCCCCGCTCCGGCCGTGGGTCCTGTCCTTGTTCTTCACCATCCGGGCAGCTGTGGGAAGTGGGCCCCCTGCTTGGACTGTGCTTTCCTGAGGGGTGAACCTGGGGTGTCCGGAGAGGTGAGGTATATACCCCCTGCTCTGATCCTGCACTTGTCGTCCTGCTCTTCTGCCCTCTTGGTCTGGCAGGTACCTTTCTCACCTCCTCGTACCAGTCTCCTAAACCAGAGCCTCCCTAATTGCCAGACCAACCTGGGGCAGAGCTGCCTCCCCAGAAAAGGTGATCCCGACAGGAATGGCTTGAAAATCTGCCTGCCTCTCACCAGACACCCACGCCTGCTTTTCATGGGCTTATTCCCTGCGGGAGCATCAGGCATGAGTTCTGGCTTACCTGGTCCCATAGCTGAAACATTTCTTGATAGTTGGTTGTTTTGGAAGAACTCCCAATTTAGCTAAACAATTTGGAGGTCCCTTAAGAGTATGCTACTGAGCTTTTATCTCTGTGAGTTTATCTTTATTGTCCCACCCTCACCTTGGCATTTTTCGCTCCAGAGCACTCACGTTTATATTCTGTAATGTTCACACTTACTGTGTCACTCACGCATCCGGACTTGGCCCCTGAACCAGCTCGTTTCATGGGGACTGTGAATCCTCAAACATTTATTTTTGGTTATACAGTAAGGAAATTAACAGGCAAATAAGGGTGTTTCCAGCAGATTGACTTAATTTGAGAACACATTAAAAAAAAAAGCAAAACTCAGTTTTTGAATGTGTTGTGTAATTGAGGATTGGGCCTCTCCTTGCAGATAGAGCGCCTGCCCCGTGCAGCTCCTCAGGGCCGTGCTGGAAGCCGCAGTAAATAGATAACGGGACGGTGATGTGCCTGTGTCTTTTCTCTGCAGGAGGTTGAGCACGACTGCAGAGACCCCCCGGATTACTGGACCATCCACGGATTATGGCAAGCCCCAGCGCCGGTCACGTTTAAACAGGGAAAATCTGGCTAACCCAAAAGTAGCTTGAGGCTGGTCCTAAGAGTTACACTGGTGATTTTTGTTAGGAGTTTATTCACTAGACCAAATTCTTATTTAAAATATCTTCGCTGTTTGTAAATAACTCTAATTTTGTTGTGGTTTAGTTCTGTTTTGGTGGAACAGTGACGATTTGCCTCAGATATGCCTGTAGGGACTGTGGGGCCAGGCTGGGATCACTAAATGTAAGCCTCCCATTTTATCCTTCTTTGGGGGCAGTACGTAGATGCATGAAGATAAGTGAGCGCGTGTGCGCTGTACATACGTGTGCATACGTGTTCCGCGTGCCCACATTGTACGTGTGTCGCAGATACCCGAATTCATCTTCCGGGTATCCCCTGCATTTTTGTAGTTTCTTCTTTCCCTCTTTGTGTACGGACTTGTCATGTTGAACTGTGCACACGAGTCTGTCTGTCGTGTCCCTGTCCTGCTGCTCCCATGGGAGGAGGGGCGTTCTGGCCTCTGCGGGCATGTGCTTGTTCCTGAGGAATGGGGTTCTGTGGGCAGCAAATTAAACTGGGGCTTGGGGCCCCGGCTCCAGCCCCTCGTTTGCCACAGACTCGTCAGTGACCCCGACATTGCAGTCTCTGGGAGCTTGGCTTTCTTAGGTCATGCTGATGTTCCTGCTGCTTCACTTGTAGCTGGAAGGACAGTGCACAGCGCTGCTCCCAACCCAGCGGGGAACTGCACTGGTTCTGGGGTGCTAGGTCAGCCTGTTGACACTGGAGACACGTCAGGGGTCTAGGAAGTAGATTTGGCGGCCTGGGAACTCAGCTGCATCTGAAGACTGGGAGTTGACACGTCCAGAATTAGACGTGGGGAAGTAGGGAGGGGATCCGTGCATGGGATTTTAAGAAACCGTACTAGCTGAGCCTGGGTCATTGGCAGGTGCGCTGTGAGCACCGTCTGTATGCTGTCATTGAGCCTCATCCTCCTGTAAAGAGAGGGAGAAGTGCCCTGCGGGTGGGGGTGGAGATTGGCTTGGCTGGGGGTGGAGAATTCAGGACGGGGCCTGACTCCCTAGCTCCCCCTACTGGCTCGTTTCATTTGCTTCCTGGGGAGAGAGTCCTGTTGCCTTACTCCTGGAAGGGTTCTTTGGTGGCCCTTACCTGAGCGTTCCTTGTTAAGTGACTCACATGGCCTTAGAGTGTCTCTGCCTTTGCTCCTTGTAGGCGTTAATGGAAGTGTTGCCTCCTGTCATTTGGAGCTCATCTCAACCAAGACTAATTTCTGTTGTTTTTCATTTTAATTTCAAGGCCCGATAAAGCAGAAGAATGTAATGGATCATGGCCCTTTAATTTAGAAGAGATTAAGGTATACAGTGTTCGTTATGTCGCTCCTGCACATACCGCACTCAGGTGTCTCCTCATAAGTGTACCCTCAGCGTCATGCTTTCAGATGAGGACTCACGATCGTATTCACCAGGATTCAACCCCTGCCACTTTTTCGGATTTATGGATCCCCAAGACAGTTCCACACATTAAATCCAAACTAAGCTTTCTCCCCCACCTGGGACCCACACCACTACAGGTGAACTGTATGAAGTGACAGCAGACGAAGGTGAAGCTGACCCCGACCATCCCCCGCCAGCCCACGTTAGTCCCCGGTCCCCTGTGCCTCCGGCCAGCATTTCTAGACCGCTCTGGCTCAGAGGACAGGCGCAGGGTACTATTCCTGTCCTTTCTGGCTGTGGACGGCTGGGTTTCCAGGTAGGGCCTGTGAGCAGGAAGGAAGGGGTAGGCCTTCCCAGCACAAAGGCCAGTGTTACTGCAT
Organism: Ursus americanus; assembly: GCF_024610735.1. NCBI lineage: Eukaryota > Metazoa > Chordata > Mammalia > Carnivora > Ursidae > Ursus > Ursus americanus. The sequence continues at coordinate 73,872,172 of NC_142137.1, read as the reverse complement.
ATCCCAGGGAACGGCTTTTATGAGCACTGCTGGCAGATGTTCTCTTTTGAGACACTTCGCTGTGCATCAGTCATTTGTCTGGTAACAAGAACCTGGATTTATAGGGCAGGGTCTGCCAGGTCACTGGGCCTCCTGAAAACATGAGGTAGCATCAGGATTTGCTAGAATGGGGGTCCTTCCTGGGCTATGAATATATGGCCCCCAAAAGGACAAGGTAGGAAGTTCCAAACCCTTCACACGTTCTAGTCCACATGGCATTCTTTTCTCCTCTTTCCTTCCTGTGAGGACCTTCTCTGGCATGAGCCTGGAGGCCTGAGTCTGAGGACCATCTGTGAGAACTATTAGTGCACCCCAAAGCCTGGCAACGTCTCGTTCCTCAGACACACATCCCCCTTCCCAGACTCACTTTAGCTTGCCGAATACCGCAGGACTGCTCCTGGTTCTAGAGTCTCGTGACCCGATGGTGGAATTGCAGATGACAGCGTGCTGAGTGCCTCCAGCATTCCCATCCGAGGGAGAAAGAGCCCCGGCTGCCATGTTTGCATGAGAGCTGGCATGGGGTACGGGCCAGGCCTGGAGAGCCCAGTGGGCAGAGGCCGTGGGAGTGGAGAGCAGGAGGGGATCCCAGAAGCCGAGTGAACAGGGCTCAGTGACTCCCTGGGAGAGAGGCTTCATGTGGGGCTCTGGATAGGGGCTTTGCTGGAGGTGTCCTTCCTGACATGGGGGTGCTGGCTGGGGACTGGGCTTTGGCAAGTATGTGGTTGACAGTCAGCTTTGGACGCGTTGGGTTTGACGTGCCCTGGAAATGTCCAGGTGGGGTACGTGTGTCTGTCACAGGAGCAGTCTGGGCTAGAGATGAACTTTGGGTGCGATCAGTGCATAGACAGTATGAAGCATACAGGTGGGAACACGGATGGGGTGGAGAAGCAGGAACAAGCCTGGAACAGAGATGGGGGGTCATGTGACGGAGTAGCCAGAGGAGGGGAGGGGAGGAGGCAAGACAGGAGAAGGGGGATTCAGGAAGGAGCGCTGATGGGGTTCCTAAAAGGAAGGTTGAAAATGCCCTTTCAGTTGAGCAGCCTGCCGGGCAAGGTGGGGATGTGGCCGCAAGCTACTCTTTGTTCAGAACACAGCTGGTTTACTTGTTCTGTCCCAGAAAGCCCAATTTAGCGTAGGTCCCCCACAAATGTGGCCTACTCTCCACTATGTGGGGCTGGTGGGAGCTGAAGCCCGAGTGTGGGAGGTGCAAGATGGGAGGACATGGAGACAGTGAGGCAGACCGCTTCCTGGGAAGTTTGGCCGTGAGAGTGTGAGGACAAGGTTTCTCAGGCAGGCGACACGAGGGGGGTCCAGTTGTTCAGTGACTGGCGGGTAGTGGGGGGAGTGGCAAATACGGGAAAGCGAGGTCGCCCAGAGTTTGTTTAGACACTGTTTTAACTGAACCTTGTTTCTGATCTAATGGGTTTGTAGAAACTGAAAAGTAAACCTGAACGCTGTTCAATTTAGGGCAACTATCTTCACAGCATAGGGGGGCCCAGCCCGCTCAGCCCGGATGAGCTCCTTTCTGGGGGAAGGAAAACCTGAGTTTTGTGGCGTGTGTTTTAATTAGTAGATGCTACTCTTTAGAGCAGTCTCAGAAACCTAACGCAGAAAAATTGAGTGGCAGGTGCAGAGTTCCCACGTATGTCCCCCGAACACACACACCGTGTCCCCTGTGGTTGAACCGTGTATTTGTGTGGCATGCTTGTCGCGGGATCGATACTTTGTCGCAGGCGGACACTGTGTGGTTCCCAGTAGGCTCGCTCTGTGTCAGAGGTGTATGGGTTTTGATAGATACGTAATGACATGCATCCCCGTTATACAATATAGCAGAGTTCGCTGCCCTAAAATCCCTTGTTCTCCACCTATCCTCTGCCCTCCTCCGGCCCCTGACACCACTGACCCTTCACTGTCTCCGTACTTTTGTCTTTTCTAGAGTAGCGCACATTGGGACTCACAGCCTTTTCAGATTGTCCTCTTGCACTCAGTGATGTGCATGGAAGGCTCTTCCGTGTCCTTTCCTGGCTTGATGGCTGGTTTCTCCTTAGAGCTAACATTCCCTTGTCTGGCCGGACCATCATGTGTTGACCCACTCCCCTCTGAGTGCTCCTGTTTTCCAATGCACTTTCATGATTAGTCAGATTTCACTTTTATATGTGTTTTAAGAAACACTTCATGCAGAACAAGGACAGAATCGTTTTACTCACCTGACTTACTGATTACAGAGGTCAGTTCTCTTAATGTATTGGTTTATCAGATTTGCCTTCTAGGTGTTGAGTTTTTTTTTTTTTTTTTTTTTTTTTAATGCACAGGACCTTCTGCCCAAAATGAAGATGTACTGGCCTGATGTGATCCATCCGCTAAATCACAGCCATTTCTGGTGAGTGCAGGAGCCCCATAACCTCAGGGGGGGACCGCACGGGGCTGGGGGCGTGGGGACAGACCACGGGGCTGCCCTTCTGAGCCACGGATGTGTGAATGATTTTTTATTTGGGGTGCCATTTTCAGGGCCTTTCTCTAATAGATAAAAAAAATGAGGGCAAGGGGCACCTGGGTGATTCAGTCAGTTAAGCAGCTGACTCTTGATTTCAGCTCAGGTCTTGATCTCAGGGTTGTGAGTTCGAGCCCAGTGTTGGGCTCTGTGCTGGGCATGGAGCCTATTCGGAAAAGAAAAATGCAGGCAAGTGGAATTTATAGACTTGCTCTTAATCTGCTATTTCGTTCATCACTTGGTTTTAGATTCACCTCTCCTGAGGTTTCACTAAGCCAAATACATGCATATCTAAGGAGCAGTCGCTCCAACACAGGCGGGAGAGAATGTTTTTTAAAGGCTTTGTGCTGTTGTCATGAGATACATCAAGAAAGAAGAGGCGCTTCAGAAGATCTCGGTCCCATGCTACAACTTAGGGAGGACAGGGTGAGGTCCCACCTGCGGCTCTGCCCGCAGCCTGTTCCAGAAACGTCTTTAAGTGTAGCGAGAGCTGAGCCAAGAAGAAAAATGCTGTGTTTAACTCAAGATAGCTTTTTCAGTCATTGCTTTTGAAGAAGGTAAAAGTAACATTCCTTCTATTTACATTATATTAACCAAAAATAATTATTGTCTCTGCCTCACTCCAGTGTGGCAATTTATAATTCACATCGCAATTATTCAGATTTTGTCCAAAATGATTAATTCAATTTGGAAATACTTGTGTGTAGAATATTCAGGAAAAGAATGAAGTGTAGATGGAAGCTTTCTGAAACCATGGAATGGTGCTGAGCACCCCGGGGTCCCTGGTGCTCTGGCAGACACGTGTGGCAGGGACGTGGCTCTGGGGTCCACCCCCCCACCCCACCCCGCCCCCAGCTCTCTTCAACAGGAGCAGCACTCAGAGTCAGGGAGAGGAATGGCCTGGGTCCCCGGTGCGTGTTCTGCGCAGCCGCGTTCCAGACAAGGCTTACCCAGTACTTGACGGCGACTGAGCTGGAATGGGGGATGGGGAAGCAGGGAAACCCTCTGCAGCCCTTCACAGTGCATGTAACAGTGCCGAATCTGTGCAGAGTATGCCAAGTACGGTTTTCCCACTTGTTCCAGTGTTCCAGGACATAGTCAGTCACGTTGTTGGTGCCAGGTGACTTAACAATAAATCAGATACCCATAAAGAAGGTGGCCTGAGCTGGTCCTTGAATGTAATCCAGGTAGTGCGGGCAGAGCACACGTGTGTGTTTGTGCTCTCGTAAAGGCAGAGTGATGCTTTTTCAGGTTGAATAGTAAGTGGAATATCTAAAAACTTTTGTTCTAAATGCAGAGATGAATATCCCACTCTCGTTAGTACTTATGCTCCTAGAGCCCGAGTACGGGGCAGCTGCTGTCACTGGCCCCCTCCCTGCGTGTGGCGTTGGGTCATGCTTCACTGTTGCCCAAATTCCCTTTGCTGTGTGAGTTTCTAGAGGGTCCCAGAGGCACTTCGGCCTGTCCACCTCGGCTTTGTCGTTGGAGGCCGGAGGTGGAGGAGGGCTCCTGTCTGAAAACTGTCCTCTTTCATCCCAAATAGGAATCAAGTTTGCACAGTACATGGTCTTGGTATTACTTCATGCTTGAGATAATTCTCTAAGATTAAATCTGTTCATAAAATTGGCCATATTGAAAAACGCCATGGACACAGCCCTCTGCAAAGTAGGATTTCTATTTGTTTTTTGATGCTTGTTTGAAAAAGAATGAGAGTTGGGTGAGGCTCAGTTTGGTGAGCAGCCTCACTGTGGAAGGTGTCCTGGGCCTTAACATCGCCTCTCATCCTGGACGGCGGCCCCCGGGTCTGCTCGTGGGCCCTGTTGGCGGGCGAGAGGGCCACATCATGGTCACTTCTGCCTGGTAACTGACCATTTCGTGTTAAATGAAAAATGTCCAGTTCCATAGGATGTGGGATTCAATGTTGGACGTATGCTAACAGTGTGCTAGTAGGTTCTGATCCTTAAGTTAAACTTGATCCAAACGTAATAAATACTCTCCCAGGAAGCACGAGTGGGAGAAGCATGGCACCTGTGCTGCCCAGGTAGACGCCCTCAACTCGCAGAAGAAATACTTCGGTGGAAGCCTGGATCTGTACCAGCAGCTGGAGCTTAACAGGTAGGGGCCCTCTGCGGCCTGGTCCTCCCAGGCAGCGGAACCGTCCTGGGGAATCCTAGCATCTCCCACCCAGCCTTCCAGATCAGTCTGGGCCGTGGTCACGTAGAGTAGCCTTGGAGGCGTAGGTCCCTCTCTGCGCTTGGACGCCATCGGACGGTGAGTTGGCCCGAGGAAACAAGGCTGGCCAGGGCATGCGTCTTCAGCCGGGACTTCTGATGGAAGTCTATCGCGTTAACGCGACAGGTTTGTAAAGACCGCGCGTCGCTCAGTGTTTGGATCTCTGCTCTAGTGCTTCTAGCACGAGCAGGAGGAGGTGGTGGGCAGGGGTCCTCAGAGCCTAGAAATTACCCAGGCCTCGTAAAGACCACCTCCAGATGGCCCTGCCGAGGGCCTGGGCCCCACCTGCTCATCAGGCCCGCCCGTGACCCGAGCTGGGGGCGAGGCTGGCTGTCCACTGAGCATTTCTGGTGACCAGGTGTGTGAGGAATTCTTGGTCTTCTTCATCTCAGTGGTCACATAATAAACCCGTGACCTTGCGTTAAAAGACTAGGACGGGAAATTAGACAGTTTGCTTTAGTTAGAACAGTCAGAATCCTATCACGCGCCTTTGCTCTTCACCTGTGTTTAAGCTTGTGAATCACATGTGCTTGGCAGTCGCCTAAGCCCGCATGGGTTCTCTGCACGTGCGGGCTACTCCCCTGGCGTACAGAGGCATGGCCGCCCCCTTTTCCCTGGGATTGGGGTGGGGTGGGTGCAGTGCTGGCACAGGAGGGGCGAGCGCCTGTGGGGAGAACAAGATGGCCTGAACTGCGCCCTGCGAACGAGGCCTCAGAGCCATGTGTGCCTCGGATCCTGCGGCTGACGCTGGCCGGCTGTGCTATGTGTCCAGTTTCTAGTCTTTGGGTCTTACTTCCGTGCTGGACGATGCCAGAAGATGCCGGAGGGGTCACCTCAGGTTCCAACGCCCTCCCGCTCTCGGACCCGCAGGACTGAGGACTGCCACTCGGGGGGTACACGGGGCCATGCGGGCCTGCTCCCGCACGCTGGGCTTCTCTGCAGGCTCTCTTCGCAGAAGGAGCAAGACCTTTGGGAACATTTCCTCACCCCAGAAGTGTAGGCGACACCCAGTTCCGACGTCATGGTGAGAGGTAACCGGGAGAGTTTCCGCGGAGCGCACGGGCGGAGCAGGATCCATCCGTGATCCCTCTGCAGAGAGGAGGCGGCCCCGAGTTTTCCTGATGCACGAGCCGCGCGGGGTCCGGCTTACTCCCCAGGCCTGGTTTGCTGAATTGGGTGGGGAAAGGACAAGGAATGGGGACTGCTGAAAAGCTTTTTATAAAACATCTAAATAATCCGTCCCTTCATCCAGCAACTATTTATTAAGTGCCTCCTGTTTACACTTTTTGAATCTCTGCAGCTTTACGTGTGTACACGCCTGTGCAGGATCCCCAGTCGTGGGGTCACTGCAGCATCAGAAAGGCCGTGGCCGTCGGGTGGGGGCGCCTGCTTATTCCCTCCTGCAGAAATCCTGCAGAAATGCGTGTTCAGGGCCTGCTGAGCACAGCGTGTGCTGAGGTGTAATGTCCGTTAGACTACGTGGGAATAGAGTTGTAGAGAAATCAGACTCTTACCCGGTTCCTCCAAGGAAAAGCTAAAATCTCAGTACTCGCAAAATCAGGAAGTCAAAACATAAAATCCTTTGTATTTTTCTCTATTATAAAGCATTACCACAGATTGTCTTTTTCTCAGAGGGAAGCCTGTCATATTATCATAAACCAGCAGTGTTTTATTCACTTTATCATATGAAGGTAGCAAACCTGAAAAAATGCAAAATATCGTGAACCGAAGATCTTGGATAACCCACACAGGCCAGGGAATTAATGCCAAACTAATCTTAATGCTGTAGAAAACAGTACAGATTAATTTGGGCTGAATGCCAGGCTTCCCCAAATATTTCTCTCTCTGCCTCACTTCCTTGGTGACCTGACTCTTCAGCAATGCTGCCCAGTAGAAATATAACGCAAACCACATATGTAGCTTAAAATTTCCTAGTACCTCATTGAAAAGAGCAAAAAGAAACCAATGAAATTGGTTTTATATTATTTAACCCAATATACCCAAAATATTACATCTTGAGATAAATATTTAAAAATTTGTGAATTTTGCATTTCTAGAGCCAGAGCCTTTGAAACCTGGTGTTTACGCAGCACAGTGTGAGGGCAGAAGCGGGCATGATTATTTCTAGGCTCCGAGGACCCTTGCCTACCACCTCCTCCTGCCTGGGCCAGGAGCGCTACCTCAGAGATCCAGACACTTGGTGGCGTGCAGTCTTTACAAAGTCTGTCTTGTTAACGCCATATATACTGTTGCCAGAAATCACGGCTAGAGGAGGCGTGCCCTGGTCAGTTGGGTTTTCCTCCGGCAGACTCCTCTGACGACGTCCATGTCCAGAGAGGCAGCCCGGGTCTCTGTCTGCTCCGGGTGGTCGTAGCCTGGATAACCCAGGGAGGCGCGATGGGGGCTCGAGTGTGGTTTTGGGACTATTAATCTGAGGCTTGCTTATGTTGTGCTCCGTGATTTAACAGGTACACTAGTCCTGCGGTATTTTGATAGGATAGCTGGTCAAAACCATATGCTTTAGGAAATGATTCAAGTCTGTGGGTGTTGAATATATTTAAGGATTTGACCAAGTGTGGTTTTCTAGGATAAGCCTGGAATCCAAAATCAGTTGCTAACTATCTTTTGAAATAGGCTTTGCAAATAGGTGGTAACGTGTGTGCCAGCTCCAGTGGGTACTGGCCGTCTGGCCACTGTTGGGAAGGGTCCAGGTGCTGGAGAGAGAACTCAGATCAGCAGTGTGCGTGCTGTGGGGGAGGGGTGGTCGGGGAAGCCCCAGCACCATTTATATGCTGTCCTTCCTCACGGATTTATTGCCCAAAGCAATAGAAAATAAGTGCTTTCTTTTAAGAGTGTCTTCATTTTTATTAGGAACTGTCATGTTCAAAAAGAACGAGAGGAAAGTGTACGTTATTATACAGCTGTTTTTTTTTTTTAATTTAAATTTTAGCATGCTCCAAAAACTGGGAATAAAGCCATCTATCAATTACTACCAGGTAAGTCTTGCTTTAGCTTCGTAATGTGTGTCTGCTCCCTGAGGACGCTTAGCGTCCACCCACGGTCACTGCGGCCCGAGTGCCACACGTGGGTTTAAAGTGACTCCAACAAGCCCCCTCCTGTTTGACTATTTTGTTTCCAAATGGATTATATTTAAGTCTTGTTTCCTGGTGCACATTGTGTGTGAATGGAAAGCTGTGTAAACTGATGATTTTTGAAGCCTAGATTCACGGTCCCTCCGTGAGAAGTGTGTTCCAGGCTCGCACAGGGCAGGGGAGTAGGCGATTTGAGAAGCACATTCCATTTTATAATATTTTGTTTGAAGAAGAAGCCTAAGATTCATTTTTGTTTTCGTGATAAAACTAGAGAAATTTAAACAGACCAGATCTTACTGTCTGGTAAGTGTATGCAAAAGATAATTGTTTTCCACCCAGGATAGCCTGTTTTTGTAAATGGAGTCTTACTGGCTCATGGCCAGGCCAGTTCCTTTACCATCCCCCACCATCACCTTCCGTGGGCAGGTGTCTCACGGGAAGACACCAAGTGACCCCCGGAGCCTGAGGTACTTCCTCTGGTCCTTTTCACAGTCAGCTTGCTGACTCCCGCTTTAGAGAACCTGATATGTTCTCGATATAGGCTGATTTAATCTCCTGAGATTAAAAAAAGATTTTAAGTTACCGATTTTAGCAGTCCCTGGTTTCCAGTCTCCTGACTGCACACGGAGCCGCCATTTAGGTCTCTTGACTGTGAAATCAGTCGGCATTTCTGTGCTATGTGGTCTGTGCTCCACTGTGTAGCCAGTTTCCTCTTGATCTGTTTTCCTCCCTGCAGCGAGAGTGGGGCTGGGTGGGAACAGTGACCCTGGGGACACAGTGTCCACTGCCCCGGGAGAGAGGGTTTACAGGGCCCCCTCGGTCCTCGGGGTTCACGTTCAAGCAGGTAGAGGAACCGTGTTTTCGTTTTTGCCCAGAATGTGTCTATTTCCATGAGAGTAAAGGCACCAAGGACAACAGATGGTTTGAGCTCCCTGTTGGTGCTGCAGGTACCTTGTTAGGTTCAGAAGCAGCAAGATGTGAGCTCACACAGGTGTCCTGGCCGGGGGAGGTTGGTTTGCCTTAGTGCACACAGCAGCCAGGCTCTGGGTGTGGATAGAAGCGCAGGGCAGGTGTGAGAATGGAGATAGTGGGGCATTTGCGGGGCCGCTGTGGTCTGAACGTGGAGCCCAGGTGGGCGACAGCCTCTCCTCGGGGCGCCTCCAAGTCTTGTCTGCGAGCCCGTGTGCCCGGAGGCCTGCGCACTATGGTCAGCTGTGCGCGTCTGTGAGCGTGGAGCCGGAGCGTCCCGTGTGCGTGGGGCAGAGCCCTTACACCACCTCTGTCCAAGTATTTCTAATGCGTTTCTTTCATTTCAGATTTCAGATATTAAAGATGCCCTTGCCAGCATATACGGAGTCATACCTAAAGTCCAGTGTCTTCCACCAAAGCAGGTCAGATGTGCTGCGCTCTTTTTGTTGCTCTTTCTGTCTTTATCAAGAGGACAGGCTCAGTGTTTTCAGCGTCTGTGTGCTCACCACAGAGTTCCCAGGGGCAGAGATGTGTGTGTGCATGTGTGTGGGAGTGTGTGCGTACAGGCATATGCTGTGCGTGCTTTAAAATCTCAGATGGTTAAACACGGATTCGGAGGGGTACATGCACCCCTCTGTTTCCAGCAGCATCTACAATAGCCAATCCATGGAAGCAGCCCAGGTGTCCATCGACTGATGAATGGATGAAGATGTGGGTTATATATACACGATGGACTATGACTCAGCCATCAAAAAGAATGAAATCTTGCCATTTGCAGTGATATGGATGGAGCTAGAGAGTATAATGCTAAGCGAAATAAGTCAGAGAAAGACAAGTACCATATGCTTTCACTCCTTTGTGGAATTTAAGAAACAAAACAAATAGAAAGACGGGTGGGGGGGAAGGGAGACGAGAGAAACCAGGAAACAGACTCTTGACTCTGTAGAGAACACATGCTGGTTACAGAGGGGAGGTGGGAGAGGGGAGAGGGAGACAGGGACTGGGACGAAGGAGGGCACTTGCTGTGATGAGCACCGGGTGATGCTTGGAAGTGAGGAATCACTATCTTGTACACCTGACACTAATATAGCACTGTATGTTAACTATATTGGACTTTAAGAAAATTTCTACACACACATACACACGCACACACTCACACACTCACACTGTTCTTCGATGCCGTGCTCGAGTAGGGTTTGTTTTCTTGAGACTCGGCCCCAGCGGGAACACACCTGCTCTGGCAGGTGGAGTAGGAGCAGGAGGCAGGAGGCGGGTGTACGAAACATTCTAAGTTAGCGATTGTCTCGGGCTTTACATTGTCAGTCTTAGTCATTTTAGCCGTAGATACTTGTCTAGTTTATAGATGGACTATAATTTCTTTTGTCAGCTTTGATGAAGACTTGAGCAGTAGGGTACTTTTGACCCATTTATTCTACGGAACTTCTTCTCCCGATGCCGTGATGCATATACCGCGTGTGCAGGGGGGCACGTGTCTAAGGTGGCGGTGTCTGCTCATGCGGGGCCACCAGGCTGGCCCCGGGGACGTCTGGGTGGTGACGGGGCGGCGAGCTCTGCGGCCCCCTGCCGGTCGCTGCTGGAGAGAGGGGCTCGTTGCTGGTCCCTGGAGTCCCCCCTTGTCCCTTCAGGTTCTGAGACTTGATGACCCCAGAACAGGTGACCCTCTGAGACCTAGGTGCTCAGGCGCCTCTCATTTTCCGTGTTCAGGGTGAGGAGGTGCAGACGATCGGTCAGATCGAACTGTGCTTCACCAAGGAGCTGCAGCTACGGAACTGCACGGAGCCCGGGGAGCCCGGGGAGCCCAGGGGGGCCTGGGGCCCGGGGCTGGAGGTGTGCGAGGACGGCCCGGCCTTCTACCCCCCGCCACAGCAGACCGCTCACTGACGCCCACAGGCCACGGGATGTTGTTTTGAAAAGCCAGAGAGAGTCCCAACCCGCTGCTTGTCGGAAAGCGGCTGCCAGGTGACACGTTCATTTCCCAGTGTCTTTACTGGAAGGCTGCTGTGTTTAACGCTCCCCTTCGCGCCTGCGAGCTGACTCTGCGGTGCCTGTGACTCCGGGTTGGGTGTGGGTACACTGAGAGAAAGGTCTGCTGTGCCTCAGTAGAGGCTTTGTGGTTAGAATAAAGGAAACAGATTTTCTTCTTTCTCCTTAATGAAGCTCTCTGGGTCTTAGACACGGTGGGCACCCTTGGAGGTGGGCTCACGGTGAGCATTCAGAACAGCTCTTGCCTGTCCCTCTAAGTGGGCGGCTTTCTTGGCGTGGGGTCGCGCGGGGCCTGTTCTCAAGCCGGGATCAGGCCAGCAGCGGGTGGCCGTCTCCACCTCCTAGCTCACAGCGGGCTCACCTGCGTCCACTCGGTGTCCTGGCGCTGGCAGGTGAGATGCTCCGAGGGGCTGCAGGGGACATGTCAGCCGGCGTCCCCACCCAGTCAGGTGCCGCTGAAGATCCGCTCAGACCGCCTGGGTTCCTCTGTGTGAGGAGCTAGCCCAGCCACAGCTGTGTGGGGCCACTGGTGAGTCTGGACTCAGAAACGTGGTGACACGGTATAGCCCTGGAGACTGTGCCCCGTCCCCAGGGACCGCGCCCTTCCGTGTGCGCAGGGCGACACGGCTCCTCCCGCTGATGGGCAGGCCTCCCACCTGCTGCACAGCAGCTGCGTTTGTGAAGTGGACTGCCCGAGCTCTGTAAATCCCTCTTAACGTGATTTCTCCTTGGTCTCTGTCCTTTTGAAATGTGTTTGGCGGGGGGGGGGTTAAAATAGAACCCATCTGTTTGTCTTAATCAGGTTGATACCGTCCAAGTTCTTTTATTTAATCAAACACTTGAAAATAGAATTGACTCTGTGCCAGGCCTTGTGTTAAGTACTTCGTAATCCTAAGAACAACCATATTTTCAAAATAACCCTGTCTTTCACAAAAAATCTATTGAATTGAATGGCTGTAAAAGGTCATGCTGTGAGGAAAAACTGATGTTTCATGTTTTAGGGTTAGTGTTAGGGAACAGGTAGGTGTGATTGATTCCAACAGCAAGACGATTTTCTTAAAGATGCTGAATTTCTCATCAGAGCAAGTCCTAATTTTTTTTCCCCGCAGGGTGAATCTGTAAGGCTGTGTGTGTTCTAGGGCTGCCATAACAAAGGACCACACACTGAGTGATTTAAAACAACAGAAATTTATTCCTTTATGGTCCTGAAGGCCTTTCATCTGTGACCAAGGTGTGGGCAGGGCCGTGCTCCCTCTGAACGCTCACGGGGAGAATCCTCCTTGGTCTCTTCCAGCTCCGGCAGTCCCCCACTCATGGAGGATTCTGTTCAGCCCCTGCCTCTGCCCTCCTGTGGCTTCCCCCCGTGTGTCTGCCTGTGTCAGGTCTCCCTCTCCTTAGAACGACACCAGTCATACTGGACTAGAGCCACCTTAACAACCTCATTTTAACTTGATTACACCTGCAAAGACCCTATTTCCATATAAGGTTATATTCACAGGTCCTGGGGATTAGAACCCACAACACGGACACAGACAAGACCGGTCTGGCTGCTGGTCTTTGTGTTCCGTATAGTAGGGTTTCAGTGCTGTGATGCCGTTACTCCAAGGAGGAGCCCACTGGAAAACGACCCTCCTGCAAAAGGAGGAAACTAGGAATTGTCAGAGAGGAGATCTCTGAGGGACCTCAGCGCACTCAAAGCCCACACCGTAAAGGTGGCTTACTTGATCCGGGCCGAAGTGATTTTTTAAAACAAGATTGAGGTTATCCTTTGTAACGTGCGTTTCTGGTAATGCACAAAGACCACAGTGAGAAACACCAAACAACTTCTCAGCAGGTACGATCAGGATGTGAACAGTTCCAGCCAACTGGAACTTTGAGTGAGTGCCGTGTTGGGGGCCAAGGGCAGGCTGCCCCCAGATAGGTCGCTTTGGCATGAAGATTATTTTGAGTTATAAAGGAATCAAAACCCAGATTTGGGAAAAGCTCTTTACCTCCCCCCTCAGTGGCCAAAAAAAGAATTCAGATAGGGGCCCTGCTCCAGGAAGAGAGCTGTCTCCATATGAACTAGGGGTGGGAGACGGGGAGGAGGCGCCCAGTGCCCTGTTTGATCAGAGTCTCCTAGTCCCAGGGGGTCTGTTGTGCAGCCCAGCAAACATTGTTTGCCAAACATGTACTCATTTTCCTCTTCCTGTGAATTGCATTTCTTTCCTGGAAGTCCCAGTCCCCTGCCCTTTTCTTAGTTCAGGATGACACATACACCTCATTTTGCTGGTCTCTGGAATTTCTAGGTCCGTGTGGATTTCCTGTGTGTACACTATTAAATCTGATTTTCTCCTGTTACTCCGTCTCATGTCAACTTGGTTCTTAGTTCAGCTAGAAGGACCTTTGAAGGGGATAGGAATTCTTGCTCCTGGACAGCTGACAGATGCATAAATAAACTTCTGGAAGATAGAGAAGGGCATGAACAGCCAGACCCTGGCAATAGGAGATGAGAGAGGACATGATAATTGAGAGGGGCCATGAAGGTTAGTTCTGTGGAGAAGGTTTGCTAGGATATGTCTCAGCGGATCATTCTGGATCAATTTCTCCTGGTACCCAGTGGGTCCTTTCAGTTACGTAGATTCACATCTTTTATCTCTGGAATATCTTCAAGGGTTATAATTTTATTTTTTTAATTTTATTTTTTGAGAGCAAGAGAGCAACCTTGGGGGGAGGGACAGAAGGAAAGAGAACCTCAAGCAGACTCCGTGCCCAGTGTGGAGCTGGACGCAGGACTGGATCTCACGACCCTGAGATCATGACCTGAGCCCAGATCAAGTCAGATGCTTAACCTACTGAGCCACCCAGGCACCCCTGTAAATTTTATTTTATTTTTTAAAAGATTATTTTAAAGAGAAAAAGAGAGAAAGCATGTGCACAAATTGTGGGAGGGAGGGAATCTCCAGCAGAGAGAGAGAATCTCAAGCAGAGTCCCCACTGAGCCTGGAGATATGGGGCACCGTCTGACAACCCTGAGATCATGACCTGAGCTGAAATCAAGAGTTGGACGGTCGCCCCACTGACAGCTACACAGCACCCCAGCAAGGCTTATATTTTAAAGGGTAGTTTTGTTACATTGTTACAGTTTTCTTCTTCAGGGACAGCATTTATACACTGTAAAGTCTTAAACTTCCTTATAACTTACAGCCCGTTTGATGAGGTTTTGGAGTGGTGTTGGGGTCTGGAGCCAGCAGCCAAGAAAGAATTCTTGAGATGTGTTTGGTGCAGAAAGGTGGTTTTATTAAAACCCTGGACAGAACCCGTGGGCCGAAAGAGCTGCTGCCCCTGGGGTTGTGAGGAGCAACTGATGATAGACTTTGGGGTTGGGGGAGGTCAAGACAAAGGGAAGTTCCGAAGGGACTTCGATCTGCTGAAGAAGACTCACAGGATCCCGGAGGCCTGGCTATGGTCCCGCTGAAGTTGTTTCTCCCTCCAGCAAAGCATTAACGTGTGACAGCAGGGAGCTTCCAGGAGGAAGGTTATACTCTGCCTGCCTCAAGTGTTTGTCGGTGGGCTGCAGGTTATAAGCACATTTAATTTTATCTATATTTCCCTCTGCCTTTGTTCCCCACATCACACTGACAACTACTTGAGGCAGGCCGGGTAACCCTCCGAGAACTCAACCGCCTTCATGGGCATACTTCGTTAAGGGCAAAAGGCAACCTTAGCTTGACATCAGCCAGTCCTCCAGGATCCTGCAAGTCTGCTTTAACATATGACAGTCCCTCCAAGATATATGTTGGCAGTCACTCACCCAGCATGTGATCAGCCACTCCTCCCCACCCCAGGGCAGCTGTTTCTGCCCATGGATCCTGGCCCTGTACTTTAATAAAGCCACCAAAGACGTCTTAAGAATTCTTTCTTGACCGTTCACCCCCGAATCCCAACATTTCACATCAGTTACCACTAGACTGAAAACACAAACCTTCCCAAGTACCAAAATCAATTTTTCACAAAACAAAAAGAACACTCCAAATAAGGAAATGTTCACTGTAACTTAACACACATGGTAATTGCCACATGATGTAAATGACAGAGTTGAGACTAAGCAGCCCTGTGCAGACACATGAAAGCACATCACTTACCCACTGAAAAAAAAACTTTTTAAAAGGCTCAAAAGCAAAACCCGAACTCTATGGTATAAAAGAGGTGCACCTGAAATGCGGTGATTTAAAAAGCAACAAGTAGAGAGGGACAGACTGACCCGGCAAATGGAGACAGGAGGGTGTTGCGGACAAGAGAATCTGTCTGCCCAGAGCATTCCAGGAACTGCAGCAGGGTCCTTGGCCATGTATAAAAATAAGCTCTACGGGAAGACCCGGGTTCCTGAGACCAGGATGCTCAGTGACTGCTTTCCCCGGACAGATGGTGAAGTGGCCGCGTCAGGAGTCTGATCAAAAGCAGTAGCATGATTTTGTCTTCCCTGTAAGGGAGAGGATGACAGGGCCCTGCTGTCTGAGCTGAGGGCGGGTGCAGGCTCAGCCTCCAGGGAGAGACGCGCCCGCGGCCCTGGCCTCTGCCTCCGGGTGTCTTGCCCTCTCTTCTGCGTGGACCATCCCTGTCCCCCTTCTGTGCAGGGGCAGAGGGTGAACGTCTGTGTCTAGACTGGCCGACGACCCTCCTCCCCTTGGGCCTCCAGCAGTGTCCCTACTCAAGAAAGAAACTTTATACCCCAGAGAGTCATTGAAAAGATTGGTATTGTTTCTTTGAGTCGTTTTGTAAGTACAGGGCTGGAGGCTAGGGTTTCAACTTCATTATTTCCAGCCTAGCCAGGGAATCTAAACAAACTTCTCGTTTGAATTGCTTTTCTGTTCTGGCCCAAGGAGATCCAGGAAAGCGGGTGTGTGTGTGTGTGTGTCTGTGTCTGGAGAGGCTCCTCAGACACCCGTCTATCTAAAGCCTGCCTTTTCTTTGTTCTGATAAGCCGTTATCTTTTTTTTTGTTTTTTTATTATATTCTGTTAGTCACCATACAGTACATCCCTGGTTTTTGATGTAAAGTTCGATGATTCATTAGTTGCGTATAACACCCAGTGCACCATGTAATACGTGCCCTCCTTACTACCCATCACCAGCCTATCCCGTTCCCCCACCCCCCTCCCCTCTGAAGCCATCTGTTTCTCAGAGTCCATTGTCTCTCATGCTTCATTCCCCCTTCTGATTACCTCCCCTTTCTTTAAGTCAAGCAGAGAAAGACAATTATCATATGATTTCTCTCATCTATGGAATATAAGAACTAGGAAGATCGGTAGGGGAAGAAAGGGATAAAGAAAGCCGTTATCTTTTTAAATAGGGCGTATTTATCAGTGTGCTAGCCCGTGTCTTGTGGGTGGAGACGTGGCCTGGCGCTGGGGGCCCGTGAGCTTCCAGCAAAGCCAGGCGGTCAGAGGGGGAGCCGACAGGGGCGGGGGGACGCCGGGGGCAGGCTGGCTTCAGAGCTGTCGTGTGGCCCGCCCAGGCACCCCGTACGAGGAGGCTTAGGTCACTGCGGGATGCCGCTCAGGCCCTGAGGGGGACTGTTTACCAGCACTTGTTTTGGCCTGGAGCGCACAGCAGGTGGTGGCCGCGCGCTGGATAACGCGGACGGAACCTCGAGGAAGGGCCCTGCGGGGGCCGCAGGGGACTGGAAGCTGCAGCAGTCTGCCCCAAGGGCTCAGTCTGTCCCACAGACACTCGGAAGTCTGTGTATGCATCACGCCCTGCATCCAGCTCCGCCCACGCCCTTCCCGCTGTAGACATTCGGGGGCGGGGCCGGGGCGGCCCCGGGCAGGCAGTCAGCGCCCCAGGACAGGCAGGAGCAGGTGGTGGGCGGGGGTAAGCGGGATGGGGGGGGACAGAGGGGGGATGGGGAAAAGCGGGCAGGGGTCTTCCATGGGACCAAGGGAGCCCCCCCCCCCCGCCAAGTCAGCACCCAGCGGGTGGGCAGGAGCAGGTGGGGGAGGAGTGCAGGGAGAGCGGGCAGGGGTCTCCTACGGGACCAAGGGAGCCCCCCCCCCAAGTCAGCGCCCAGTGGGGGGAGGAGGGGCGGGCAGGGGTCTCCCACAGGACCAAGGAAGCCCCCACCCTCACCCCAGTCAGCACCCAGTAGATGGGCAGGAGCAGGTGGGTGGGGGAGGGACGGGCAGGGGTCTCCCACCGGACCAAGAGAGGCCCCTCCCCCCGAGGGGGTCGGTGCCCAGCTGGTGGGTAGGAGCAGCTAGGAGCCAAGCGAGTGGGGCAAACAGAGGGGGCAGGGGTCTCCCACGGGGCCAAGGAAGGCCCCTTGGCCGTAAGCGCCCAGCGGGTGGGCAGGAGCAGCTAGGGGAGGAGCTTGGAGGGGGAGGGATCTCCCAGGGCCCCCCCTCCTCGTCCCCCCCCCCCCAGCCGAGGGCCAGCTGTGGGCTGATCCCTTTGCCTGGAGCATCACAGGAAGAGCGCCCCTGAATAAACCCAGAGGAAGAGCGCCAACTGTGAAGCCCAGGAATGACCTTGGAGCCCCCTCTGCATCCCCAGCAAGGGGAAGGGGCCTGGCACCCACCTGGCGCTCCCACCTGCCCAAAGCAGTGCCTCTCCCTGCTGGTGAGTGAGTTGTCATCGTTCCTGAGTGATTACTGTCCCAAGTCACTGCTTCCCATGGAAGCCTGGTGGCCCTTCTCAGTAAATGCCATCACCACCCTCCCCTCTCTTGGTCCTGGCAGAAACTCCAGCGTTAACTTGGAACTTTCTCTTCCTTTGCTCTATTCTTGTCATTCAAAACATATTTGAATTATATTCGTTTTCTCCTTTCCAGAAGACTTAGTTCAGAATCTCATCATTCCTTCTGGAGACCACTGCTGACTGCAAGCCACTCTCTCCAAAGGCACCTCAGCACCTCGTTTGTGTCACTCTGAATCACAGGGAGGCCCTCTGCCATGGGGTCAGACCTGCAATCCTTCGCGTGGGGACCAGGGAGCCTACAGTGCCCTCCCTCCAGACCATCAGCGTCAGCGGCACCAGCACCCCCTGGGGCTCTGGAGGGGTCCTGGCCTGCAGGTCTCCATGGCCTGAACTGTCCCTGCTTTGCTCAGCCACCCCCACTTACGTGATAACACCCAGCTCCATTGGGACCCTCAGAAGTTCCTGCAGACCTCCTGGACCCCACTCTGCCCCTGGGTCTGGGGGAGCCTGGGGTCATGCCTCTGTTATAGCTCTTGCTGAGTGTAGACACGGGCTACATCTCACTTGCCATGAGACCGTGGCTTCTTTTTTCACTTTACAAAGGTTTGAGCACTTCCGTGAGCCAGGCACTCATTCAGGCACTGGGATGCAGCAGTGAACAGGTAGACAAAAACCCTTCCTCTTGGAGCCTACGTCCTAGTGGAGGGAGCAAAAGACAATGAATGAGGACGTTGGGTGGTTTATTTAATGGTGCTGAGTTTGGGGGCAGGGACGCGCTGAGGGTTAAAGAACTTGGGCAGGCTAGGGAAGCCGCTGTCAGCCTGTCCCCCTGCCCAGAGGAGGAGGCGCAGGAACGGTCTAATTACGTTTTCTCTTTCTGCGGTGTTTTTGTGAACTTTGGATCAGGAATACAAAGAATTTAATCCAGGTCCCAAGGCAGTTTGCAAATATCTTTCCAAAACTCAACGAGATCAGCAGTAGTCATTGCTGCTGAGGGCTGGAAAAACACTTCCGTGCAGTCCAGAAAGCTGCTTTCCCTCCCGAGATCTGGCTCATGGAGTGGGAGGCCAGGACACAGCCCCAACATGTCACACTGATGCCCATACTTCTGTAAGACAGTCAGCCTAACCCCATTGTTTATGGGGTCGGCTGCATTTACATAGAGGGGTGGTAATAGGAATTCTTCATCCTAAGCAAAACCTTTGACAGAAGACGAGAAATGCTTTGTGATGGGAATTGTGTGTTTCTGAGAGCTGTAACCAGCCCTCCACCGCCTGTAGACAAGAAGGACAGTTTCAGGTTCAGTTGACACTGGATTGCCGGAGGGTTGGAAATGCACAGGGTCAGAGCTGGTATGCTCCACAGTGTCTTCACATGGACTTGCCTGGAACATTCCAGACCTCCGTGGCTTCCGTACATTCAGAAAGCAAGAATCGTGCACTAATTCCTGTTCATTCTTGGATGTTGAAAAGTCTGCAGTGTTGACGGGCCCATTTTCACCAGCAAAAGTGTTGACCCTGGCTTGTCTAGTGGGTGGTCCCCCACTCCAGACCCCGCTGTCCCAGTAATTCGGGTCTGGATTGGCTCCACCGCGAGCTACGCACGCCTCATGCTTTCGCAGTGCACGGTACAGCTGCTTGAACACAGGTACTTAGTACATGTGTGACCAGATTTGCAGAAAGACAGTCGGCAGTGGCCCAAAGAGGATCCTGTTCATCAGAAGTCACCTCCGAGTGGCCCACCAAGTGTCCAGTACTCAGGTGCAGGGCGCCCTTCGTTGCAGACTTGAAGGTCACCTGCATGCTTTTTCTCCATGTTAGAGCACAGAGCACCATAAAGAAGAGCAACAGATACTTGTGGGGTCCCATCCAGGATGCTGGGAGTCTCCTGCAGGTGGGTTACGCCATGCACATCGATGGATACGATTCAATGTCGCTACAACTGACGGTCTCGTCTGTGATGTGGGTGCAGTGGGGCACCACTTACTGGAGGGGACATGCTGCAGTGTGGGCAGGCACCAGTGAAGGAGGGGTTACTAGCTCTGGGAGAGTGTTGCCTTTTGAGTGTGTGAGTTAGTGATCCATGAGCACACGGATAGATATTTCTTTCACATTTATAATACATATCACCGACATAAATATGAACATATATATTCATGAACACATACATGCATGCATATCAGTTAGGACCCTGACAGTTACGAGGAGCAAGAAAATGAAAGCTGTCTTTAAAAATGAAAGGAATTAGTTGACCTCAGTTATTGGAAACGGCCCTCAGGTGTAGTCTGATCAGGGGTACAGCTCAATTACTATGCAGTTGGCCCGGCTCTGTCCTCCACATGGTGGTTTTCCCTCCGCCCCGTCTCCACATGGAGCAGAATGTCAGCTGCCCTGCCAAGCCTCCAGTCCATCCGGGAGGAGCTTCCAAGTAATTTCCTTTGAAAGCAAAGCAAAGTTCCCCTAAACAGAGTCTCCCTAAACTCCTTGTTCACTTTCATTTTTATCTCTATGGGACATAGAAGGACAAGCAGGCCCCTTCTGCAGCGGCTACTCAGAGCTGCAGGATTGTAGGAAAGGCCGCCTTTTTATGCTTTATGCCTAATTATGACAGAGGATAAGTACCTCAAGTCATATACCAGTGTTCTTATTTCTCTTTTTTTAAATAGATTTTATTTTTTTATTTGAGAGAGAGAGAGAACACGAGCAGAGGGAGAGGGAGAAGCAGACTCCCTGCTGAGCAGGGAGCCTGATGTGGGGTCTGATCCCAGGACTCCAATATCATGACCCGAGCCGAAGGCAGACGCTTAACCGACTGAGCCACCCAGGTGCCCCCAGCGTTCTTATTTCTGTTAAGGTTTTTAAAATTTATGTATTTGAGAGAGCAAGAGAGTGTGAGCATGGGGGGGGGGCATGCAGAGGAAGAAGCAGGCCCAGGCTGAGCAGGGAGCCCCACGCGGGGCTCTATTCCAGGACCTGAGATCATGACCTGAGCCGAAGGCAGACGCTGAACCCCCCCCCCCCCGGGAACCCACCCAGGCGCCCCTAGTTCTTCCTCAATCCTGCGGGCAGCCTGTAAGGCGTAACCCCGGGCGCCTGCACGAGACCAGAGCAGTGGCCGCGCTGGCAGACTTGCGGAGGGGCACAGCCACGGCGGCAGCGGCGTACGGAGAGCGCGCCCCTCCCACGGACACGCACCGACGTGAGGTGGAGACGGCGCAGGGCAAAGGGCGCTGCGTCCTGCCACGGCCTCCCAGCGCGCTTCTGTGCTTTGGAAGCCGCTGGCGCCGCGTGCGTGGCCCTGGCCGGCTGAGCTGCAGACGGCAGTAGGGTCTAGGCAAGCGTAGACAGCTGCCCACCGCTAGCGTCCTGCCATTGTTTAACCTCGAGGTGAGGCTCTGCACTTCGTTGGGTCACCTTCTCCCCTTGGGCCCTCCTTCGGCGGAGAATGGCGGCGGGGGGTTGGCCGCCGCGGGGCAGGGCTGCTGCAGGGGAGCCGGGCGGGCGGAGGCAGGGCGGCCTGGGCGGGCAAGAACACGGAGGTCAGCAGAACACGGCCTGCAGCCGCTCGGGGGACGCACTGGGTCCATGGGCCCTGTCCCCAGCGTACAGGGGGCCGCAGACCCCGACTCGGGAGGCCCAAGGTCCAGCAGGGTGTTCAGTGCAGTCGCCGCGCAGTCCGCATGGTGGCCGCCGAGGGCCGGAGGCCGCAGTGAGATGGCGTCCGTTCCTGCCCACGCGCAGGCTCTCTCCGGGGACCGCCGCCGGCGGGAGCGCATTGATTACTGAACACTTGCGCTCCCATTGGAGAGAACGGGCTCTGCTCCGTGCCTTTTCCTCCATCATTCTCGCCCAGACCTGCAGGGCAGGCGGTGACTCGGGCCTTGTACCGCGGGCACCGGCCTTGTGGTCACCGCGTCCCGGGGGCCCGTGCGCTCTGGACGGTCACCGGCGGTGACACGGGTGGCTCGGGAAGGGCTCACTGCTCTGCGTGCTGGCGGTAGGGCCCCGAGACAATCTGAGACCTCCTGGAGGCAAAACTGTCCCTTGCCGTGTTCTTAAATCTGAGGTGCGCCAAAGACAGCGCGTCTGGTGAAGGGGAGCCCAGCCCCGGGCGCTCTGCCTGGAGCCCG
The DNA here is from genome assembly GCF_024610735.1 of Ursus americanus. Taxonomy (NCBI): domain Eukaryota; kingdom Metazoa; phylum Chordata; class Mammalia; order Carnivora; family Ursidae; genus Ursus; species Ursus americanus. Next base: position 73,850,542 of record NC_142137.1, on the reverse strand, counting down.
GGACCACCCGGTCCTCCTCGCACCTCGCATTGGGCACCGGGGCTGGGCGGGAGCATGGTGCCCGGGCTGTGCGTGGGAATCTTCCCAGCACCCGCCGCGTCTGTGCATTGGGACGGCAGTTTGTAGGGTGACCACGGGGAGGCGGATGGACAGGGCGTTCGCTCAGGTGTGTAGGGCTTGTTGAACGTTACAGTGAGGCCCTCTTAATCCCTCCTCACTGAGTGTGATTGTGGGGCTGCTGTTACTTCTGCGTTAGTTTGTAAGCAGAAGGATGGGTCATCAGTGTTCGATCCGCAAACAGTGTTTGCGTGTTGTAAAGCTCGCCTTTGCCTTGGTGATAACGGTCTTCCGCGTCTGAGGGGTCTGTGTTCCTTTATCGGTGATTTTCTGTAGTCAGAAATCTCTTTAGGAGGACCTGTCAAGCTCTTAAGAATGTGCTACATCTCCTGCTTATTTTAATCTCCAGACTGGTCACTGATTTTTTTTTTTAAGATTTTTATTTATTTATTTGACAGCACTAGAGAGACAGTGAGAGAGGGAACACAAGCCTGGGGAGTGGGTGAGGGAGAAGCAGGCTCCCACGCCAGGAGCAGGGAGCCCGACATGGGGCTGGATCCTAGGACCATGGGATCATGACCCGAGCTGAAGGCAGACACTTACCAACTGAGCCAGCCAGGTGCCCCTGGTCACTGATTCAAAAAAAAATTTTTTTTTTAAAGATTTGATTTACTTGAGAGAGTGGGGGGAGGGGCTGAGGGAGAGAATCCCAAGCAGGATCCATGTGGAGCCCGACACGGGGCTCCATCCCACAACCCTGAGATCATGACCTGAGCCGAAGTCATATGTTTGTCACTCAACCAACTGAGCCACCCAGGCGCCCCCAGACTGGCCACTGATTTTTAAGCTGAGCTCAGGATGGGCCTGCTTTTGTGTTACCCCTAAGGCAGCCGTGGGTCACTATGCTGTTTGTCATACGTGTAATGCAGAGAACATTGATACAGTATTTGGAATATGTCATCGCATTTACATTGGACCATAGCTGTGACATTCAGGCAGTTTACCACTTTTGCATTAGAATCATGAGACTATAACATGAAAATATGGGCCAAAAGAATTGAAAAATTGTTCTTTCCTTCTGGTTCTTCCATTCAACATTTTGATCCACTATGATGGTTAATTGTATATGTCAACTTGGCTGGGCCACTGTGCCCAGATACGTGGTCACACATTATTCTGGATGTTTCTGTGAGGGTGTTTTTAGATGAGATTAACTTGTAAATGGGTAGACTTTGAATAACACAGATTGCCCTCCCTAGTGTGGGTGGGCCTCATCCAATCAGTTGAAGGCCTGAATAGAACAAAAGACTGACAGCCCCAGAGAGAGAAGGAATTCTCCAGCAGATTTCAGACTTGAACTGCAGGTTTCTGACTTGACAGTCTGCATATCATGTGAACAAATCCTTATACTCACTCACTCAGTGTCCCTTTCTCACACACACATCCTACTGGTTCTGTTTCTCTGGAGAATACTGATACATACAGTTTGAGTGAAGGTAGCATTGGCACATGCAAGGCACCCAGCCAGCTGAGTTCCTGGGGTCTCCCTGAGCCGGCTGAGTTTCTGCTGTTCTGCTTTTCAGGGGTGAATGTAGGGTTAATGCTGATTCCATGCAGGGCTCCCTACAAGGTCTCTACCGCCAAGAACTATGAGCATACACAGAGACAGATCGTGATGGGTAATTGGAGGTGTCGACTTGGCTGGGCTAAGGGCTGGTAAACATCGTGGCTGGGTGTGTCTGTGAGGGTGTTTGTGGAAGACATGAACACTGGACTCAGTACAGCCAGTAGAGACCCACCTCACCACAGTGTGGGGCACCATCCCATCTGCTGGGGCCCTGAATGGGACAAAACGGCAAAAGAAGGGCAAATCACTCTCTCTTCTTGAGCTGAAACATCTGTCTTTTCCTGCCTTCGGACCCGAGAGGAAGGTTCTACACCTTGGGCCTGAGACTGAAGGACCCCACAGGCTTTCCTTGTTCTCCAGCCTGCAGATAGCAGAGACCTTGTGAGCCAAGTCCTGGAATAAAGCCCCACTCACATGTCTGTATGGATCCTGTAAGCCTCCTGCTTTCTCTGCAGAACCCTAACACAGACAGTACTACCAATATCGATGGAGTTGGTGAAAATAGTCAGATGGGGAGCTGAGAGGCACCTGGGGGGCTCAGTGGGTTAAGCAGCCAGCTCTTGATTTCAGCTCAGGTCATGATCTCAGCGTCATGGGATTGAGCCGCGAGTCAGGCTCCCTGCTCAGTGTGGAATCTGCCTGAGAGTCTCTCCCTCTGCCTCTGCCCTTCCCTGCACTTACACGCTCTCTCTCTAAAATAAATAAATAAAATCTTAAAAATGTGGAACCGAAAATGTGGTGGCCAGTGAAGTATGCCCACCCCATCCTGTCCCTTAGTCACTCAGAGACTCTGGGCCACCTGGTACCATATGTATTCTTCTTTCTAAAGAGTTTCGAGTTTACAGGAAACTTGGAAGAATGGTGCAAAATGCTTCCCCTCTGAGGCCTTGGAGGTAAGCTGCCGCCGTGATGCCCGTCACCCACACGCATTTGGCGTGTGTTTTCTGCAACAAAGGGCATTCTCTTACGAGCGCCGTCATCTGGATGAGGAAATCGGCCTGACCCTCCACTGCCACCCAATCCGTAGACTTGCTCCGTCTCCACCAACTGTTCCCACATCACCTGTAGAGAAAAGCATCTACCGAGGACCCCTCCTTGCATTTAGTGTCCATGCTGCTTTGTGGCCTTCCATCCGGAACATTCCTCGGGACTTGTGGGACCTTCATGTCCTCGGCACATGGGCAGACTATTTTGTAGGCTTCCTCTGAGGTTTCTTCAGGGCATGTTCTTTGTCGAGTCTGCTGGAGAAGTGGGCCTGCGTCTCCTGCATCCTGCCGGGGTGCCTGGTTTCTGCTTGTCCCGGCAAGCTGCGACCTGACAGCCTCTCCACCCTTACGAGTCTCCTTTCTTCCTCACCGTCAGTGACTGTTCTGTGTGTGGACGGACTCTGTAGTTACCTAAATACATTGTTCCTCACGGCACTTATTTGGTGCTCAAATAGCCCCCAGTTTGGCCTGTGGGAGCCCTTCTGGCTGGCCTGTCTGCTCACATGGTCCTGTCATTGCCTGAGCATTTCCTTACCTTCGGCACAGAAGGATGCCTCTCTACACTTGATGTCTGTATTTATTTCCATATTGGTCTGTGCATATTGCAAATGCTGGGTTCACCACATGCTTCCCGTTCCAGTCGAATGCAGCAAAGATCGCTGCTCTGCTCGCTTCCCACATCTGTGCCTTTCTTTAACGTCGGCAAAGCCGGCTGTTGATCCGTCCATGTCCTGCCTGGCTGTGCCCCGCGCATGCGCTCTAACACCCCATCCCTACGGGGCCTCGTCCCACCGGGGCCGCAACATCCCAAGGGACGAGGGGAGGAAGGGAGTTTCACCCCTTGTAAAGCTACGCATGGTGCTTGCATTTTCATGATGTATAAAGTCTGTTCCTGTGCACACTTGTGCCCTGAAATTCTTCCGGAAGATGAAAAACAGAAGCCGTGAGGCCAGAGAGAGTGATTTATGTTTAGTAATAAAAGTGTTCTGACGGCTAACAAATCATTTTACCCCAATTATCTGCTGTGCGAATCCACCCCGAAGGCTGGCAGGATTCTCGGCCGAGGGTTATGGTGGGGATGGCCCGGATTCTCTGCAGTGGGCAGGGGGTCCGGCAGGCGGGCCTCAGGTGCAGTCGGGGGCATTGCTGGTTCCCTTTATGCTGGAGTTTTGTGATGCTGCGATAACACTCTTTCGAAAGAATCTGTTTTGCCACATCGGCCTTCTGAGGTGCCTGCAGCAGGGGGAACCGGAGCCCTGGCCTGGGGTGTGTCTGCTCTGGCGGGAGAGGACGTGTCTGCGGGAAGCCCAGGAGGCCGCGGAGCAGAGCTGCTGCAGAGCTTGTCGCCCCCAGGAAGCCCGGGGGAACCGTTCCGGGAAGGTTGAAGAAGCCGCTGATGTTCCTTCCTGAAAAGCCAGTGTGAGAGGAACGGCCCCGAGCGCCGGGGAGAGATCCCGACGCTCAGAGGCTGCCAGCGACGAGGAGCCACACAGGCGGCCCAGGACCAGAGCCCTGCTCAGCACCCCGGTTTCCCGGAGCATTTCACTGGGGCCGCCTCTTCTCAGCGCTCTCACGGGAGAGGCAACGCAGCGGCAGGCAGGCGGCCTTGTCTTTAACCGCGCTCCCTCCCCTCCCTCACGTTTATCATAGAAGTCGCCCTGAGCAGGAGACCCAGGAAGCAGAATTTTTGGGGGTGAGAAATCCCGTAGGCTCTGCAGCTTATGTACCACCTTCTGTTGGTTTCACCCTCACGGAGGGGAGGGGAGACAGTCACCCCGTGAGTCGTGAGGGGTCACGCCACCGCCAGAGGCCCCGGCGAGGCCACACAGGGCCCAGGCGCAGACCCAGGCTGTGGCCGCAGGTAGCACATGGCCCCGGCGGTCACCGCCCACTGCTTGGAGGCTCAGGGGAGACACAGCGCATGGGCACGGTGACTGCCCCGTCACCCCTCAGAGTCCCAGGACACACATCCGAACAGGCAGGCCTGTGTCTCACGTCAGCGTCCGCACTGATCAGTACTGGTGTTAATTACTGGGACGTGGGAGAGGGACCCAAGGGCTCCTTACAAATGAGGAATCTCGAGGTGATTGTCTGTGAGCACGGGAGAGCAATCCTTACTCAGTCTCCCAGGGTCAGGAGAGCCTTTGCAGGGACACAAATCCAGCGCAGGGTCGGGGAGCCAAGGACAAAGCTCCCAGGGGAGAGGAGCATGCAGGAAATTGGAGAATGAAAGCCCTTTCCGAGTCTTTTCTGTGATGAAGAATCATGTTTCTTTTTTAAAAAAAATATTTTATTTATTTTTTTGCCAGAGACAGAGAGCGAGAGAGCACGTGCGTGCGCGGGGGAGGGGCAGAGGGAGAGGGAGAGGCAGACCCCCCCCCGCTCAGCAGGGAGCCCAATGCAGGACTCGATCCCAGGACCCCAAGATCATGACCTGAGCTGAAGGCAGACGCTTCACCGACGGAGCCCCCCAGGCGCCCCAAGAAGAATCATTTTTTAGCTTGAGAGAGGTGTTTGCCTGGCTCGTCAGCTTGCCCGGGGAGAAAGAGTTGGTGCCTGTAGCAGACGCAGGACGCAGGACGCAGGACGCAGGGCAGACAGATGGACTCGTAGAGCACCCTCAAGTAGGACTCTCCAGCCAGGACGAGGAAGAGTGTTCAGGCAGATTTCCGTCCAGGCCAGGTGTCAGAAGCAGAGGACGTATTCACGCATCTGTCGGTGGCATGAACCAGCTCATGCCCATGTCACTGGCTCACCACCCCTGCCTGTCCTCTGCCCCGTCTGCGTGCGCGGGGCGTGGGCCCCAGCTTCTGGAAGCAGGCACATCGGAGACAGTGACTTCACGTCCTTCTGGCTGGACACTCGAGGGGGCCATGGCCTTGGCTTCTCCCTGCTCCGGGGGGTGGCTGCCTGTGCTTGTAGGGGCTGTGCTTCCCAGGGCCTCTGCCCCGGCCCCTCTCCTGGTCCTGCTGCTGACAGGCACCTTACGGCCTCCTCCCACTGCCTCATTGGCCTTCTAATCCCATTGCTGTAATGTTTTATTCATGCTTGTGTGTGAAGTCTGCAGTATTTATTATTAGTGTGTTACTGGTGTTCATGGTGTGTTCGCGGGAGAGCAGAGACCCTCTGTCGTATCCCTGGTCTCACCCCATCATGGGGGCTTGAGCGTCCTGCAGACATTGGGACACGCGAGGCCACGGCATCAGAGAGGTGAGGGACTGGCACTGGGCACGTGGACGGTGAGCGCCCAGCTAGCAGTCCCAGCTCAGGAATGTCCGAGTCTGAAGCCAGCTGCCATGTGTCCCTTCTCGATGATGGTTTTCATGTCTCCACATCCGTAACCGCCTGGGATCATTTATGACCAGCTTCCTATGGATGAACCGGCCAGTGGACGTGTTTGCAAATCGCGGGCGTAGACTGTGTCAGGAGTGAGTCTGCAGAAAAGCCCCCCCATGCCTTTGGACACACTACCCGCATCCTGAGGGGGGCTGTCTCATCCCGTCAGGCTGCCCCAGCAAATACACTGCAGACGGGTAACGTCTGAGCAAGACATTGATTCCTCACTGTTCCGGAAGCTGGAGGTCCGAGATCGCCAGCAGAGTCAGTGCCCGGAGAGGCTGTTCCCGGTTCACAGAGTGGTCTCCTCGCTGTGTCTTCATGTGGTACAAGGGTTGGGGGTGCCTGGGGTCTCTCTTATGAGGGCACTCATCCCATTCATGAAGGCTTCACCCCACGACCTAATCGCCTCCCAATGGCCCACCTTCTAGCAGCATCACGCTGAAGATTGAGATTGCAACCTAACGGCTGTGGGGGACACAACCATTCAGGCTGCACCAGGAACCAAGGCCAGCTGAGGCCTCTGACTCCAAATCTCGTCATCTCGGGGGAATCTCATCTGGTTTTTGTCCATCTGGAAATCTCAGGCGTCTCTCGGAGCTGTCTAGAGCGTGCAGGAGGCAGGATGAGTGTCGAGCCCGAGGATGCTGTCGGCAGCATCTACTCTTCACCCGTGCACAGGGGAAGCAGGAGACCTCCGTTTTCTGTCTTCACCCAAAGGCTTGAGCTGCCTTTCGTGTCTCTCTGTCCTACAGAGGGACCACGCAGACATCGTGTGCAAGAGGAAAAGACACTGGACTGTGGATTACTATCAATAATGGTAACCGCGATAGATAGTGGTTATCAATCACAGCATCATTAAAACTGGGCTTCGTTCAGTCAGGATCAAGGTATAATTATTTCTGGAGGCATAATTCAATGAAAAGGGGGAAATCCAGTTTAAAAGCAGTAGTTTCTATAAACTACAGGCTCAAGAATTGTGCCTACAATTAATTCACTCATGCCAATGACTATGGAGTATGATTTTTGAAGAATATGTGATTCAGACCGTTTGGTATCTCAGAGAGGACCTGTAAGTTACCTGCCTTATTTCACCCCCTTATTTTTCTGAGCCAAGGACATTTTTGTCCTGATATGTCTGGGAATGCCTACGAGTATTTTCCTGCTAAATTAAGTTAGCAGGCCTCTGCATTAAGGAACTGGAGAGATGGAACAGAAGACCTGGTCCCCGTAGAACTTTGCTGTACAGTTGGGTCGAAGTTCATCCAGATCTATGATATGACACAGGTGGAGCATGAGACACCGAGTGACTGGTACAGATGCCGAGGGGGGTGGCGGAGAAAGGCAGCCCCCCCCCAACACGGAGTAGGGAAGCAGCAGGGCAGGAGCCGGGATGGGGTGCAGAGTTTGTGAGCAGGTGTGGCGAGCCTGGAGAAAGGCTGAGGGGCCACCATGACCGTGGCCGTTACTGGAAGTTGAGCAGGAAGGGACACTGGCAAAAGCAGGTTTCTCAAATGAGAGTCTGGTGGTTCTTTCGGACACAGGGCTCAGAGCTCAGTGGCTGCTTGGTGGGGGGCTCGAGGCACAGCTGCTGGAGGATGCCCGGCGCTCAGAGGGGGCAGACGGCCTGGAGGAGGCAGGGCAGGGTAAAGAGAGAAGCACCAGGACTCCAGCCAACGATGGAGGGGTGTGGGGGCAGAGGCTGGGAGAAGGTGGGCCCCAGGCTGGAGGGGACTGCTGCCCACCACGGAAAATCGGAATGTGTTCTGGGAGCTAGCTGAGTGGGAGGAGACAGTGTGGTCGTGTCCGGGCCGAGTTTCTGCCAGGAATGAAGGAAAGGCTGCGGGAGAGGTCTCGCCACAAACCTCAGAGCTGCAGAGCTGCCGAGACGCCCGGGTGAGGATTATTCCACCAGAGCGTCCCGCGTGTCCTCCAGGGACATCCATGAGCTCTCGAGGGGCACGCGCACCAGACACGCACGGAGTTATGCGCTAGGTTTCTGCAATGCGGGGATTATGGGGGTGTAGTTTACGGTGACGGGATTTCCTAGTGAGTGCATGCTCTTGCGGCTGTCCCCGGCACCCCGTGTACTCCCCTTCACTTTCACCTTTCTTTATTCGTTCATTTATGCAACAGCTGTTGCCAGAGCGCCTCCCCCAGGTGAAGAGCAGTGTGCTGAGGGCTGGGGGTTCCGTGGTGAGTGGAAGAAGTCCCGGACCACCCTCCTTCTCCTGCTCGACACGACAGATGCTGAAGAACCCGCCTGGATAGAGGCGGTGAGCGAGAGGCCGGGTCCTGAGAGGCGCTACGGAGCACGGGGCCTCTGGGGACATCACCCGTCACGCTCACCGGCCAGGGTCCCCCACGTGTCTCTGCTTTCGCTGTGACATTCTATTCCATGTCTTGAGCAGAGAATCTACCACTCCCGGTCTCCGCTTTCGCTGTGACATTCTATTCCATGTCTTGAGCAGAGAATCTACCACTCCCGGTCTCCATGGTCTCCATGGTCTCCAGCAGAGAAAACACTTAAATCTCTGTGCACAAAACCTCCCAGAGGTTCTCAGAAGGTCAGGACCCACGGTTGTCCTTGCTCTTACGCCGTGGACGCTACGCAGGTGATTTTCTGTGTGTCCAGAGCAGCATGCCGTGTGAGCGAGCGGGCCCACGCCGCTGGCCGCACCGCCATGGAAACAGGCCCGCTCCGCCAGGGGCCCCTCCCGCCTGCTGCAGTCAAAGCTGAGAGCACAGGGAGGGAGGAGGCAGCCAATAAAAGAGAAAATTATGTATTGTGACATAACACACAGAAAGCCGCATGCTGTACTTTCTCCTCTGTGCACTGGGAATTGTGTCCTTGGGATTTAACGCCCACGTCCAGTGAGGACCAGGCTAGAATTCTGGCGCTCAGCTCCCAGATGGTAACTGAACGCCCCCGTGTGCCTTCTCTTTGCCTCATGGTCCTGCACCCAGTGTCCTTTACTCACCAGCGTGAGGTTGGTGCTGAGCCACTTGATCGGTAGACCAGAGGCCCGGGTGACTCCAGTTTGCTTCTCCAGCTGGGAATTCAGGGGCAGGTGTTCGGTGGCTCCAATGTTCATATGTAGCTATAACCTTCGAGAAGCAAGGAAGAGCCCACACCTTTTCCAGCCTGAAATTACATCAGAGCTGAGATCGCTGGCTGGGATTCACCCAGCGTCCTTTTGCGGCTGGCAGCGCAGTCGGCACGATGCTCTGGCCCATCTCACCTCCGTTGGGAGCTGTCAGGAGTGGCAGCATCCTGCTGGTGCCTGAGGCCTCGCTGGGCTCCTGCTGGCTTTCTCCTCCTCCTCTGTGGGGCCTGTTTGTCAGTGCTTCTGGGCCAAGGTCTCCTCTGTTCCACAGGGACTGGCAGCAGGACCCTGAGAGGTCAGCACAGCCACAAGACACTTGGGTGAGCTGTGCTTTATGATTTCGGTGTTTCCTCTTGCGATTTCCCACGTGGTCCTCCCAGCAAGCCTGGGGAGGTGGATGGAGCAGGTATGCTCAGGCTCGTCTGAAAGGTTACCAGAAGGTGTCCGATAGGTGCATATTACTGCAGCGTGGGCCTGGGCCTCCCACGCTAGAATCACCGCATGCTGGTTAGGAATGCAGAGTCTCAGGCTCTTCCTCCACCCGTGTCTCAGTCTGCATTTTAGCAGGGACCCCGGCGATTGCTGTCCTCGATGCCCTCTGACAAGCATGGTTTTGGGAGCCCAGAGCCGGGACTTTCCATGGCCCCCCACAACCACCCTGTCCTTCCCATGGAAAGTTCAGCATCTCCCCAGCTCCACACTGTCTCCCAGTGAGGGAGCTCAGGACTCGTGTCTAGGTCCAGGACACAGAACCAGATTCACAGCTCCTGAAGCAGCAACTGGAAGGCTGAGTCCAACCAGCAGGGATGGGCAGGGAGGGGTGGGTGAGAATGGCAGTAAAGCCCACAGGCGGGGGCATCAGGGCATGAGGGTCCAGGAGAGATTGCAGAGTCCCGGGTTCGAATTCCTGTTCGACAATGCACTGGCCTTCTGACTCTGCTTCACTTCCCTCCCCTGTGAAATGCGGGCCGCGTTAGGGAGTGGGAGGCGAGTCAGCACGGAGACAGGCTTAGAGGGGTATCTGGCGTGTGTTAAGATTTCAAAGGTGTAGCAGCCATCAGTCCCCGAGAAGCCTCTGGGGCAGGTGAGAGATGCTGGGCACTGGTTGGAAGCATCTCACCGCCCACTGGCGGAGGCCCAATTCTCACCCACTCCCCCTTCCTCGCCTCCTCTTGCGTGTCCGTGGCTGTGTTACAGTGTGGACCTGGCTGCCCGTCAGCTGCTGTGGGAAGAGAGTCACTGATGACAACAGCGCCGGGATCTCTGCATGAAACGGCACCGCTCTGTGACCATGTCAGCTCTCCGGCACCACTGCAAGGCCAGTGGATGATGGGACCCGTGGCCTCTTTTCCAAAGCAGAAGGATCCTGACGTGACACTACTGGCAGTGAATCTCGGCTGTGGGGCTGAGGAAGGGGCTGAGCAGGGCTTTGCAGACAGATCTGTAGGCAGAACAGCAGCCCTGCCTGACTCAGGCTCCTGGACAGAACGCCCCCCACCCCCGCACCCAGGAGGGCCCCGTGCTACAGACGAGGTGAACGAGTACTAGGCTGGGGGCCAGCATGTGTGGCTGCTCCCGCTGGTGGCCTGTGTGTCTCTGCAGCAGCTGGGGTGGTGCTCGCTGCTGTAGCAAACACACCCCGGCTTATTTCTCCCTGTGGAGCTGTGGAGCGGTTGCAGCGTTCTGGCTGGTGGGCGGCCTTGCACGCGGTGACTTAGGGGCCCAGGCTCCTGTGGCGAGTGGCTCTGCTGGCCCCTTTCACCTTACTGCTGGGCTTTATCGTTTTGGGAGCCATGGACCCCTTTCGGTGGCCTGAGGAATGGGCTTTTCTCAGAATAACGTCCTTAAACACATAGAATAAAGCACCTAGGATAACACAGAATGGGATCTATCAGTAGCAAAATCACCAGTCCTGATGCAGCTACCATGTTTTCCTGGCCACGCTCACACCCAAAGGAAATGCAAAACATCGCGGAGGTCAGTAAAAACAAAGATGTAGTTCTTTTCCCGACTGGAGTTCACAGAGGCTCCTAAGGATTTGATAATAATTGGTCTGTCCTGATGCAGCTACCATGTTTTCCTGGCCACGCTCCTGACGTCTGAAGTCTGACCACAGGTTTAGACCCTCAGCCAGCAGTCCAGGGCAGAGCAGGACCACGGCTGATGCCTCTGCTGGGAAGGACAGCCACGCCTGTCACACTGACCGGCTGCGCCAGCCACACAGCACACTAATGCACTAATGCCCCGGGACAGGCTTTGTGTCTCACACCACATCTCTGGCTTCAGCATCTCCTGTCTGCTGCGCCCGAAACACTGACGTTTGCTGGTGGACGGAACATCTTCTCTCTGAGCCCTGGGAGGAAAACTTAAATTCAGGGGTCTGCTCATGTCATTCCACAAATCCACCAAAAGCTGTTTTCAATGTGTGATACCTGGCCAAGGTCCCCCTGAGATCCAGGTGGGGTTCTGCTTTCAGAGGCTCCAGCTAGAGATGCTGCTGGGAGGAAGCCGGCCGTGCATCCCCTCAGCTCTGGAGAGACAGACCGAGACATGGTCCTGAGACCCGAGGCCTCGGGGAACAGGAGCGACCTGCGGCCCCTCGGTGCTCCCTCCTCTACCACTTCTGTCTGTCCGTCTGCGCAGGGCATGCGAAGGTCCTGCGCAGGACCTTCTGCAGGTAGGAATTGCTGGGGAAGAGTCAGGTTGGTCCTCCGGGCATCTGGCATCTTCCACCGAGGTATCTGTGAGGCGAGCACGGGGAGAGGCTCCTGTCAAAGTGAAGGTGATGCGGACGGCCCTGGGGCCGTGCCCGGGGGCAAGTGCTTTAGCTCTCCGAGTCAGCCACGCTGAGACAGCCCATCTGTCAGTCCCGAGAACAGAGAGCCGCTCCAGCGCCAGGTCTGGCTTGTACTACTTTGCTCGGGCTGTCGGAACACATTACCCCGCCGGGTGGCTCACGGCACAGGCGCTCATTCTCCCCCAGAGCTGGAGGTCAGAGCCCCACAGTCACGGCGTCTGCAGGCCGTGCTCTTCCTGACGGCTGCCTCGGCCGGCTTCTGGTGGCTCCAGGCGTTTCCTGGCTGTGGCCACGTGCCTCCAGCCTCTGCCTCCACCTTCGCGTGGCCTCCCCCATGACTGAGTTCTCTCTTCTTACAGACACCAGTCACTGGATTAGGGCCACCCTGATCTAGCACAGCTTCATCGAACCGCATCTGCCAAGACCCTGTTGCCCGAGAAGGTCACAGCCGCAGGTGTCAGGCGGACCTGACTTGGGCTCGGGACACCCTCCAGCCCAGAACGCAACACCTCCGCCAGGTTCCAGTCAGCCCCGTGCACACGCACACACCTGGGCGCTGCGGTTTCTCACCTCCTAACTGAGCTTTCGGTGCCCAAGGCTTGAAGAGGATAAAAATATGTTGCCTAGTCCTTCTTTGGGCCTGCCTCAGTTTCCCAAGTCCCCCTCAAAGCCGACGGCCTACTTTGAGAGGAAAATGAGCAGTAGGGGTGATGATGCGGGGACGCTACGTGAGCGGGTGTGTTTCCTTGTTTTCAAATCTGATGCGTCTTCAGCCGACGCTCTGTAAGGACCAATAGTCTCTCAGGAGGGTGTTTGTTGGAAAGTAGAATATAAGCATCTCAACTGATGATACCCTTACTTTCTCTCTTTTTAAAAACTCATTCATGCCTAGACCAATTATTATCAAATCGTTAGGAGCCTGGGACATGAGCTTTTTAAAAAAATCAGTGATCTAACCACTGACCTAAAGCTTTGGGTTTTCTGGTTCAAAGCTTTGTTACATTCTTTATACAGATCCAACCTGTTACTTTTTAAAAAATTAACAATTTCAAAGAAATTTGAAGGACTGTCCCAGGGAACAGCTGTACACTCATCACTTAGATTCTGCCATGCACGTTTTGCCGTGTTCATTCTGCCATCTGTCCACTTATCCATCCCTCTGTCCCTCCACTGCCGACACCTCTGTACTTGCCCATAAGTACTTTATCACGTGCGCCATTACACGTGTCTACAGGTTTCACTGTAGGCGTCATATTTGCCTTCAATGAAATGCGGATCCAAAGTGTCCATTAAGTGGGTGTTGGCAGCGCACACGCTTCTCTCACCCTGACCCCGTCAATGTAGGGAACGAGACCATTGACCCAGAGGTTCCCGGGCCTGTCTCAGTTAATCCCTGCCCCATTACTGTGCTGATTTTTTCATCACACGGGAGACTGGCCTATTCTATAACTTTACAGAATTGGAGCCAAACAGCCATTTCCTACTGGAACTCTTCTACTTTCTGTGGCTGCCGTAACAAGATAGCACAAATTCAGCTGCTTGAACAATGCAACTTATTTTTTTTTTAAGATTTTATTTATTTATTCGACAGAGATAGAGAGGGAACACAAGCAGGGGGAGGGGGAGAGGGAGAAGCAGGCTCATAGTGGAGGAGCCTGATGTGGGGCTCGATCCCAGAACGCCGGGATCACGCCCTGAGCCGAAGGCAGACGCTTAACCGCTGTGCCACCCAGGTGCCCCTGAACAATGCAACTTTATCTTCCAAGCACAGGAGCTTCTGACCCCGTGGGGTTTGGAGTGAACCGCCCTCCCCATACATGGATATGCTCTTGTTCACTAACCCCATCCTTTGTTCTTATGGAGGCTGCATTACACAAGCATGATTGATTATATCGCTGGCCACTGGTGATGAACTCAGCCTCCAGCCCCTTCCTTCCCCAAGCTTGGGGGTGGGGCTGAAAGTTCCAGCTCTCTAATCCCACGGTTGGTTCCCCTGGTGACCAGCCCCACCCTTAGGTCATCTGGGGGCTTTCTAAAAGTCACCTCATTACATATGCTCAGAGTTTGTTACGAACAACAGAAGACACACATTTCGCCTTTATCGCTCTGAAACTATTTCAGGAACCAAAGACAAAATCAAATATAACAAAATGTGCCCCTATTGCTCTAATCACTGAGGAAATCACAAGGGCTTTGGGAGCTGTGAGCCTGGAACTGAGGACCAAAGTTTCTATTTATTACGTCACTGAAATTACACTCTCGTCCTCCATCACCAAAGCCAGCCATGGCCTCTCTGGCCTCACTGTGCACCACTGTGACTTCTTTTCTTCCCTCTTCAGCTCTTAAGGAAAGTGACGACGACGGTGGCCCACGGGGGTGATTCAGGATAACTTCCCTATTGAGGGTGAGCTGATTGGCACCCTGAATGCCTCCTCACCGTGTAAGCCAACAGTCCGGGGTCTCAAGCCTTTAGGAGGCGCCATCCTGTCTACCACGTCTTCGCAGCAGTCCTGAGATTCGTCCGTGTTGCTTGTGTTGGGTAGTGGAGCTGGGAGTCTACTGTACAAAATTACTGGCTGGTTTATCCACTCTGTTGGTGGGCAGCTGGGATTCTCCCCATTTGGGCTATTATGAATAAAGCTGTTTTGATCATTGTTGTTCACGTCTTTCGATGAGATGTGTGTTATTTCCCTCGAGTGAATACGTAGAAATGGAAGTGCTGGATCAGAGAGTAGGTGTATATTTCATTTTTTGAAAGAAAATGCAGACCTTTCCCCCAAAGTGCTTATGTCATTTATCCTCCCAACAACAACGTGTGAGTTTTGGTTGCTCTGCATCCTTGCAAACATTTGGCGGTATTGATCTTTTTAATTGTAGCAATTCCAGTAAGTTGGTGTTAGTAGCTCATGGGGATTTACTTTGCATTTCCCTGATGACTAATACCGTTAAGCACTTTTTCTTGTGCTTATTAGCTGTTCCTGTATCTTATTTTATGAAGGGGCTCATCACATCTTTTGCCCATTTTTAGAGGATTGTTTTTTATTATTGAGTTGTAGTAGTTCACATGTTCTGCAAACCAGTTCTTAGATACAGGTTTTCCAATTTTTTTAAAAAGTTGAACTTGCCTAGTTGTTTCCTTAATGCTGTGTTTTGGTGAGAAGTTTTTATTTGAATATAATCTATTTTTTTCTTCTATGGTTATTTCCTTCTGTGACTTATTTAAGAAACATCTGACTACTCTAAGTCACAAAGATTTTCTTTTACATTTTCTTCTGAAAGTTTTATGGTTTTAATTGTGATCTATTGCAAATCACTTTTCATATATGGTATGACAAGGAGTCACGTTTCCTTTTCCTACAAAATGGAAATCCAGTTATTTCAAGACCATTTGTCAAAAGGTTTATCTCTTCCTCTGGGGATTGTTTTGGCATTTTTATTGAAAATTGGGAGAGTATATAAATAAAGGTCTATTTTTGGGGTCTCCATTCTGTTCCATCCATTTTTCAGTCCTTTTGCCCGTATCATACTCTTGATTACTGGAGATTTATGGCAAATCTTAAAGTCAGGAAGTTTAGGTCCTCCTACTTGGTTTTTCTCTAAAGGGATTTCTTTGGATATTCTAGGTTCTTCAAATTTCTATATAAATTTTAGAATCTACTTACCAATTTTTATTTATTTATTTATTATTATTTTTTAAGATTTTATTTATTTATTCGACAGAGATAAAGACAGCCAGCGAGAGAGGGAGCACAAGCAGGGGGAGTGGGAGAGGAAGAAGCAGGCTTACAGCAGAGGAGCCTGATGTGGGGCTCGATCCCAGAACGCCGGGATCACGCCCTGAGCCGAAGGCTGACGCTTAACCACTGTGCCACCCAGGTGCCCCAGCCAATTTTTATTTTAAAAATCTGCTGATATTTTGATTGTGATTGAGTTACTGAGCTAAATATACAGATCAATTTGAGAAGAAATGACATCTAAACAATAGTGAGTCTTCCAGTCAGTGAGGATGATATATCTCTCAATTTACTTAGGTTTTCTTTAATTTTTCTTTACAGTGTTTTATAGTTTTTGGTGTAGAGTCTTATATATCTTTTGCTAAATTTGTTCTTAAATATTTTGTTTTTGATGGTATTGTAAGTGGACTTGTTTTAAACTTAATTTTCCAATTATTTGCTACAGATACAAATTTTGTTTATTAATGTGATAATTTAGCACTATTTTAAATTCATTTATTAGTTACAGTGATTTCATAGATTCTTTAGGATTTTCTATACATGCAATTATGTCATCTGCAAATAGAGACAGTTTTTTTCTTCTTTTATACAGTTAAGTCTTTTATTTCTTTATCTTGTCCATTGTGATTTCTAGAATCACCAGGACAGTGTTGAATAAAAGTGATGAGATAAGGTATCCTTGTCTTATTTTTTGTTCCTGAGAAGAAAGTATTTAATAATTTACCATTAAGGATGACATTAGCTATAGATCTTTCATCAGATGGAAGATGCTCTCATCCATTTCTGAGGGTTTTTTTTCCCCTTTAATCATGAATGGATATTGAACTTTGTCAAATGCTTCTTCAGAACCTATTAAAACAATCGTGTGAGTTTTCTTCTTTTTTTCTATTAACTTGGAAATTACCTTTTTTAACTTTTTATTTACTAACAGGGTGGTTGATTTTGATCAAGGTTAAACCAATCTTGAATTTCTTAGATAAACCCAACTTAAGTATATATTCTTCTTTTCATACATGTTTCATTTATATTTGCTAGTATTTTGTTAAGAACAAGTGTGTTCATGAGGGTTATTGATCCGTACGTTTCTTTCTATTTTTTGTTTTTGTTAATGTTTTTGTCAGGTTTTGGTATTAATGTTACATTGGATTCATGAAGTAATTGAGGTGTTTATCCCTCCTTTCTTTTCTTTCTTTTTTTTTTTTAAGATTTTATTTATTCACTAGAGAGAGAGAGAGAGTGTACAAGCAGGGGGAGAGGCAGAGGGAGAGGGAAAAGCAGACTCCCTGCTGAGCTGGGAGCCCTTGGTAGGCTCCATCCCTAGACCTGGAGATCATGACCCAAGCCGAAGGTAGAGGCCCAACCATTTTAGCCACACATGTGCCCCCCTTCCTTTATTTTCTGGGAGAATTTAGGTGACACTTATACTACTTTTTTCCTACAATATTTGGATTCAACACTAAAAATATCTGGACCAAACATCAAAAGTCTTTTTGATGTTAATTCAATGACTTTAACGGATATAGGATTATTTAGATTTTCTGTTATCTGTGCCAATTTTGAAAGTTTTGTAGTTTTTCACCTACAGAAATCCCATTGGATCTTTTTTCTTATAACTTTGGTTTTTCTCCTCATTTCATTCATGCTTTCTTCTACCTTCTCAAACATATGGTACATATTTATAATTGCAGTTTTAATATCTTTTTCTGTTATTGCTATCATCTCTGTCATTTCTTTTTCTTTTCTTTTTTTTTTTTTTTTTTAGAGAGGGACATGGCAGGGGAGGGGCAGAGGGAGAGAGACAGTCTTCAGCAGGCTCCATGCCCAGCACGGAGCCCGACGCAGGGCTCGATCCAACGACCCTAAGATCCTGACCTGAGTCGTTATCAAGAGAGAGACGCTCAACCGATGAGCCACATAGGCGCCCCTCACCTCTGTCATTTCAGAGTTTGTTTCTTTGATGATTTTTCTACTGATTATGGGTCATATTTTCCTGTTTTTTAAAAAATTCAAAACATTTTTTAATTGAAGTGTAGTTGACATATAATATTAGTTTCAGATGTACAACATAGTGATTTAACAATTCTGTATGTTATGAAATGCTCACCACAGTAAGTATACTTACCATCTGTCACCATATGTTATTATAATATTATTGGCTATATTCTCCATGGTGTACTTTTCATTCCTATAACTTATTTGTTTTATAACTGGAAGGTTGTACTCCTTTATCCCTTTCACCTATTTTGCCCATCCCCCATCTTCCTCCCCCGTGAATTCTCCGTGTTTGTGAGTTTTATATACTTAGAGTCTGTTTCTGTTGTTATTGAATTATTTGTATTGTATCTTGTTTCTTTGCGTGGCTAAAAATTTTTGATAGGATCTTGGACATTTTAAATTCAACATTGTTGGGTGCTGAATTTTGTTGTTTCAGTATTGTTGAGTGTTGTTTGGGGAGGCAGTTTAGTTACTTGTAATTAGTCTAATCTCTTCAAAGCTTGCTTTAAAACCCTGTTACGGGGTGCCTGGGTGGCTCAGTCATTGGGCATCTGCCTTCAGCTCAGGTCATGATCCCAGGGTCCTGGGATTGAGCCCCGCATCGGGCTCCCTGCTCAGCGGGAAGCCTGCTTCTCCCTCTCCCACTCCCCACTCTCTGTCTAATAAATAAATAAAATCTTAAAAACAAAACAAAACAAACCCCGTTACATGGGTTCAGGACAGCCTTGTCTAGGGATAATTTATTCCTATTACTAAGGCAGAAGTCTTTTGAGGACTTCACTGATGCTCATGTGGTAGGAGGTCTTTCTGCTCAGGCTGGGGAAAGCATGACCTCTTCTCAGCCCCATGTCAGTGCCATGGATCGTGCTCCCTGCTCCTTCACTGTGGCTCTTTCTCTGGCCTCTGGTGTGCTTCCCGTACACATGCACAGACAAATGTCAGCTACATCTTCCAGGGTACATCTCTTCATATTTCTGGAGCTCCATCTTCATTGGTTTTAAAACCAGAAATTTGAATCTTCCCAAATCCTAAGTTCTTCCCAAACCCCAAATTCTGTCTCCTCCATTAAGGGGGACGACTGAGCTCTGTTTGATCTCTGCTTCCTGCTCTGTCACCTGCAAACTCTTTCAGGCAAAAATGTGGGGAAGTCTTGGGGCTCACCTTATCTCATTCCCTTCTCTCAAATAAATGGTTGATGGGATCTCTGTCCTGAGCTAAAATTGAAAATGTCAAGCATCTCATCAACATTGGCAGCCATGCAAAGAAACAAGAAAATGTGACTCATGGTCATTGTTCCACATATTTTGAAAAATATATTTATGTATCTTTTTGGTTTAGATAGGAGGGTAAATGCAGCCTCCATTACTACATCCTGGCTGAACAGAAGTCTCTGTGGGTTTTGATCACAGTTTTCAGCCCTACCATACTGTTACTATGGCTGAAAGTCATAAAACAAGAAACTCACCATGTGGCACTTCTTTCTCCCAAATTGTGTCTCCCTTCCAAAATCTGCTTGTTTTTGTTTACTCTCAGAGCCTCTGAGTAGTTGTTTTTGTATTTTGTATGTAGTCCATGGTTATTCTATTCAAGAGGGTTGGTCTGTTGAGAGGTGAAACCAAACTTTATCTTTTCTTAAGAAATGCAATTTACTCAATCTTTAATATATCCCCATCGATACTGCCAGCCAATGTGAAAACATCCTCCCATCCTCTGGTTCACGGTCTGATTCTTCCTGGGCGGGACCCAGTCTATGTCTAAACCGTGAGCCTTCTTCCCCACCAGCTGGTCAGCTGGTATCTGTTTCCTGACCTTTGCTAGCCTTAGACCCCTTGGCACATAGTACCACCTGAAAGGAGCTTTGGCCATTCTGCAATGGAAGCAGCTGTTAAGTTATAATATAACAATAATTCATATTATTAATTCATTAAGTAAGTTCCCAGGCATTCTGTGGGTGTTAGAGATAAATTTGAAAATCAAGGTTTCTGTTCTCAGATCATTTGATTTTAGGTCAGAAGAATGAACAGGTGGCATAAAGCGTCAGGGAACACGTGTGAAAAAAGTATCACACACTTAGGTAATTGTTATAAGGCTCCTAATGACCTCCAAGGGAAGCATTGTACAAATCAGCCTCGGGGAGCAGGGGCGCTGCATACGGCTGTGCAGGCATGGGACGGTGCTGGCGGCAGCCCTGCTATTACAGCCTCTCCCCCCAGTATAATAGGACATGCACAACAGTCCGCCATAGCCTTGGAAGAATGCAGAAAAGCCTCAGGAGGGAATTTTGAAGGACTTGAAGTATGAATACTCATTTGCCAGCAATGATAGAATAAATTAATATTTGGATGGCCGATTGTGATATATAAAACCTGTCCTTCCACACCCAGATGACATGCCCATTCACAAGGCAGCTCCCAGCACATGGAGGCTGACCACTGAGGACCCTGCTCTTTCAACCCAGTAATACTCATTCCCCCTCATTCCAGATGTTCCATGTGCTTAGCTCCCTCACTTTCTAACCCACAGACCGGCTTTTGGGGACTTCTGACTCCTTCAGTTTGGCTGCCCTTCCTTCCTGGGTTTGGGGTTCACACCATCGTGGTTTGGGCTACTTGTAGCACAAGTGGGACATGCTCCTTGCACCCGTCCGGGGAGCTCAGGACGTTCTGTCACCACCGTGGGGCTGTGGCATCCAGACACGTGGGTGTTAGTGCTATTGATTACAATACCGATACTCTGATTTCTGGGTGCAGACCGAAGCTCAGAGAAGGGAGGCCATCAACCCAGGCCACAGGATAATTGAATCATGGGGTTGGGGTGTGGACTTTGGGTGTCGAGCTTGGACGTTGTGGTCTTTCTAACCCACACCCATATTCTTTCCGTAAGTTGATTTAACGCCTTCTTTTTATTCACACCCAGGCCATGTATCACCTGCTGAGTCACCTGCTCAAATGCTGACCACGGCGTTTCCCCATCTTCCTGAGTCCCTGTTCTGTGAGTATCCTGCCCTAGCTTGCGCTTCCCCCAGTCTGGCCCCAACGCATCTAGCTTTCGTGTTTTGTTTAGTTTTGTTTTCAATCCACTTGAACATTTTCCTCAAGGCTGTACGGTAATGTACATTTCTGTCCTCTCAAAGAGCGCTGTGAAAGTTAGGACACACTCATATCGTTAACCCGATCATCTTGAGCTGCCTGTCTGGGATCCTTTTCCACACCGACAACTGCCTCCTTGTTTCTTGGAACATTTAGCTCAGATGGCAACCGTTAAGTCACCACCAGTAACATAAGCATAAACAAGTCTATAATTTACCCAATTACTAATTTCTCAATTTTTGAAAATAATTTTTGGACAGATGGTTCATTAAAATGTAGTAGAAAACATCAAAAGTGTTACAGACACATAATGAAATATATAGATAATGCTTCGATGTCATGTTTGAAAAGACTTCCTCTCCCCAGTTAGGGAAAAAGGCAGAAGTTTTGTCTCTAAGCAAAAAGGAAAGGGAAAATTTCATAATTATGTTCATGTTAATTAAGTTTTGGGTTTGTCCCTGTATTTCAAAACTTATAATAACACGAGTTATGTAAAAGTGATCATTTGTAAAACTTTACTGTCCTCTCAGGATATTAAGAACAGTCTTTAAATTTTATGTAGACAAATCTATTTGTTCTTTTGTGATTTATTCCATTTTTTATGCTTAAAAAGTTATTCCCCAACCAAGTCAGATAAATATTCAGCTGTGTTTTCTTTTTGTTGTTATAACTTCATTTTTTACAATGAAGATTTTAATTATCCCGAATTAGCTTTGTGTATTTGGGAAGTGAGACTTTAGGCTGTTTCTTCCCCCCGAAGGGCCACTTTCTCCGCGGTAGTCATTAACCCATCTATCTCTTTGTAACTGCTGTTCAGTCTTTCTCTACTGTGTTTTAAGTCTATATACTTTTTCTGCAGTTACTCTGTGAAGGACTCACTCCCATTGATTAATGTGCGTATTTTTGTCTCTCTGCTGCCCTGCTTTCATCAGTGTGCCTTTCAAGTGTAAGTTATAGCTGATATAACATATTGTTCCTGTTATTCTTTTTACTCTTTTTTGGTTAGTTTTTTTTTTTAAAGATTTTATTTATTTATTTGACAGAGAGAGAGACAGCCAGCGAGAGAGGGAACACAAGCAGGGGGAGTGGGAGAGGAAGAAGCAGGCTCCCAGCGGAGGAGCCTGATGTGGGGCTCGATCCCAGAACGCCGGGATCACGCCCTGAGCCGAAGGCAGACACCCAACCGCTGTGCCACACAGGCGCCCCTCTTTGGTTAGTTTTAAACTCTTTTTTTCTTTTTTTTTTTTTAAAGATTTTATTCATTTATTAGAGAGAGAGGGACAGAGAGCAGAAGCAGGGGGAGGGGCAAAGGGAGAGGGAGAAACAGACTCCCTGCTGAGTGAGGAGCCTGAGATGGGACTCCATCCTAGCACCCTGAGATTGTGACTGAGCTGAAGATAGACACTTAACCGACTGAGCCACCCAGGCACCCCAGACTCTTATTCTCATAAGTTATAAATCACAGTTGGATTTTGACTGTAGCCACAATAACATTAAAATCAATTCTTGTAGAATATACATGCTTACATCTTTCAGTTTTCCTAGCCAGGAACATAGCATATTCTTTAATCTAGCCATGTCAATAAGTCAGTCCTTTCACTACTGCTATATTTGCTTTCATGAAAATAGGCCACCATGGAAAGTATGTTTGAGTCACAAAGATCTTTTGGTCACTATAAAATCACCCACGTAAGCAGAGCTCACTTTTCCTATTTGTAAGATGAACCTTGTAAAGATTTTTGTATTAAAAATTATTTTATTGTAGTATATAACAAGTCACAGAAATGTTCCTGAGTTCAGGCCAGTATATACCCAAGTACACACCCAGTACAGACCCCAATACACATCTGGGTACACACCCAGTACACACCTGGTACATACCTCGTACACACCCAGTACTAACCCAGTACAAGCCAGTACACACCCAACATGCCCAGGACACACCCAGTACACACCCAGTACAAGCCAGTACACACCCATCATGCCCAGTACACACCCAGTACACACCCAATGTGCCCAGTACACACCCAGTACACACCCAAGCACACACCCAGCACACCCTCAGGCCCCTGCACTTGCTGGACTGCTTGCGCCCAGGTGTCCGCATGACCGTGCCTGAGCTCTCTCGCCACCTCCAAGTGTTTGCAGGACTTTTCTCCCTGCATGGGCCTCGGCTGCTGTGCCTGGCATTCCCTGTCCTCCTTCCCAATCGTCATGGGCTTACTACATGGGACTGACTCTTTGTTTCTTGTTGGTCTCCTCCAACCGCAACGTGATCTCGACAGGGATTTTTGTCTTCTTGGTCCAGATTTTTCTACCCAGGCCATATGGAAAGGCACCTGGGCACAGAAACAAGCACTGTCAACAAATTGTACGATAATCGAGGGCCTAGAGACGTTCTGTTACTAGTTTGTATCCTGTCAGTAACGATGAACAAGGCCTATCTTGCTCCTGCTCCGAGTAGCTTTGCCCACCGATCTTACTCATGACTGAAGAAGTCGAACAGATGAGGAAGGAAAAGCTTGGGTGGAGGGATAGGGGCTGATGAAAAGAGGCTGCAGCCCCACTCCGCTTCTAGAGGGCACTGGGACTCTGGTGGGCGTCCTGGGAAAGCGGCCTCCCTCTGCCCTGGGGCCCAAGGCCCTGCCGGTTCCCGTGAGCGTGGGTGTGGCCCCCGTGGTGCGTGTTAGCTACGGGAGCGGCCCTTGCGGCCCATACCCACGCCCCCGGGCCAGCTGACTTTGTGGTGGTCGGGGAGGGAGAACCGCGGGCTCACACGGGTCACACGGGCCTCAGTGGGGACGTCCTGGCCAGACCCCGGCGGACGCCGCCATCCCCTCGGCCGCACCACTTCCGTGCCCCCCAGATGCTCTGCCGGGACTCAGTGACGGCCGATCCAGAGGTCGGGAGAAATGATCTTCCCTCCCCTCGGGCGGGCTTTTCCAGTTCGCTTAGCAAACATTCCTGAGAGAGAGCAAAGACTCACGTGCACGAGGGACCGGCACGCGGCAATGCGGAGGACATCGCCCGAGCTCCCATCCGAAAACATCTATTTTTACTGGGGAAGAAAAACGTCTAGCGGAGCTTTCTCAGCTGACGGCAGCGCCACCTCAAAACTGCGGTAATCAGCCGCGGGGCAGAAACACATATTCCAAACACAAGACAAAAGGCTGCTTTTAAAGAAAATCAAGCCAGATCACAGAAACGCTGGATGAAGTAAACACATGAGAGGCTGTTTGGCTTGGTTTAAATAGCTAAGACTTCAGTGTTTTTATACGAAAGGAATCCAGGTCTGTGAAAACACCTCATGAAGTGAAATCCCTGGAGAAATTGGGGATTGTTCTCGGGCCACCGTTTGGGGCCCCAGGTGGGTCAGCTTAGGCCTGCAAAGACAGAGGATGTCGATTTGAATGACCGTGTCGATTTTAACCTCATTGTGGACGCTGTACGTGGGGGACCGAAGAGAACAGCTGGGAAAACAGCACAAGGGCATTTGAGCTTCTGCAGCTCCGCACGAATTTTCTTATTCAGCAAGTCCTCAAAGCCTGACCGCTGTGGGGTCACGTGTATGGCACAGCTGAGCTCCCGGGGTTCACGAGGAAAACCTCACTGAGGTGACTCCCTGCTAGGTAGAAAACTCAGCCCATGAACACAGCTGTGCAGGAACGGTCATGTTTCTTTAAATCTAGTGAGTTCTGAGACCAACTCCCAATCACCGCAGACCCCCAGTTGTGCAATGACGATATAAACGGACTGGGGTCGGTGCTGGGCACTCACTCTCCCGTCCTGCTCCTTCCAGGTCCAGCTGCTATTCTGGGCATCTGTGTCCATCACAGGGAACCCGTGTGGAGGCAGGAGGTGCAGAAGGGCCTGGCTGGGAGCTCAGGGCGGTGGGTAGCAGTGGGTGAGGGGTGCACTGAGGACAAACGGGGGCTCTGCATGCCGTGAATCCCCAACACCCACTCTTGCTTAGACCGAGAGCATCACCCTCACTGACTGGCTGCCCCAGCCGGACGCAGGAGTGCCATCTACCCTCTCTGGGGTCACAGGCCACAAGCCTCCCATCACAGGGGGGGAAGAGGGGCCATAAAGATTTAATGTGTTTGTATAAAGAAATGTGTTTGGTTACGCAGATGACTATATATTTTTTGGGTGTCTTTAGTTTTTGTCCACAGTTCCTGAAAACACTCAGAACCCTGAGGCAATATGGGTGTCTTGTTATTAATGAAGGTGACCTCTGGACCCACCCAAGGGCACAGCTGATTGCCTGGAAGAGGGCATCATTCTTCTCCATGTGACTGGAGGGCTGGAACTTTCCGTCCCGCATTAAGCCCTACCCCCAACCCCACTCCAGAGAGGGGAGAGGAGCTGGAGCGTGAATCAGCCGATGGCCAGTGACTTAGTCAATCACAACTGTGCAATGAACCCTCCCTAAAAACTCAAGAGGAGTGGTTTGGGGTCCTTTTTTTCTGGACAGCTTCCATGCTCGGGGAAGCAGAGCATTTCCACAGGCCGCCGAGCCACACATTGAGCTCCGTGAGGACACAAGCTCCCTTGCGCAGGTCCCCACCCCCCGTCTCTCTTCATCTGGCTGCCTATGCGCCTCCTTTAATCACATCCCTTAATGAGCTGGCAAACCCGAATTTCCCTGAGCCGCCCTAGCGCATTCATGGAACCTAGGAACAAGGTCCTGAACACCCCCAACCTGTATCCTGTGGGTCAGAAGCACAGGTAACAGCCTGGGCCTTGCACCTGCACACCCCAGTCTGCAGTGGGGGTGGGGCGGTCTTGTAGGACTGAGCCTTCCCCTGTGAAATCTGGTGCTGGTAGTGCCAGAACCGGCTTGATTCTCAGACTCCCTGCTGCTGCCTGAGAGGGGCTTGGTGGTGTGTGTTGGGGGGTGGGGATTGGGTCCAGGAACTTGAAGAGGAGGAGTCCCTTGGGGACTTGGGGGGGAAGAACAGAATGGACTTTTCCCAAGACTTTTTATCCTTACAAGAGATACACACTACTTCATTCCCAAAATTAGTCTTGAGAATTCAAGGTTAGGTTAAATTCTTCTTTTTGTTTTTTTTTAAGATATTTATTTATTTATTAAGCATGAGTGTGCATGCATGAGCACGGGGAGAGGCAGAGGGGGAGGAAGAGGGAGAGAGAATGTCAAGCAGACTCCCCCACTCAGCACGGAGCCTGATGTGGGGCTTGATCTCACAACCCAGAGTTCATGATCTGAGCTGAAACCAAGAGCTGGACACTTAACTGACTAAAATTATTCTTAAGAAATAGCCCAGGAGTTCAAAAGAAGCATTTGCTTTAAAAAAAAAATGCCTTGCTGTGATGATTCCTTTACCAGTATTCTCATTAATGTAGTCAATATTGATCTTACAGATTTTACAGTTAAAACTAGGACAAAAAAATCATCATTCTTCTATCCTTATACCACTTTGGCAAAATTTATAATCAAAGCACTCCGATCAATGCACAGATCCCATTGGTCCTGCGCGTTTTTATTGTCTCCCTCTACCGTGCCTGACCCTCTGCAGCCTGAAATACTCCTTTGTTTAGCAAAGACTTGGCCAAAGACTACATACGAACCAAGCGCTTTGCTTGACTGCAGAGATGTCAGGGACAAGAGTGGACAAGGCATCCTGCCCTTGTGGAATGAAGGATGGAGGAGTCACTTGCTGGCAAGCTGTTCTGCTTGGATGATGCATGAACCAAGTCAAAGGGGAAAGAGCACTGGACAAATCTGCAGCCTTCACTCTTCCCAGGAAATGACCATGTCACATGTGTGCACATGCACACACACAATGTTGTTGATGCCTTGTCAAATTCCCTTAGCAACTAATCAGTTGTAAGCACTAAGCTTGTTCAGCTCTGCAGTGGGTGCTTCGGTGAAGGCCGCATTGCTTGTCTTCTGGTATTGTCAGCGCCTTGCTTCCTGTTCGCAAACACCGCCCCTCCTTTTATGACAGAGAATTCCACACCACTGTCATTATTATTCTGTAATTGTGAATATTATAACACACTCCAACACTTTGACCAGGAGCAGATGTTTGATTCCATACGTTACTTGGAAGATTTCTATAAATACTGTGGGTTTTAGTGATTCTTTATATTCTAAGTAAGTAACAAGCATGGTTTTAAGAATTCATCAAGTCCTGTTTATACATATGCTTAATTTTCTAAGGTCAGTACAAATGACGACTGGTTCCAGTTCTTTCCAAAGCCTAATACTGAGTCGAGGACAGAATAGTTTTCTAAGTTTTACTGTTTATAGTCTTTCATCATTTTAATGGCTAAGTTTGTTGCGTTTATCCTTTCTTAACCTGATAGGCGATGGCCATTTCTTTCTTGTATAGAGACTCAGTCGTTATTAAAAGACTTCAGTAAATGATGACAATCGTAGTGCATTATCTGTATGCTGTCAGCCATGGGAAGGAAGGGAGATCAGAGCACATCTCCAGGACTGTTCCCCGGGTCATTGACCAGGCTGCGCTCCCGACACCCTCCCCTGCCCTCAAAGCCGGAATCCGTGTCCACATTTCCACTGCGTTCACGCTGCTTCCTTCAAGAGGCACTGAACGTGTTCGACTGACAGATAGTAACATTAATGTTTGTGTTTCCAAAAGGAGCTTGAGTTGGTCCAACGGGGAGCGCTTTAAAAACAAAAAAATCTAGGAATATATTTTCCTTCAAAAGTCTCTTGTGAAGGCATGGTGACTCGTGTGAATTCCCACAGAAAGGCCCGCGCGCCGAGCTCACGTCTTTCCAATGAGGTGTAGCTTCGGGAAGGCATCAAACGCAGTGTCTTGTGGACGATGGTTTGTTCATGGTGTTAGTCGAAGGGCTGTACGATTAGCCTTATGAGAGCTGAAATAGATTTTGGAACAAATATGTTTGGCTTGAGGCCACATTAATTTAATTTAAATAAATCCCTGGGAATCACTTAATTGACAATTACTGCAGAGGACGCCGAATTAGAGAGTGCAGCTTTCGTCTTAGCATCTCTGCAGGACAGCGCTTTAGAAGACTCCTGACCGGGAAGGCTGGTGAACGTCATGCAGGCTTTTTAAAAATTTTTTTAAAGGATTATGCTAACTTCTGGGAAGTATTATTTGTGGGCAAAACAGATGAGTGAGCTGAATAGGTAAACATAGATATTTTATCATGTTTACTTCTTTCCATATCGTGTGTGTGTTCTTATCTCCGGTGTGAGATTCATGTGACCGAATGGGGAAGTCTTAGCCAGGGCTGCGTGTGTGTCCCTGAGTGAGACACCGTTAGGACTCACACCGAGACCCGGGGCCCAGCTGCCAACGGTACAGAAATCACGGGTCACGTTGACCTTCCTCACCAGTGAGATGAAAAATTAGTTGGGAGGATTGTAGATAAAAGCTTCTTCTTTAAAATTTTCTCTTAGCTTATAATTTACTTTTCATAGCGAAAAGACGCTGTTTACTCTGTACTCAGCCTTTTTTTCCCTTCCTTGTGAATAATTTCTTTTGGAAAAAAGCTGATGTTATGGTTCTGATTGTCACGACTTTGTTTTGTTGTAAATGGGGCTTTGGGTATTTCCCATGAAAGGGGCTGATTTGGATTCCAGTTACCTTTGGGGTCTTTCTGGACAAACTGCAGAAGGTTAGTATGTAAAGTGGTTTCTGGAAGCCTGTGAGTTGCCAGCTAAAATGATGTGCCCTCGCTCGTCCCCATGGAAGGAATGTGCAAACAAGGGTCTCTATGCACCAGTTTTCTTTGGGCCTCTGGTTCTCGATTGTTGTAGAACAGTAGCATTCTAGTGCTTTCTGCTTTATTGTTGTATTCTGCCCTCATTCTGCGGTGTGCGTTTGCTTGGGCCCCCGTAACAAAGTATCACAGACCGGCTTACGCAACAGAAACTTACTGCCTCGGGTCCTGGAGGCTGCAGGTCCGGGATGTGGGCATCGCCAGGGCCGCAATCCCTCTGAAGGAGCTGGGGAAGATCCCAGCCTCCCTCCCAGCTCCCGGCGGTTCCCTGGCTTGTAGCAGCAGAACTCACATCTCCCATGGTGTTCTCCCTGTGCCCATCTGTGTCCACAGTCCCCTTCTCTAAGGACACCAGCTGCAGTGGCTTAGGGCCCACGACTCCAGTATGATCTCAACTTAACTAATTACAACTACTGTGAACATCAGGAACAGAAAATCCCACTAAAGCGGAGTGGGGAGGTTGAGTAGGGGCACTCTCACGACCTATGATTCACACTGGGAGTCCATTGCAGACCCCACAGGAAGAGCTAACCCTGGATAGACTTGACCTTGCAGGCAGACACTCCTATCCCAGCCAGAGGAAGAGACACTTTCCCCATCCTGCAACAGCTCAGCCAAGGAGAAGCCACCAGACTTCCAACTCCCAATGGACTTTCTATGACAGCCCTCCAGGTGACTCCTTTGCTCCTTACAGAGCCTCCTGCCTCTCTTGGTCCTCCTGACTCCCTGCGGCGTCGCCACAGCTTGTCTGACCTGTAACTCCTCTCTTATTCCCCAATAAGTCCATCTTTTGCTGGTGAAATAACTGGTAGATTTTTTTTTAAGGTTAACACTACAAAGACCCTATTTCCAAATTAAGTCATATTCTGAGGTGCTAGGGGCTAGGACTTCAACGTGTGAATCTGGGGATGGGGGTAGGGGACGTCACAATTTAGCCCGTAACTATGGAGAACATGCCTTTTGTTAAAGCTGTGAGTTGGTTTTGAGGGTTTTGGAGGAGGATTTTGTGAAACTCCAGATTGGAAATACCAAGGCCGGTGATCATGCCCCTAGAAATTAGTAATTCTCTTCATTTTACCAAATCCTTTGAACCTATCAACTTACAAAAATGCAACAGCCTGAGTTAAACCACCGGGTCAGTTAAACATGCCCGTCACAGTGTGGAGGACTTATCATCTTAAGCACCAGACCCCTTGAAGTTAGCGGGGGCCCCTGCCCTCAGACCCTGACACACACTTTTATGCAGCATTGTGGATGGGATGGACTTCAAACTAGTTGGGTCTTAGTGGCAGAATGGGGCCAGAACCAGATTCCCAATCCCACTTCGGTGCTCGGGAGGCTTTAGCCTTCCTTCCGTTATCGGAGACCCAGAGGGTGAAGGGGCTCTCTCCCACCCTCCTCTCCTTCCTTCCAGGGCAGGGGACATACCCAGTTCTCCTGTTTTCATGTACTCAGGAGAGTAATTTTTACTGGGGGCCAGGTTTCAGGGAGCGTGGTGCCCGTTCACATCTCATTTTGAAAGAGGACTCTGGCTGCCTCCATTTTGACCTTAAACTTTCCAGTTGGGTTCTTCTTTCCAGTTGCTCTTGGCTCAGAGAGAAGACCCTGCGGGCAAAGCGTCCTCTGATGGGAAATAAAACTACCCCTCAAGTAAGGACTACCCTGAGCAAGCAAGACCACGACCCTGACCATTGGACCTTCACTGCCCGCCTGCGTGTACCCGCCCGCCTTTGCCCCATTATTCTTATATAAACCTGGAAATGTTTTCCATCTTTTGGAGACAGTCTTTGAGACACTAGTCTGCTGTCTTCCCGGCAGTGGCCTCACTGAAACAAATTCCTTTCATGCTTTACCACCGCTTCTTTCTCTGCCTTTGGTTTTGTCAGGAGTGAGTGGCCAGAGCTGGTCTGTTTGAGACACCCCCCCCCCAGGTGCTCGTGCTCCCCTGCTTCCCCCCTACACTTTCACTGTGATTTTGTGGCCAGGGACTCTTGAAATACTCCCTACTCTGTGTAGGTTGTGTGGCTTGCTTCACAGAGACCCACTTTACCAAGTACGCTTCGACAGCCATTTCTTCTTGGAAACTGATGCTTGTGGATGGGTTCCTGGAAATCAGCTGTTGGAAGTGTTATTCCTGTTGAAAATGTTTGAGTTTTCTTGGGATTTGATTGAAAGCTCTGACCCAATCGCACATGATTTCTTGAGTTCTTTATCTGAAGCTCTATCCTTGACGGTATTCACACAGAACCATTGTCTCCTTTCTGAAAAACTGTCTTTCTCTTCTCTAATTGTTCATGACTCCCAACGCCCTGGGAGCTTTTCAGGTGTGGCTGATTCTTTCCTGGGTTGATATGTTTTTTTGAAAGTTGTCTTTTCTCTTTTACTTTATTTTTTGGTCTTGCAGGTAGTCTGTGTTCATGGTCTTCTCTCTTCTCTGTCGGGCACACCTGGGGCTGCATCTAGACAGGTTGTCCCAGGGGAGGGCCACAGTCTACAAAATGAGTGCAGGGGGGCGCCTGGGTGGCTTATTCGTGAAGCGTCTGCCTTCGGCTCAGGTCATGATCCCAGGGTCCTGGGATGGGTCCTAGGAAGAGTCCTGGGAAGGGTCCTGGGAAGGAGCCCCACATCGGGCTCCCTGCTCGGTGGGGAGTCTGCTTCTCGCTCTGCCTGCCACTCCCCCTCCTTGTGCTCTCTGTCAAATAAATATAAAATCTTAAAAAAAAACAATAAGTGCAGAGGTAACTCACCGAGGTGAGTGATTGTTTTTAAATAATCATCTTGGATGCTTCAGAAGGCAATGATGCAGGGTGATGAAGCACGGAAGTGTGATTCCAGAGCCGGGATTATATCACAGCTCCTCTGGCTGTCTGCAGGATCCTTCAGCACTCCTGGCTTCTTTGCCTCACCTGTGGAATGGCTGAACGATGTTCAGTGCCTTTGTGAGTGCCACACCTGCAAAGTTTAAAAAGAGACATCATGCTGAATTGTGAACCATATTTTCAGCAATTCCTAAAGATATACCTTTAATAATATCTCTTTTGTGTCTGATGACAGTTGATTCTGGTAAGGTTCCAGCACATCCACTGGAGGCTGGGGTCCTGGGGGGGGGGGTTTGTCCTCCTCAGCGGCAGGCAGGGGGCTTGGCTGGACCTCACAGGAGGTCCCAACCAACGTCCTTCTCCATATTCCTTCCCCAAACAAAAGGATGATGTTTCACTTCAGTCAGCCTACGTCTGAGTTCTCGTGGAAAATTCCAGAAAGTGGAAGTTTTATAAGCACCCAATAAGGAATTCAATTTCACTCCCTCCCCACTGCCTTTAGAAGCTCCATGTTCTCAGTCATTCAGGTGAAACGATCTTGACATCTCACCAGCACTATTTTTTATGTCAGTGATTTCCCTATCTTTATTACATAAATATCCTTTCATTTTATGTTATTAATCTGTGATCTCTTACACTATGCCCCCGATTACCTTATTATAGTGAACACATTGAAACCCTTCATTCTGCTCTATCAGTGAATGCTCGCTTTGAAAACAAACAACATTGTTATTATTTTTATTTTGAATGGAATTAATTTTCAAGATCTTACTGGCCTGATTTTGTAGATATGTAAAGTGCCTCATGAATCAACACTAAGAATGGATTGGAGCCTATCCCCTTAATTCTGACTCTATTTGCTCTGAAATAGGAAGGATCTAGGATTTGGGCTAGTTTGCTTTTTTTCCCCCCTTGGTAATCAACTGCATTTCTTAGCGATTTTACAAAGATGGAAAAGACAAAGGGATTGATAATTTTTGGAAGCAGTGAGCCATTTTTCTTAGATATTTTTATCAAAGATAAAGGAATTTGCTGTAGAAATGAATAGAGGTATTTGACTTTTTAACACCATTTCCCGAAAGAGGGGATCAAACATCAGATTAGTAGTTAGAAGTCTGGGAGACGAATCTTTTATTCTGAGAGAGAAATGTAGTAAACAGAAGACAAAGAGAAAAAGAAGGAACCGAGGATGGAAAAGTCCCCTTGAGACGCCGCAGGTCCTGATCCCTCTGGAGAGAAACTGGGATCACCAGTCCCTCATTTCCGGTCTTGTCCTGTGGGTGGGTGCCTTTGGGCAAGTTCCTTCTCTATGAGCCTCAGGATTTTCTCATCTGTGAAATTGGATTGTTAAATCCACATTAGATGGAAGTTAAATGAGAAAAGGTGCACGATGCACATAACATTCCTGCCGGAACTTGCTAAACGATTGACCCTACATTGTTTGAATTAATATTTCCCCCCAATCCCTGTCCTGACTTGGACAGGTGCTGTAACTGGCCGGTTAAACAGCCCATTTTGCCTTCGTTTCCTCGCTGGAAGACTCGGCCGCCTTGTGCGGGGGCGGGGGGGTGGGGGGAAGGCGCTGGGGCTGGGGTCGTGCGCCCAGGCGCGGGGGCTGGAGCGGGGCCGCGGGGCGCGCAGGGAGCCAGGGCCGCGGGGGCCGCATCACCTGCTGTCCCTCTCCCCCCCCCCCCCCCGAAGCCGTGCAGTCCTGCGGCCCGGCCCTGCTGGTCTCCTGCGGGGGGCCCAGAGCTCGGGATGGGGTGGGCGGCTGGGAGGAAGCAAGAGGCCCTGCCGGGTCACGATTTTCTTCAATATTCGAGCACGAAAAGCAGCTCCCCTGCACCTGGCTTCCTGCCTCATCCCCCCCTGTCGGGCTAATGGGGGTCTCATAGGGCTTAGGGAGTGGTTGGTGAAGGAAGGGGTGTGTGTGTGTGTGTGTGTGTGTGTGTGTGTGCGCGCTCGCGCGTGTGCCGCGCCGGGAGGGAGAAGGGCAGAGTCTGCCGCAGGGCCCCCTCCTCGCCTCCCCTCTTCCCAGCCCTTGGTTGCTATGCAGTTTCTATGGCAGCAGCATCCTCAGACCCAACTTGCACCCATCATTTAGAGCCAATTAAGGTAAAATAGTGGGGGGAGGGAAGGAGGGAGTGGCAATGGAAGGGGGAGGGGCGAGGCCGGGAATCCGCTCGCAGGCTGCAAGTGCAGGTTCGCGGTTGGGTCTCGGCTCTGCTCGTCCGCCCAGCGTAGGGGCAGGAGCAGCGGGAGCGGCAGGAGCAGCAGCAGGCGCCGGGCCCGCAGCCGACTCGCCCCGCAGCCATACTGCAGACCCCTGGCCCCCTGCCCACCGCCGGGACCCTCTCCGACGCCGCCTGCCCCTGCCCGGGCGCCGACTCCCTGTCTGTCCCCTCTCGGCACTGTTCCGTGCCTCCGCTTCTTTTCTCCTCACCACCAGTACTTGATCAGACGGAGAGGAAAGTTTTAAAAAATGCCGATTGCACAGTTGCTGGAGCTATGGAAAAAGATCGAGGTGGAGCCCATGGAAATAGAGGTGAGTACCACGGAGAGAGCAGGCATGCTGCAGGAGCCTAACTGTGGCGCGCGGAATGCCTCCTAGAATGGACTCATATTTGTTGGGGACTTTTATGTGACAGAAACTTGAATTTTTAGTGTGTGCAGAGCTGTGCATGTCGTGTCCCACGGGATGCGTGCGCGTACATATAAACATTATGTATATAGGGGCCCCCCCACGCGGGGCGTTGTGTGGGGTGTCAATTAAATTAAATGAATGAAAGCTAACGCGCTGAAGAAATTGTTGCTCTTACACCAAACTTCAGGGTGCTTTCTGAGCAATGTGTGTATCTTGAAGTCTTCACAGGCTTCCAAACGGATCTGCATCCGTTGATTTTCCTTCAACAAGTGGCTTTACGTTATAAGAACTCCATTTGCTACAGTCGAGGATGAAACCAGAGGCAGAACGGTGATGACTTCTTCAGAAACAGAAGGCACGAAGATAATGCAGCCTTAATAGGGTGTGCGTTCCAATAAAGAGGAGCTGTTACAAATAAAGAGAAAAGATAATGAAATGAAAGTGTCGATGGCCCCTCCCCAGGGTTGGCTGGTGGGGGTCACCTCTGACACTGCTTAACTACATGCTTCCCCAGGGACCTGGAACTTTCTGGAAGTCTGGTCCGTGGAATTTGATTTGCTTAATTTGAATTATAGATGATCAACATATATTTTTCCGTGAAGAGTATGTTCCTCAAGTTATGCATTATGAGACCACCCCTCCTCCATTATTAGCTTACCTACTGAATTATTAGACATACCTGTGCTGTGTCTTCGGCAACTCAAGTTGCTTTCCCAAATGGCAAATTCTAATAACTTACTAAATGGTTACAAAATCCAAGCTTTAATTTTTGTCTTATCTCTTATCCCAGCATCATGTCTGTAAATTCAATGCTTCTTTTAAATGTTACTTATGTTTATATGTACAGACTCTATGTTGAGACATTCACGTAACAATTTTAAACTGAATGGGGGATTCTGTTTTGGAAGAGAATTTACTTCATATTTTATATTTAGTACTTTTTGGGGGAGCCAGACTAACTTAGTGCTTGGGCTGCACACTGGTATTCAGCAGAGATGTTGGGGCATGGCATAGATAGCCTATTTTTTGATGGACAACGTGCCGTTGCTGCCGATGACATGGAGCTAAGTCTAGAGAGGTGACACCCCAGCTCTTTACTGTCATTGGCTATTCTGTTTGCACAGGATATCTTTCCTGGCATCCAAGACGGTGCCTTAGAAAGAGCCTCTCACGTACGAGGTTGCTAATTCAGGGTTTATTTTTTTTTTTCTTTTGAGAGAGATTTGAGTTTTTAAAAAAACCGAATGAGTGAATTGAATTAATAATGATTAGCCAGAAGTTCTTTTCTTACTTCCTGGTGCGTTCTGAAGCCCTCTTGGTAATCTGAACTACGTCTGTGGTGGAGAGCCAGCTGCCAGCCCCCCCACAGCTGGGCCCCACGAAGGAAGCCCTTCTGCCAGGGCTGGGGGAGGATTTGGCTGGAGGCCGAGAGACGAGGGCAGCAGTGGGGAAGCGAAGGGGCTTTGCAGGATTGCTTGTAGGGCTCCAGACTTCACATCACTGCCACTGACCAAGGCTCTAAGGAGCAGCTGGTGTCGTAAATATCCCTGAGATCAATTGAAAATGGACCAGCAATGTATATATTCATGTTATTTAGAAAATATGTCGTAGACAGCACTGCCTGGCCACCCTGTTTAGAGGGCAAATTTTTAAAGTTTTTGAGACTGATGTACATGGAACAACAAATCATGAAAATTGGATAAAGTAGATGGTACCGAAGCAAAAGAAATTTTCTTCAGGCTTCCTGGGTCCACGTTTGAGGACCGTGCACCCTCTGCAGTGTGCTTTATGAAGACAGAGCATCCAATAGGATTGGATTGGATCTATTGCTTTGGAATCC
Organism: Ursus americanus; assembly: GCF_024610735.1. Taxonomy (NCBI): domain Eukaryota; kingdom Metazoa; phylum Chordata; class Mammalia; order Carnivora; family Ursidae; genus Ursus; species Ursus americanus. Next base: position 73,814,765 of record NC_142137.1, on the reverse strand, counting down.
AGAAAATCCGAGCTTTTTCTGGAAAGGTTAAATGTGAAGCCTTGGTCCCAAGGTCCTTCAGGTCCAGGGGAGTCCTGTGGGTCCGCTCCAGTGTGAAATCCATCTGCTCTGGGGCGGAGGCTCATTTTACTTTCCAGTTTTGCGCAGTTTTAGGTTGTATGATATTACACTATCTCACATGTCAAGACATTAGGCAAAACACATGGAATACATTTGGCCTCTGAACTCCAAATTAAATATTGTAAAATCCTTGCGTGGGAAGCTTCCCATGCTCTTCCTAGGGCGCTAGTGATTCTGTGAGTCGCTTTTGCACAAATTTAACACGACTAATGACTGGTTTTCCAGTGCAACCAGCACTATGGGATTCCAGTTTTACTCCAATTTAGAAGTCGCTCTGCCCTTGCCTTGTTTTCTCGGACTGGCCTGGGTTGGGTCTGAGGCTCACTGTACTGGAGACGCTGTTATCTTCACACAAACCAGCTTTGCCTCAACACATAGACTGGGCGAAATACATTTTTTTTTTTAAACAAGCTGTGGCCAGTTTTATTAAAGAAAAATTTTGCGTGATTTACTTTTCACCAGTCTGTTCCGGCATGCTTCTGACGATATCAGAGTCGCCTGGATCAGTGAGGGCCAGCGCGCATGCTCTGTAGTATCTCCCGCATGCTGTGCCCGAGTCGGTATTATCGCCACTGCAGCGACGGACACCAGTTTTGGCCAACATGGCGTGGTGTTCTGTTTCAGATTTCCTCCAGGCTGGGCAGTTGTTGGCGAGGATGAACAGTTTCGCTTTGCCACGTCTGATCATTTTCAGAGCCTGCTTGTACCCAGCACGTACTTCCCACTTTTCATAACGAGCTGGAGCCTAGAGTTGATCGACTCCAGTGACTTTTTCGTTTTCTTTGTGGCCACCATCTTCCTGCCTTAGATGCGGGACGGCCCCAACCAAGAGCAGCCGCCAAAATGGGCGGGAGAGGGAAAGGCTGGGGGAAATTCATTTGACTGTCGAGGGAAAGTATTTGCGGTTTTCTAAATTGTTTTGAGATATTTCGGGTGGTATATTTGACCAGTTAATGAGGTGTATTGACAAGGAAACGTATGCTAATTAAAAACTGGGCCCTCCATAAGATCCCTGAAGAATCTGGCCTTAAAAAGGAGCCTACGTCTGATGTTTTAGCGGGACTCTTGCTCATTGCTTTCAGCAGGCTTATCGCGGCCGAGGGCATGCCTGGGGCGGGGGGTGGGAGGGTGAGAAAACGGGAGACAGTTTGGGTAAGGTAGGGCGGAAACCTGCCCACAGCGGCTACCTGACCCATTTATCCCCTTTTTGTGTTCTTTTAAAGGAATAAGCATGACCTTCCTTTCTGGGATGTCATCATGCGTTAAGCTTAGAAAGGAAAAGCTCCTGTTTTTAAAACAATGCAAATAGTCAAATAGGACTCCCTGACATCTCACGGTCTAGCTTGTCCATTGCTGGTTATCTTATGGCCGCTAGGTGAGCAGACTGCCTGGAAGTGAGGGATCAGCCGGCTTGGGGTGTGTGGTGGACAGTGGTACCCGTGCTGCCTGCCGGCTGGCGCTCCTCCCCTGAGCTCTCTCTGCATCTCTCGGCGGTAGATGCTGTTACGTTCTGGACGTATATAGGGGAACTGAGGCCCAGGTTAAGCAGTTTGGTTTAAGTCACGATGCAGTAAGCAAGACTCAGACCCAGACCCTCCTGGTGAAGGCTTATCCTACAGAAGCACTCTGCTTTATGTGTTTATGGACCAGGCACTTGACTCTGTCCGAGTTAAGTCGTTCTCTTATCGTCCCTTGAGACTGTGATTTTATTCCGTTCGAACAAGAATGGTTGCAAACGCCTTCCTGTTTCCGTCTGTTAGTCGTTGAGCCCCACGCGAATCCATAGCCCCCACCTTGCTGGTCAGGGAGCTACGTCAGTCACCTGTTCCTCCTTCCACTTGCGGCCTGAGTTGTACACGCATGGCTGATGGAGCACGTTACAGTTGTGGATGTGAACACTCGGTGCTTTACTCACCGCCTGTTACAGAAAGAGCCACTTCCTGCAGAAGCTTCCCATGGTTGCAGGTAGATGCAGGTGGGAAGGGGCCTTGGCTTAGTTGCCCTGCTCTGCTGCACTGGTAGGGGATAGCTCGTTCGCTCTCTGTATTGATTACCTGTATGATGCTCTTTACAAGAGTGTTGCCATGCTAACGCTGTTCAATGTGTATCTTTGTTGTCAGACCACCGAGGAGGATCTTAACCTGGACTCGGAGCCCACCGTCGAAGATACCGTGGAAGAAGTAATTATACATGTTTTATTACAGCCTGATTGTTTGGGGAGAAGGTGGGGTGGAGGGAGGAATGGAAGTTTGAAATTAATAGCCCGTGGCGATTATTTTAGTGAAATATATGTGTGCAAACATACGCCGACACAAACACATATATGCACACATGTGTGCTATGTGTCTATGAGAGTCCATAAATTTCCCTCCAAAGGGATGCATGAAACATAGGAAGAAAAATCACAAACCAAGGTTCAAGGCGTAGTCTTTGGGTGTGGACTTTGCAGAGGGAGATGACATATTTCACCAGTAAGGACAGGCGTGTGGAATAACCAGCGGGGCACGGAAGTGATGCATAATTTCACCTGCTGGGGGTAGGCGCCGCGGCCTCTGCACACGTGTGGGGCTGTGCTCTCAGAGCCCCGCGAGGAGAGTGGGGAAGTGGTCCCTCCGAGGGAGCAGATCAGGAGGGGAGGCTGAGAGGAGAGACGGGATTGTGGGGAGGACACCCTGCGGGGTGTGGAGTGGGAAAGAGCCAAGAGCATTAGCTGTCGCTGGCTGTGTCAGCCTGGTTGCCACGCTGCGTGGGGGCATGTGCCTGACCCGGGTGGCAGGAAACCGGGTTTGCCCTCAGGGAGCGGAAAGGTCCAGACCGCCCCCCCCCACCCCGGCAGTCGTGGGGAGGTTATGGTGCCAGCAAGCTCGCTCTGAGGGGCCTCGGATAGGAAAGTGCTACATTCCAAAGTTGATTCACAGCCAAGGGAAGGGATTCTATTGAAGCAGTCGCATCCCAGCCGCTTGTGAGGAAGTGCCCTCCAAGGCAGCTGTAGCTGGGGGAGGTTGATGAGGCAATTAAGAAGCTCTCATTTCCTGAGTTGCTCAGCGATGCACCACTTGGAACCATAAAAGTTGTAAGATGTGCAATTCTGTTGACTTTTGAAAACAGCTGGGATGGGTGGATCAGTGAACATTGCTGGCTTTACAAGATGGTCTGTTCGGATGCTAAAAACTGTCACGTCTGTGGAAATGCATGCCCGCCAATCTGCAGTTGCAGCCCGGTGCCACCGGATCTTATGATCGCATGACATAATATGTTGGTTAAATAAGGAGAAAGGGCACAAAGCTACCTCATCTCTAGCTGGCGGCCTTTCCGCTCTGTGTGTTTGCTGCTGCACTGGGCTCTGGAAGTGTGCAGCCCGGCTCTGCTCCTGGCTTGGCAAGGAGCTTCCAGCCTTCTTCACAGAACGTGCCCTGCTGTATGCCTGCCTTCCCTGGGACAGTAGGTGTAGCCCTGTTTTTGCCATCCCATGGAGGTCAAAGGCTAAATGGACTTATGAGCCGGGGACTTAATTCCCTGAGAGGACAGACTGCCCAGTAGCGGGAGTGAACAAGGAAGGAGTGCCCTCCTTGCAAACCAACAAGGTCGAACGCCCAGGGTCTCAGGGAAACCAAGCCATGCCTGACCTGCCACTTTTATTTACACTTTGCTAGGTATTTGTGGGAATTTTGCTCAGCAGAAACCTTCGGTGTGTCTCTTGCAGGCAGATTAATGTGGTACATTAGCAGTTAGGGTCAGGAGGCTGCATGGTGCTGAGCTCCTACAGCTGTGCCGACTCTTCCTTCTGGAAGATTGTGAGAGCCACAATTGTGTCACAGGACATGCTCAAAAGTGCTTATGCAATTAACAGAGAATCTTTTATTTTTTAAAAAGATTATTTGAGAGAGAGAGAGTGAGAGAGGGCATGAGCACGGACAGGGGGAGGGGCAGAGAGAGAAGCAGACACCCCACTGAACAGGGCTCGATCCCAGGTCCCTGGGATCATGACCTGAGCTGCAGGCAGACGCTTCACTGACTGAGCCACCCAGGCGCCCCCAACAGAGACTCTTTTAACTCATTCACAGTATTTATTTCCTAAGATCTCCTAGTCTCAAGGTGTCTCATCCTTAACATTTTGGATGGAAACGCAGATGATGATTTGTTGCAGTCAAATCCTTCGACCTCTTTAAAGTTCTTTTGATAATAGGAGGTGAGACATGGTAAATTATTACTATTTCCTGATGGTAGAAAATGGATTTAACTTTGACTCTTAATGAACTAAGGAAGAAAGTTCCAAACACATTTTAGGAGTATTTTGTAGGACGTCATGTTGATATGTGACAGGTTCATGGTGTTTGTGGGGACACTGAGACATAACAGGACCGTGGGCTGCTTCCGGAGGTTTCTGACAGACGACGCTGGAAGCAACATGCAGGTCCAGCTGCAGCAGACCGACGTTTCTGTCTGAGGGTTGGTGAGAAGCAAGCGCTTCCTTGTGTGTCCTCTTTGGCCTTCAGAGCACAGCTGCGGGGTCTCCTGTAACGGAAGGATTTATGGCTCAGACACGTGAGAAAAGTCAGAGCAGAAAATTTCACACCTTTGGCCAGTCTGACGTGTATGATGACGAAAAATCCTATTTAGGAAAAAAAAAACATTCGAATCAACAACAGTTCATTCATTCATTCATTCATTCAAGAATAGTTATTGACAACCGGTGGGCAGAACATGGTGCCCAACACGGAAGGATGACAAGGAAAGTGGGCGCATCCTGGAGGCACGAGGGAGAGGACAGGGGAAAGGACGCGGGAGCTGCTGCAGCCTTGTCGTCACTCTGATATGGCTCCTCTGTGTGGAACCATATTCATAGGATATATTTTAAAGCCTAGAACACACTTGGGACATCTTCTGTATAAATATCTCAACGTGTGGTTCACATCATGGCTCTGTCCATGGAAGCACGTCTGGAATAAAGATCACAAGTGAGACAGGAAGTTGGTGTTGGTGCCACGTGAAGAGAAAGGCTTCCTCCCTGCCAGGATGTCGGTGCTGGGGCAGGGAGTTTGTGTCCTGAGTCCAGAAGGGTGGCTCTTAGTCGAATTTCACTTGACAGAAAAAACAACGAACTCCAAACAACAACAACAAAGACCTCAGCCAACTGCATCAGGAAATGTTTCTTCAGCTGTGTCTTCCAGGGGTTCTTGGGAGGGACTCGCAGTCGTGGCAGGGAAACCCGGGAGCAGAGAGCTGACCCGTGCATGTGTGGGAGGCGCCTCCTTTGTGAGGTGTGCGCTCCTGTTCCTGTCTCCTTTTGCGGGTTACGTGTGCAAAGCTGGGCGGAAGGTGAGGATTTAGGACCCTACCAGAGTCCACAGTTGACTGCAGAATCGCATGCTTCCCTTGCGCACACACTGCAGGATTAATCCACCAAGACTGAGCCTGGGTGTCTGGGAAGCCCCTGGGGGCCGGCCTCACAACACAGGAGCCCCGTCATTGGTCTCTGGGGGCAATGGCGTGGTGTGGGGAGGCGGGAAGCAGAGGGCCCCTTCCAGCATGCGGAAGCCGGGCCTCTAAGCACCGCTCAGCCCGACTCCGCGTCCCGGCATCATCAGTTACCCTTCCGTCTCTGTGTCACAGACACAGGTGTTGTTTTAGACAAGTTCCTAATCTCACAGAGCAACCCGTGAAAAATACTGGAATTCTCTGTATCCATTTTTAAAGAGATTAGATATCAGGGTCATGTTTATTAATAAAGACCATTTTCTTGTCTGGTTGACTTCAGAAACCAAGTCCAGATAAGTTATTCTCCACATTAGCGTGGTTTTACTTCAATTGCTCAAGACGACTGGGGTGTTTCCCTCTCCCCGCTGAGCTTCTCCTCCAGGTTCTGATAGCAGAGATTCTGACGTCTGTAAGGCAGAACAGTGTGTGTGTGTGGGGGGGTGTCACCTGTGGAGGTCAGCTACCACTTGGCGAAGAGCTCTGTGGGGGGCCGGGGGGGGTGGCTACCAGCGAAGGGAAGACAACTCCCGTGGCCTGTGAGGATGCTTGAAGATGTCATCCCTGTTGCCCGGCCCCCGGCCTCTTCTCAGAGGTCAGGTGGAGCAGTGGGCAGTTATTTGGGGAAGTATGTTCTGTGACTTCTGAGCATCTGTCAACGTGACGTCTCCAGTGACCAGCAGCCTGACTTCCAAGCAGCTACACTTTGGACCCTTGATTTCTCTGCTCAGGGGAGGGGGGTTCAGAGCAAGGCCATGGCAGAGATTTGAGGGAGCGTGAAAAACCCTTCATGCTTGAAGGAAAGAACGACACTTCCCAGGTGTTATCAGAACACTAATGTCACGGTCACAGTGGGATGTCACCCGGGTGGGGGCTGAGCCACCCGGATCACCTGTAGATTCCAGCAGATCATCTCTTCCCTGTCTCACTCTGGGGATCTAGAGAGTTCCATTGTTCCTTTAAAAAAAGAAAGAAGAAACAATCCAAACTGGTTTGAATAGAAATGAGACAAGAAGGATAATGAAGCCTCAGAACTAATAAAGCGATTAAGAGCAAAGCAATTAGTTTAAAGCCATAGTTAGCAGCTTGGAACAGAGAGGGACGGTCTTCGAGCCCCACTCATTTTCCTCCTGCCTGTCAGGCGCTCATCACATCTCCTGGAGCCGGCATCACCCACATCAACTCCACACCGTCAGCCCGTTTACATTCGTATTTCTTACCGTTTTTCTGTCCAGCAAAACACAGGCATCCTTTCGGCCCTTACAGAGATTCCGGAGAAGATCCTGCAACCAGAAGTATTTGGAGGGTTGTGTGGCTGAGCCAGGGAAGAGCCCATCTGTGTTTAAACACGCTGTGGGGTCGGCAGCGGGAATACGGACTTCACGACGCAGGGACGTTTAGTGAGGCAGAAGTAAAGGCCAATGTGCCATTTCGTCACGAGAACGGGTGCAGCCCATCATCGGAGGTGTGGGCAGCAGCTCTCCGCGAGCATCCCCACGAGGCAAGAAGTCGGGCTCTTCCCATGTGCCCACCCTGCGGCGCGGTCGTCCCGTTATCGCTTAGGTGTCCCCACCCGTTACTGCTGGCCACAGGAGGACGGCTTCAGCTGGTTTCCGAGGCTGAGAGCCTCATCTTTCGGCTTCTGTAACAAAGCCGGTAGCCAGCACGTTTCCGAGGGCGCTTTCTCTCTGGCGATGGAAGGGCGGCTCCATCAGTGCCGACAGGAACATTCTCCAAACCCTGCGCGCCCCCCACGGACCCTGTCCTGCTGTCTTAGAACACCCCATCCGGGGGCAATGTGGTCCCATATTTGGGCCAGCAGAGCAATTGCTCGCTTTGTTCTGTGTCCGGGCTGGAGCCTGTGTCAACGAGCAAGTGGCCCGCGTGGGCCTCGTGGCAGCCGCGGGGGCAGGACGGCCACGGATGCGGCCCGGGCGCGGTGATTTCACGGCTGGCCACGTAGAGAAGACGCTGCTCTTCCCGGGTGGAGGGTGCTTACCAGTCCCATCGTGGCCAGGGATAACCCACGTCCCGAAGCAAGTGCCCAATCAACGCTACACTTCTGCCCAGAGCATGGGGCTGGAAAAGCCCCGAGATCAAGTCTGGGTGTCTTCTAGGGCCACCTGTGTTTGAAGCCCCACGGAAGGACAGCGCACCGGTCCCGCCAGAGGGGAAACCCAATGACTTGGTGAGATAAGAACGCTGCCTTTTAACTCGAATCTGATTTCCATCACCTTCCGTCCTCGCGAAGCCGCAGAGAAGTGGGGGGAGGTCCATCACTGTCCCTCTGTTTTTCAGGTGGTGAAATTGAGGCGTCAAAAATGCTGTGATTTGCTAAGTATAACGCAGCACCGACAAATTAGGGAATTTCAAACTGAAGCTATTCATGCTGGTGTACTTTCTCTTCCTAGAATCACTGCTCCCCCCGGGGTGGCTGATGGTGGCTGATGGCGTTTGGCTAATGGAATCAGGGCCCAGGTCAGACGCTGTGGCTTGTCTTCTCCTCTGGGATTAAAGCAAGGTGATAGGTGCCTCCCCGGCCCCACTGGCCCCTTTCTGTGCCCACACTGGAGACCTCAGGCAGCGTCCCTGTGGCCACATCTGCACTTCCCGTGGCTGTGAGGAACTCACGGGCTCCACACTGTCACACTGGGATTCTCTCTCCTTTCCTCTTTTCAAAATTCTCTCTCCCGCTCTCTTCAAAGTGGGAAAACACAGAATTGTTTTCTCTGTGTACCAAAAAATCCAAGAATTACATAGGTTCCTTATATTCTGTTAACCTCAAATGGATAATTTGAATAATTATGGTAAGAGAGGATCCTTGTATCCTCCATAGTAATGCTCTCTGTTGGGTAAAATTGAAAGTATCAGGTAGAAAATTGTGTAGTGTATGACTGTTCAGAAATTTTGAGGTAATAAAAGAGTAAAACAACAGAACCATATTCTTGTAACATAGATGCAGCTGTGAGTGGGGTGTGGAGACATAGACTTTGCAATTTATGTGAGTCATAAACCTCTCTAGGGAATCATTCAGACATATTTTTCTCCAAGATGTAGTGCCAAAACACCCCTCAGTGCCAAATGCATGTTGAGTAAGCAGCCGGCCGGGCGTCAGCAGCGTCTCTGCCCTGGCCAGGCTTCCCTGGGTGCCGGCGGGGGCTCCGGTCCCTCGGCCCTACCCTGATTGCCACCCACCCCGGAAGGAAGGGAGCAAACAGTGGGCACAACTTATATGCAAAGAACTCAGAGTCTCTGTGCAGACATAGTTTGGGGAGCGTCTATTGTCTATTTTAGGCTTGACAGAAGCATGAGTAAGACCTCCTGTTCTTCAAGAAATCATCATCTTTGAGGATTCACACACATAAATGCCTGTTTCCAGAGTAATAGGATAAATACCAGAGGGTGATTTCTAGCTCCTTCTTGAAATGACGAGGGTCTCTGGTGCTGTGGGGGATCACAGGCCCTGGGCGCACGCCGGGTGGGAGCCAGCCCACCCCTCCCCCCACCTCCTCCCACTCTCCCTCCTCCTAATTCTCCCGGCAAATGTCTGAGTGAGCGCTGTGTGCCTGGCACTGTGCCAGGCTCTAGGGACTCAGTGACTCAGATAAAAGAGACAGACAGGAGTCTCTGTCGCATGGACCTTCCATCTGAATGTTCTTGTAAATAAGTAACTAAATGAGACCGTTCCATACAGCGGCTAGTGGTGTAGGGGAGCAGTGGGGATGGAGAGTGAGGGGGCCATGTCAGCAGAGTGGTGGGTAGAGAAGTCCCCTCTGAGCAGGCGGGGTTTGGGTTGGGACTTGAATGAGGGGACAGACCAGCTAAGGAACCTGGGGAAGACAGTTCCAGGCACAGGGTGGGTGCAGTAGCCTGGGGAGCTTGGGAGCCCAGGGTGGAGAAGGTGGGGTGCAGGGTCATGGGGACCAGGCTCAGGTCTCTGGTGTGACTCTGGATTTTCTGGGAAGTGGGAACCTCCCACGGAGCTCATGCGAGAAGAGTAGACTCTGGGAGCCTGGCCCGGGGTGTGTGTGTGTGTGTGTGTGTGTGTGCACTGCACGGCTGGCAGGTGTTTCTGTTGGCTTTGTGGGTACGGCATCCTTTCCCAGGCTGCTGTGACGGCTCCGCGGATGGGGCTCGGACAGCAGACATTTACGCCCACGGTACTGGAGCCTGGATGGCTGACCTGGAGTGCCAGCGGTTGCTTCCTGCTGGGCTGGGAGGGAGAACCCGTTCCAGGCGCCTCCCGAGCCTGGTGTGGCTGGTCATCTCCATGTTCCCGGGCTCGTGCACACGTGGCCGCGCCCCTGACTCTGTCCTCATGGGACGTTCTCCCTGTGTCTTCACACAAGGAGTCCGTCACGTTGGATTAGAGCCCACCCAACTTCATGACTTATTTCTTAGCTAATTAAGTCTGCAGTGGCCCTCTTTTCAAATAAGGTCATGTTCTGAGGTCCTGGGGTTTAGGACTTTCGAGGGCAAAGTTCAACCCATAACAATTACAGTGTTTGGGAAACTCAGTTTTCTTGGTTTCATGGGTCTGGGGCTCAAAGTCTTTGCCACAGACCCTGCTTTTTAGGGCATGAACTAAAACCCACAAGTGTATGCCAACTAATTTTGTAATAATTTCTTCTTCCACGCCAGCCAAGCGGCGTGTGGGGCTCCCTCTGACTTTGGGTGACCCCAAGCTCTGGTGGTGGGGGTGCCTTGTTTGGGATGAGAGAAGGTTTTCGGGTTGGTTTTGCCTCAGACCCCTGTCCTCTGAGGGCACAGCCCTCCCCCTCGGTCAGTCCCTGTCCCTCTTAGAGCGTGGTCATGGGGTATGATGCTTACGTGGCGGCGGGAGACGGGAATATAACAGAAATCATGACGCGTGCTGTAGAAACTCTCACCTGCTCTCAGCCACGAGGCCCCCTCCCCGGGCCCTCTCCTGACTTCACTGCAGTGTGCCTCTGGGGGCCAGGGGCGGCCAGCGTGGCAGGGATGTCTCCTGTCGAAAGAACTTTTTGATTTTTACATTTTCTTGCTCTGCAGTTAGGCTCCTTTCTTGGGCTTTCATCTTGCCTCCTGTAGCCCCAGGAAACTGCGTCTTCTGCCCCTTCCTGACACCTGACGGGCCCCAAGGCCGCTCCCTCCCAGAGAGTGGGGCGGTCTCGATGGCCAGAAGCCCACCTCAGGGGCTCGGGCTTGCAGACACCCCTAACAAGACAGTAAGGAGTGGGAATATTCAGCTTTCTTTTCAAATAAGGTGAGGCGATGCGCTCCATCCTCAGTGACCAGGGACGCGGCTCTCAAACTGGAAAGAGGTTTGGTAGCACCACGCGCGGCTGGCGGACACCGAGGATCTGCGGGTCTGTACCTCTGTGTTACTGTTGGGCTGTCATGGCGCACGGACAAGTCAACCCAGAACCCAGCCTTTGCCCGGCCCTGGCCTAGGCTGTGCTGCGCCACTGCCTGTTTCTGGGGTCCGGGCCGCCCCGCAGAGCGTCCCGGGCAGCCCCAGCCGTGCTGGGTTCCGGAGGAGGCAGAGAGGGCGGAGGCCGGGCTGCTGCCGGACAGTGCACGCTCGCTGGGAAGTCTGACAGTCCCGTGGAGGGTCTGGTACAGCTGCAGACTGGTCCAGCAGGTCTCGGGGGCCTGAGAGTCTGCATTTCTAGTCAGCCTTTTCCCCAGGGGTGTGGTGCTTCTCGTCCGCCGGCCACACCTTGAGTCCCCAAAGCAGGGAACCCTCAGAACAAGGGCAGGATACTCACAGTTAGAAAGTGCTTTCTAGAAGCAGTGCGGTAGACTGATTGCTGCAGTGAGCACAGCCGTACGTTCTGGAGGTCAGGAGTGCTGGGATCTAGGTGTCGGCAGGGCTGCGTTCCACTCCAGAACAGCTTCCTTGCTTTCCCCAGCCTCCAGAGGTGTCTGAATTCCTTGGCTCACCCCGCCCTCTGCTTCTGTCCTCCTGTCTGCTGACTCTGACCCTCCTGCCTCCTCTCAGAAGGACCCTTTGATGACATCAAACCCATCTGCATAATTCAGGATAGTCTCCCCATCTCAAGATCCTTAACTTAAGGGGCGCCTGGGTGGCTCAGTTGTTAAGCGTCTGCCTTTGGCTCAGCTCATGGTCCCAGGGTGCTGGGATCGAGCCCCGCATCAGGCTCCCTGCTCCTCTGGGAGCCTGCTTCTTCCTCTCCCACTCCCCCTGCTTGAGTTCCCTCTCTCGCTGGCTGTCTCTCTCTCCCTGTCAAATAAATAAATAAATAAATAAATAAATAAATAAATAAATAAATAAATAAAATATTAAAAAAAAAAAAAAGATCCTTAACTTAAACTTGGAAGGTAACCTATTCACAGGCTCCCGGGCCCTCTGGGCCCTATTATTCACAGCGGGTGTGTCTGTGGGACAGCTCATCTGGTCTCTTCACAAGACTGAAGCAAAAGACCGGGAAGGACGATTACATATCACAGGGACAAAAGAGGCATAATGAAATGTAATGTATACTTCCAGGCTAGGTCCTGATTTGAAGAAACCAACTGTAAAACATATTTCTTGGGACAACTGGAGGATTACGAATGTGGAATAGATCATATTTTTGTAGATTATTTTTGTTAGTATTTTTAGGTAAAGTATATGAACCATACATTTCACTGCTAAATATTTCATTTTTTTCCCTCAAACTTAACATTTTCCTATGTAAGCACAATGCCCGTAATGACTGACAGGTGGATACTTTCATTCTGCCTTCCCCCAAACCTTTAGATTAGGAAGGTCAAAAGCATCTCACTTTATAAGTTAAGGGCTACCTACCCTTCTGTCCATGTTATTTTACTTCCATGAAAATAATCAATTACAGCTAAATCGTACCTCTGTTGGATAGGGCATTGATTTCTAGCTATTAATTTTAACAAAGAGCATCAGCTGCTGACCCCTTCATATGAAGCTTTTAAACACCAAAGTACTCCGTTCATGACTCAGTCATACCTTGTTTACCATACAGGGATTTGGGGTTTGTGACCTAGAGCCTTGGTCAATGAGTAATTGCTTATGAATGGAGTCAACATAATTTTTGTGTGCCTTGAAAGTAGGAGTTAAAAAGAGGTCTTAAGTTAATTGTGAATTAGGACAAATTCTGCTTCTTGATTGTTTTTTTTTTTCATGTGAAAACTTTATTTACTTCTGAAGGGAAAGATAATCAGATAAGTTATTGGTTCAAAGCAAGCAAGCAGATAGCATCAAAAAAGACTGGTGCTCTGGTTCTGCTTAGGGTGCAGAAAGTCATAAAGAAAATGTTCTTGGGAAAGAGAAATAGCTTCAGGTGAGCTACAAAGTCATAACTTTCCTTGAACCCACCAGAAAGCAAGGCAACCAGGGCGCTTTATCCTAAAGGATGACAAGCCCCTTCAATGAGGGCTGGGACATGATCTGTTTCACCTGTGGCAGAGAACAGGCAGAAGACACAGCCATAGAAGTGGGTAAAAACAAAACAGCTAAGTGTGGGCTTTTGCACCAGTTTAGAATCTGGGGGCCTCAGGCATATGGGAGCCCACACTCCCTTGCATCTCCTCTCCATGGGCCTTTCTTGGAGGTATGTGAGAAAGATCGGGGCCAGAGCATGGCTTGAGGGAGACTTGAACCCAGCTCCTAGCACTTCTCTCACAGGATGCAAAGGTCTACACTACTGGGAGGAGCCTCATACTCCCTTCAATGTTCAGGACCCTGGAGGGACCCTGTCTTTGGAGCAGCTAAAAGCTAGCTGCTGTGAGAGGGTGAGAGGGTCAGGAATCCCACCCTGCTCCCTATACTTCTAGATATTACCAGTAAGAATTGGAAATTGAAATTAAAGTTATATGCAAAACATGCAAAGACTGTAACACATAGGGATAAATCTAACAAAATCTATGCAAGGTTTATATACTGAAAACTATAAAACACTGCTGGGAAAAGAACACTGCTGAAAGATTAAGGAAGACTTAAATTAGTAAAGAGACATACTATATTCATGGACAAGAAGACTCAATATTATTAAGGTGTTTATTTTCCAAACTGATTTTGCTAGTCTATGCAATGCCAACTGTAGTCCCAGCAGATTTTTTTCCCTTTATTTTTTAGAGCAGTTTTAGGATCACAGAAAATTGAGCAGAAAGCACAGAGATTTCCCAGGTAGTCCATGGCCCACACATGCACAGCCTCCCCCACTATCACTGTCTCCCTCTGGAGCGGTACATTTGTTACAATCGATAACCATACATGGACATGTCTCAGTCACCTAAGGCCAAAGTTTGCATGAAGGTTCGAGTGTGGTGCTGTCTGGACAATGCATGATGACTTCTACCCATTGTTACAATAGCTTACAAAGTAGTTTCACTGCCCTGAAAATCCTCTGTCCTCCTTTGAATCCATTTCACCTTCTTAGCTCTGTGACCTCTGCTTTGGGTTCATCACCTGTTAGTGTGGATAAGATTTGTGTCTACTCCATAGTTGTGAGATCAAATGAGGAAATACTGTGTGAGAGTTTGGCTAACTGCCTGCACACAGTGAGCACTCTGTAAAGGCTTTCTATTAGGATGATCTGCATTGTCATGGAAGAAAAACCTCACTAAGCATCTTAATCAGGCTAATTAAGTTGTCTTACATAAAAGAGCAAGCTGTTTTCAAATAGGTTGGCAAGATGTATTTACAATGAAACATTTTAATGGGGACACTATAAATAAATTCTGTTCTTTAAGGCATCATGGACAACGCTTTGGCTCCACAGTGCTTTTCCAGCTTCTAGTTCCTTTGATTATGTGTGCTTGAAAGTAATAAGTATATATTTAGAAAATAGGATATACGGTTCATGGTTTTCATTTATTTAGACTGTCCTTTATTTATTTATTTATTTATTTATTTATTTATTTATTTATTTAAAGATTTTATTTATTTGAGAGAGAGAGCGAGCGAGCTGGGGGAGGGCAGAGGGAGAGGGAGAATCAGACTCCCTGCTGAGCAGGGAGCCCGACATGGGGCTCCATCCCAGAACCCTATGATCATGACCTGAGCCAGAGGCAGACGCTTAACTGACTGAGCCACCCAGGTGCCCTTGTCCATTATTTAAATATCTGTTTATCAGCTACTTATCATGCCATCATCTACTTGCTATCTATTATCTATTTGTCCATCAATCATTCTATCATCTACCTATCTTTTATCTACCTATCCGTACTATGTAATTTTGAGATTGTGCGTATATATGTATGTGTATGTGGTAGAATATAATTTGTTTGAAATATTTCCTGTTGTAATTTCCCCTCTCAGTTTTGGAATTTCTATCACCTTTTGCTGCTATGACCAGGCACGGGGAAGTCCAGGAAGAATACAGTCAGAGAGAGAGGAAAGAGGATGATTGCCCTGAAAGAACTCCTACCAGGAAGTGTGAAGCCCTTTTTCTGTAGGAAGATGCTCTTGTAAGGAGCTACAGAGAAGGCCAAGAGAGTGAACTCAAGGCTCGATGTTCTCATTTTCCTCACAGTTGATCTTTTTTTTTTTTTTAATTTTGGCAGAGGTGGGGAAGGAGTGATGGTTGTTAGAAACACAAAAGAAGTTTAAGGGTAAATTCGAGCAGGAGGTGTGGTTCTCACTTCTCCTGGCCAGGCCTAGAAAGTCCACCTGCTTCTTTAGAAACGCACAGGGGTCGTGACCTCTACAGATCCAACGTAGCTGAGGAAGGATCCCGAGGGAACACGTCTGTGGTGGGGCTTCGGGTTTTGGCTGCTTGGAATTGGGATTCTGAGGTGAAGACCTGCCTTCCTTTGAGGGAGTTTCACAGGAGTGCTCTCGGGGTCCATACTCCTGGGGAGTGCAGGGAGAGACTGAGCAGAAGGAGCAGTTGTGCACATATGTAGCCACAGCAAAGGCCTTGCCAATCCTAATCAAGAGGGCAGGGACCAGGTCGTTATAGCCCATCATTGGTACCCGCCAGTAGGGGGCGAGCTCCTGGGTGAAGGAGATCTTCTAGCTGAGGGCAGTGCCTTGCAGGGATTTGAGTCCCCAGCCACTGGAAGGACTGTGCTCTCGTCTTGCAGAGGTGGGGCTGGAGAGCTGGGAGGCATACCCCAGTGTCTGCAGTCAGACTCTTGGCGATGCTATGGTTCCAAGGGAGCCCTTCATCATAGAAGTAACACCCCAACTGCATGGCATGGTCCAGCTCCAAGGAAGAGAGAGCATCTGGCTAGAGGCATTCAGTGGTCAGGGCTCTGGTGTGATGGGAAGAGCCAGGAAAAGGTTTTAGTCTAGAAGGGAGGGGGAAAGAAGAAAGAATGTCCTGAATTTCAAGTAAAAGGTCATAAAAATCAACATGGGAGTCAGGATGGAAGGTCATGGCTATGGGATTCCCACCCCTATCCTGGAGAAGGGAGTTAAGGCAGCAGCACGAATACCAGACCCGCTTTCAGGGTCGAGAAGGGAGGGAGCCAATACCAGGTCGAGGGAATGTGTCAGATCCCGCAATGTAAGCACACCTGTGAGAAAACATAGTGGTGTGAATTCAGCACACTGTGCCTCTAAGACAACTGTCCTTGCTTCATTGCCTTGCAGAAAGACGTCTTTGAACTTGGTATAGCTTCTTTCTTGCACACATATTGAGAGAGAGGTTTTATACTCTGGATCAGTGATGTCATTCTTTGGGGGAGATTCTTCAAAATTTGTAGGAAAACACACATCAAATTTACCATCTGAACCATTTTTAAGCGTATAGTTCAGTGGGTTTAAGTTCATCCACACTGTGGCGCCACCATCACCACTAACCATCCAGGAAACATTTTTTATTTTGCAATACTGAAGTGCTGTACCCATGAGCAGTAACTCTCCATGTCCCCTTCCTTCGGTCTCTCCCCTCCCCCCATAGAAACAGACACCCTCTGCTTTCTGTCTCCATGATTTTGACTACTCTATGTGCCTCATGTAAGTGGGATCGTACAGGATTAGACTTTTGTGGTGGGCTCATTTCACTGAGCGTAACGTCCTCAAGGTCCATCATGTTGCATGTAGCAGGCGTCGGAACGACCTTCCTTTCTAAGGCTAAGTAGGATTCCGTTGTGTGTAAAACCATATTTTGTTTATCTATTCACCTGCCGATGGACACTCTTGTTGCTCGCATTTTGGGCTATTGTGAATAATGTGTCTTTGAACAAATATTTGTTTGAATTTCTGCTTTCACTTTGAGTATATACCCAGAAGTAGAACTGCGGGGCCATTTGGAATGTCTATGCTTCATTTCATGAGGACACTCCACAGCAGCTGTCCTGTTTCATATTCCCACCAAAGGTTCCAATGTCTCTGCACCCTTGCTGACATTTGTTATATTCAGGGTTTTTTTTTTTTTTTTTTTTTTTTTTTTTGACAGTAGCTTTCCTAACGGGTGTCAAGCGGCATCTCATGGGCTTTGGTCCGCGTTTCCATAATGGTCAGTGATGTTGGGCATCTTTTCATGTGCTCATTGACCATTCAGATATCTTTTTTGGAGAAATATCTATGCAAGTCCTTTGCCCATTTTCGATCGGATTATTGTTGCTGTTGTTGAGTTGTGGGGATTCTTTAAACATTCTGGATATTAACCTCTTACCCGATGTAGGATTCGCAGATATTTCTCCCATCCAGTGGGTTGCCTTTTCGTTCTGTTGATTGTGGCCTTTGGTCCTCAGAAGCTTTCCATCTTGATGTAGTCCGATATATGTGTTTTTCCTTTGTGCTGTTCTTTTGGTGTCCTATCCAAGAAGACATTGCCAAATCTAACGTTATAAAGCTCTTCCCTGTTTTCTTCTCAGGGTTTTATACTTTAAGGTTTTATATTTAGGTCTTTGATTTTTGGTCAGTGTTTGTGTAATATGGTGTAAAATAAGACTTCAACTTCTTCCTTGTGTGTGTGTGTCCAAGTCTTGATCTTCCTTCCAAGGACAAGGGCTCAGGGACGCTGTGGTGTTAGCACAGAGCTGGGGACACAGTGGGGTCTGGATCCCTGCTCTCTGGGCTCATTGTATGCTCAGGATTTAACGTTTCAGACATGATGAACATCATGTCCTACAACTTTTCTCAGAAGACACAGAGAACTTTGTATCAGTTTTTAGATTACAACTATAAACTGCATATCAACTTAGAGTTGATTTGGAGGAGGAAGAGAAAGCTGTGGGAAAATGTTTTCTATGCTCCAGTGATTCCAGCCGGTTCGTAAAATTTACATCTGTTTTTCTCGGTAAAACTTAAAATACCCACCAACCTAGAAAATTTGCCAAAAAACATTTATTTATGTCTTAAGTGTTATTTAATGACTCATTGTTATATTTGTCTTGATTCATTCTTTTAGGTTAATCCCATTTTTCTTTAGTTTCTACGCAAGATTATTGATGAGAAAGGCAGGATGCTCGGGTGACAGACGGGTCAGGGCTCTGGTCATTGCTGCTGGGAGATCTCATTTGCAGGGTCCAGAGTCTCCCCCACGGCACCCCCACCCCAAGGTGAAGCCCAGCTGAGCCCTGGGTCTCTTTGTTCATGGCATTATCTGAAAACAAGAGTTAGAGATCCTGCCTGTTGGAAGTGGTGGCTGCCACGCAGACCCAGCTCCCTGGATGCCGCTGTCCCAGTCCGTCCAGTCTGTTCCCTCCCTGCTTCCCCGCCGGCCAGCAGGTGCACATGATCCTTTCTGTGGTCCCACCTGGAACCCCGCCCTTTCCATTCATTTGGAGAACCTGCCGCTGTTCTCACTTTGAAATGAGTGCCTGACCACACAGTCAGCTGAGTTCTTAAAGGATTTTAAAGGCCCTCTTTCTTCATTTGTGGGGAAACACCACTTGAAATGCATCCACGTGTTTGGAACCTGAAATATGCTCACTTCCCGTTAGAGGCCCCAAGGGGAGGGAAGCTCGCAGCCCAACAAGCACTTCAGCCCAAGCACTTCGGGGTATGAGGTTGGGGTCAGCAGGCTCGTGGGGGCCAGGCAGCAGAGGACCCTAAAGCATGACGCTTAGGCGTTTAGCTGTCTTAATGGGACAGGTCTGAACACACACATACACACACACACACAGAAAGACTGACTTGGAGCCAGATTAAAGATTCAATTTCACTTCAACTGTCATTAGGAAATGTGTCCTGGAGCATCTTATAAAGTGAAGATCCCAAGTTCTAGCTGCTGACATAGCACAAGGCTCCCAGGCTGGACAGACCTCCGGGGGTATGCGTCACAAAGTGGGCTGTCCTGTACTCAGTGGCCGAGGGGCAGAGAGCTGCCCTGGTTCCCGCGTCGCTTTTGGTGGAGATCACCAGTGCTCATCATGAGTCCACGCACTGCTCTCCTTGACTTATTTATTCATTTATTTGTTTTCTATAGACATTCTTATTCACAACACCTGGACTGTAGGTGCCGGAGTTTCTCCTGGATATGTTGACATGTGTGTATGGGTACATGTGTATACACACACGTGACTATGCATGTACACACAGTACAGGCATACATGTGACTGTGTGAACGTGTGTGCACACACACACCTACTACACACACACCTACCACACACACATGTACTACACACACACAAACACTACACACACCTACTACACACACATACACCTACCACACACACACCTACTACACACACACACCTACCACATACACACCTACTACACACACACCTACCACACACACACTTACCACACACACACCTACTACACACAACACCTACTACACACACACACCTACCACATACACACCTACTGCACACACACACCTACTACACACACACCTACCACACACGCACACTTACTACACACACACACACTACACAAACACCTACTACACACACACCTACCACTCACACACCTACTACACACACACACCTACTACACACACACACCACACACACCTACTACACACACGTACTACACACACACTTACTACACACACACACTTACCACACACACACCTACCACACACACACCTACTACACACCTACACACACACACCTACCACACACACACACCTACACACACACACCTACCACACACACAACTACACACACACACCTACTACACACACCTACACACACACACACCTGTTACACACACGTACTACAAACACACCTACTATACACACCTACCACACACACATACCTACTACACACACACACCTACCACACACACACCTACCACACACACACCCACACACCTACTACACACACACCTACTACACAAACACACACCTACTACACACACGTACTACACACACACCTACCACACACACACACCCACACACCTACTACACACACACACCTACACACACGTACTACACACACACCTACTACACGCACACACCTACTACATACACCTACCACACACACACACCTACTACACACACACACACCACACACGCACCTACCACACACACACCTACTACACACACACACACCTACCACACCCACACACCTACTACACACACACCCACACACCTACTACACACACACACCTACTACACACACGTACTACACACACACCTACTACACACACACACCTACTACACACACCTACCACACACACACCTACCACACTCACACCTACTACACACACACCTACTACACACACACACCTACTACACACACCTACCACACACACACCTACCACACTCACACCTACTACACACACACCCCACACACACACCTACTACACACACCTACCACACACACCACACACACACCTACTACACACACCTACCACACACACACGTACTACACACACACACACCTACTAAACACACACCTACCACACACACACACCTACTACACACACACCTACCACACACACACACCTACTACACACGTACTACACACACACGTACTACACACACACACGTACTACACACACACCTACCACACACACACCTACACACACGTACTACACACACACCTACTACACACAACACCTACTACACACACACACCTACTACACACACACACCTACTACACACACACACCTACTACACACACTGACTACACACACACGTACTACAGACACGTACCTACACACACACGTACTACACATGCACATCTACTACACGCACATACCTCCTACACACACCTACATGCACATGCACATCTACTACACGCACACACACTACACACACACCTACTACACACACACCTACCACACACAAACCTACCACACACACACCTACTACACACAACACCTACTACACACACCTACTACACACACACACACCTACCACACACACACACTTACCACACACACACCTACTACACACACCTACCACACACACACGTACTACACACACACCTACTACACCTACTACACACACACATACCTACTACACACACACCTACCACACACACCTACTACACACACACACCTACTACACACACGTACTACACACACACGTACTACAGACACGTACCTACACACACACGTACTACACATACACATCTACTACACGCACACACCTACTACACACACCTACTACATGCACATGCACACCTACTACACACACATGCACACCTACTACACACACACCTACTGCACGCACATGCACACCTACTACATGCACACACACTATACACACGCCTACCACACACACATACCTACTACACACACACCTACTACACACTCACACCTACTACACACACCTACCACACACACACACCTACCACACACACATACCTACTACACACACACACACACACACACACCCCTTCCTAGATGGAGTTGTTGAAAGGAATTCACACAGAGAGTGCATGTTCAGTTTTAGGGGAGAGTGACATGCTCTTTTCTAAATCAGCTTTTGTACAAGGTAAGGTCTTCCTTCTCCGCTGGAATGATGGCTTCGGGTCACGACCGCCCCATCCGGAGGGGCCACGTGCTTGTGACTCCACGTTCAATCCAGGTATCTGTCAGCAGGTTGCCACTCGGCAGGGCAGGGCCTTGGGGGGTTTTCCTTCAACAGTTTTTGTCTTAGGAGGAGGGCACATATGAGCATGCTTGACGTCTGAAAGTTTGCTTCTTTCCCTACCTGACAACTTGATAGCCTCTTGAGACATAGTTTGACTTTGATTACTGAGTACTTCCCATGGAGTAACCCAACACGTTCTGTTTAAAATTTTGTAGAAGACGGAGTCCATTTATATCCACTTTAAGACATTACTGTCATCTTCCCATTCAGTTCAGTTCAGTCCTTTTCAAAGGTTAACACCATGTGCCTGCTAAGGAGAGCCGGGCCCTTCAGGAACCTGGTGATGGGCTGTGCGTGGTTATGAGGGCAATGCTGTGGAAGGCAAGCGGGATTCTTCTGTTACAGAATCCTTACCTTATTTAAAAATCTCCGTGAAAGCCTTTTAATCATCTGCCATCCATATTTGGAAGAGGCATGTGTATCGACAGCAGTACTTTTTAAAAGGTACTGCACGTGCCCTTCCAGGCTTGGTGCTACGTAGACGTAAATGGTACAACTGCTACGCTTTTGTGTGAAGTCTCTCCTTTTACTTGTGGAAGGAATCAGTACAGATGAAAACTCGAACAACCGCAGACAAACCCAGGACCTCTCTCCATGGTACTAAAACCCTCCTTCTCATGTAGGCACAGAGTTCTATGGTCATTCCCTACCTAGTCAACCAGCAGTTCTCTTGGATTTTTCTTTTTATTGTCTTTCCTCTCCAATTCTGCTGCCGCAGATCTATCCCAGGCCCCCCGCGCCTTCCTGAAATGCTGAACCCTTTGGCTGAAGGCCTGGGTAACGAGGGAGAAGGGATGGGGTGGAGCATCCAAGCCCCTGGCAGCCCCGTGAGAATTTCTCCTTTCATGCCCTGGACTGTTTCCCCAGTTCATTGGTATCTGTAGATCTGAAGTTACAGGCGGGATGATATAATTTCGGTGGAGTGGATTAGTTTGGACTTAGGTTTCAGTAGCATTTGAATCCTGAGGGTGTTACTGTATGTGAGCAGCTGTAAGTCTGGCGTAGGTCTGGCTAGGCTGGAGGCTGTAACAAACTATCCCAGCAGCGCAGCAGTTTGAAGAAGTAAGTGTTCACAGCTTCCCACATCACACCCAGGGAAGTGGTTGTGTGCAGCCTTCCCACGCCGTGAGCTGGGGCTGGGCTCCCTGGGGCGCCGCCCTGTCATGCCCTGGTGCACCCACCGGCCCCACTGGGGCCCCCACATCAGTCAGAGGGGAAATGGTGAACGTGATCAGTTTTCTGGATTATGTGGAATTATGATTGCAGAATAATCTTTAAACTCGTCTTTCATGTGATATTTAAAAAAAAAGATTTTATTTATTTGAGAGAGAGAGGGCACACAAGCAGGGGGAGCAGTAGAGGGAGAGGGAGAAGCAGAATCCCTGCTCAGCAGGGAGCCTGATGCAGGGCTCCATCCCAGGACCCTGGGATTATGACCTGAGCCGAAGGCAGACGCTTCACCGACTGAGCCCCCTGGGTGCCCCATGTTTCATGTGACTTTTGGTCCGTTTCTTTACTCATGCACACGAAACAGTGCTATCCTTGGGGTTTCTCTTCTCTCCTTTGTTGTCCCACAGAGTAGCATCTCGTAGATGCTGGGGTAAGATATTTCTAGCTTTGGAGGACTCGTGAGAAAGCATTAGCGTGTATTGCTGAGATACTCTCCTGTAGCTTCGGTGAATAATAATGAGCAGTTTAGAAGAAAGACACTTGTCTTTGCTCTACTGTGCCTTAACATGGAAGGGCTCATATGATTTCTAGATTACATTTTAAGAATATTGTCTCTTTGTTCTTTCCTCATTAATATAGCCAACACTTAAAAAGGGTTCTTGATTATAATTGGTTTTATAGATAGTCTTTTTAAAAAGCATAATGTCTTCTATGTGGTGTCTCAGTAAGATGATCTGGTACAAAAAAATTTAGGCATAAAACCATACATATCTTTGAGAAGCATTAAATACATTTTATGTTGTTTATTGCGAAATGTATGTATACCAGTAACATGGAGTTGATCAGTAACAGTCAGCCAATCAAAAAATACTTACTTAGTGTCTGCCATGTGCCAGAGAGAATACAAGGGATCAGGCATCGCTAAGCTTTGAAGTTCAAGACAGTCTGACCTTGGTGTCTGACGTAAATATGCTGGAGGAAGGTGAAGGCTAAGTCTGGTCTCTGTCCAATGGTGTTACTCCATAGTGTTTTCTAGATTACATTCTAATTTTAATATACTTCCTTTAGGAAAAAACTAGTAACGCCCAGAGATTTCTTCACAGGGAAGGTAGATGCCGCTAATACCATATGCACGGGTTGACTTGTGTCCCCTCACATGTTGTAGTCCTCTGAATGTGACCCCACTTGGAAATAGAGACTTCACAGATAGAAGCAAGTGGAGCAGAGGTCTGTGGGGTAGGCCTTCAGCAACTACGACCGCCCTACGAATGGAGGAGGAGAGGAGTGTGGGCACACGGGGAGACAGCGTGAGCCGAGGTCGGCAGAGGCCGGGCGGTGTGTCTGTCGGCTCAGGGCCGGTGCGTTCGCCGGCAGCAGCAGCAGGAGCTGGAAGAGACGAGGGAGGGTTCTCCCCTGCGGGTTTCTGAGGGAGCACGGCCCTGCCAGCACCTCGATGTTGAACTTCGTTCCTGCAAAACTGCGAGACAAGGATGTGCGTGGTTTGAAGCTCCTGGGTTGTGGTGCTTTGTTATGACGGCCCTGGGATGCTGACAGAGAGTATTGTAAAGGAGCTTGGAAAACAAGTGACAAAAGACAGAATGGATCTCCTTTAATGTTGTTAGAGTCAAACAAGATCAAATCTAGAGTTTGAACAGAATCACGTTATAGACTTAGGTGGTTCTAGGAAGCCCACCATGAGGTAGCGACCTGAGGTTTGTCTAGGAGGAACGTGAGTGGGGGAGGCGCCCCTTCATCAGGACGCCTGGTCCCTCGTTCCTGCTGTGGGACCTTCCCCTTCACCTCCACCCCTTGACTACAAACGGGATCCAGAGAACTTAGAGATGCAGGAGGGCCACATGATTTACTGTGAGTTATTTGAAAATAAAATCCATGAGACAGTTTTTTTCTCTGAATGGTCTAAAAGTTACTAAAAACATTTTTTTTTATTTTAAGTAAACTCTACACCCAACATGAGGCTCGAACTCACAACTCCGAAATCGTGAGTTGCATGCCCCACCAGCTAAACCAGCCTACAGTTATTTTCAGTTAGAGAGGGAGTTTTCTGACTTTTAGGGGAGATCCTCTTTGTCTGGGGCAGTCTGTTTTGAACGGGATCATTGAATTTATAACCCATCAAACTCCTTGGCATGTGTCTCCATGAAGTCATGGTGAAGCTCAAAGATGGACAGCACGAGACGCTGTGAAAATGATCTGCTCATGATCTGGCCTGAAAACCTGCAAATGAGTACGGTCTTTTGAGGTCTTTTAAGTTCTTAGCTTAAAATTATTCATGAAACTAGGTGTGAAGTTGCAGGAACAAGGCCTCGGACTTGCCTGAGAAGGCGCTAGAAGCGGACCATCTATTTACAGCCGAATGGGGCAGGAGGGGCACGAAGGAGGGGGATCCCACTGCGTCGAGTGCTGGGAGGGGAAGGTAGAGGACGCCACCTCTCTGGACGAGAGTCTGTCCAGACTACGAACCTGGGAAGCCTGTCCGAGGAAGTGGTGTTTACACTGGGAACTGACAGCAGGGCAGGGGGGCTGGGGGTGGCTTGCAAACATCGGGATGCCTGACACTTGCTGGGATGCCCCCAGCCTCCAAGATGGCATCATAACAAGGTTGTATGGAAGTTCCCTCTACAGAATTCAGGCTCCGCAGGGAACTGGCTACTATTGTTCACCTGCATCATTAACATTCTGAACGAGACCCTGAAATCCACCATGACTCTGGAATCACTAGAGAAAGAATCCATTATGTTCGATGTAATTTTCTTGTTAAGTAAATTTTATTTTTCGAGAGCTATTATTTCAGGAGTATATGCGGTAATTTGATTCAGAAGGACATGTGATTAACCAGGACTCTTCATCCCTTGACCGCACAATGGGAGCCCGAAGCAGACTGCACTCACATTTGCAAAAATGCTGCTTTAGACCTTTTAAAAGGTCAAGGATGCCTTTTTTTTTAATCGAAGGATTAAAAAGAATTTTTATACATATACAACTTTTTAAAAAATGAGTGAGTATTGATTCTAGCATGCTAAGACTGTTGTGCTTTTCAGGGGTCGAAGGTTCATGCAAACATTCCCCAGTATCAGCGTCAGGTGCTGTGGGTTTCCATTTAGTGTTTGGAGGCATTCACAGAGGGCCTGCCTCTCCATCACAGACTCATGCTGGGCCTGGGCTGCAGGCGCTCCCCATCAGCAGCACTGAAATACATAGTAGAATACAAAAACGTCAGGACATTTCCACGGTGGTTTGTGTCCATTTACAGTAGGTACAGTTATCGTGTAGACGCAAGTAACCGTTCTGTGTCCAGGAGCTGCTGGACTGGGGAGGAGCCTCCTTTGCCCAGTTAGCGGGCCTGTGTGCGTGAGCAGAGACAGAAGAGGGCAGGGTGTGTGGGTCTGGCCCCACCGACCGTGGTGCAGGAGGCGCACAGGATGGGCCAAGAAGCTGCTGTCCCCACATAGGCGCTTAGGCGCATCGTCAGAAGTGACCGGGTGAAGACAGCGTTTAGGACAGGAGCACTGCGCCCACACGCCCTGTCCCCTGGAGCATGCTGGAGCCATGGGACAGTGGTCATGGTGACATCGTGCCCTCGATTCAGGTCTGTGTGTCACTGTGGTGCACACAGTGTGAGGTCCCTCCCACCCCCAGCACGAATACTCCCCCTGCTCCTGGTCACACTGTGCCGTTTGGAATGACTGGTTTACTTCACAACCAAGTTCAGGTGTATTTGTGTTTGCAAATGTGCGGCCATCCTAGGAGCCGCGGGTGCCGTCTGTCCGTTCTCGCTGCTCGAGATAGTTATGTTCTGTGAAGTTGCCACAAACACTGAATTGGCAAATACTGGACCACTGCCCCTTAAGGAGATGCAGGGTGAGGTCGCTGTGAGCCTCTGGTCACGACATTGTCATCAGTGGACCAATTTGCAGGCTCCTTTTGTTTGAGTGTCTGTCTAGCAGCACCTGACTTAGCATATGCTGTTGAACGTGCTCCCAGTGACACAGATGTGTCCCCCTCCCAGGGCACTCACCTGCATTCGCAGGACCTCCTTGTCTCCCTGACATCGCTGTCATTGGAGCTTTGGCCCCGAGCAAGCCGTTCTGTCTGAAACTCCAGGCAGCTGCACGGGTCACAGGGTGCCTGCTCTGTCCAGCTGGCCCAGGGAAGACGGGTCCTGCTTGACTGGTGCTGAGTTGTTAGTGGTCTCAGCTGACGTGATGTTGTGTGCAGACACTTGGTGCACTGTGCTTGGTCATT
This sequence comes from Ursus americanus, assembly GCF_024610735.1. NCBI lineage: Eukaryota > Metazoa > Chordata > Mammalia > Carnivora > Ursidae > Ursus > Ursus americanus. The sequence continues at coordinate 73,787,772 of NC_142137.1, read as the reverse complement.
ATTATGTGTGTTGGTGATAAGCCACAGTGAGCGTCCCCACATGTGCCCCTATATGGACCTGTGCACGTGGATATGCAGTTAGCGGTGAGGTTTCTGGGTCATGGCTGTGCATGTTTTTAGTGTGAATAAACATTGCCCGAACACTGTCTGGCAGGGCTGTGCCCGTCCACACCCCACAGCTGTGCGTGAAGTCCTGGGTCCCACATTTCCACTGGCCCTTGGCGCTGTCCAGCATTCTGACTTTGCCAGTCTGGCATGTGTCCAGTGGTGTCCTGTTGCTGTTTTAATTTGGACCTAATTATTAACAACTTTATCTCTTCCTAGGCTTGGTATCCACTTGGGTTTTCTCTTCTGAGCATCACCTGTTCATAGTATTTGCCCATTTCTGTATTTGAATTCTTGTGTTTTTCTTTGGATTCATAGCTGTCCTTATTTATTCCTCATGTTGATTTTAAAAATTACAAATATCACTCTTAATATAGCTACTATACAGTAATCTCGTTCTGAAGTAAACACAAAGCCTAAATTTGATGTTATCAAATCTATATTTTTTGTTTTGCCTTATGGTTTGAGCTTTGGGGATTTCTTCATTTAAACAAATTTCTCATTCTTGAGTCACAGTGCTATGCTCCTCTTATGCAGACATAGACTCACGTATCTTCTATGAACTTATGGCTTAATTTTCCAGTTGTGGTTCTTTGGCCCCCTGAGGCTCCTCCTGGCACACTGGGGCCCTAGGACTCTGTACCTGTCTTCACGCAGTGATCCAAGTTCCCCAAAATCACCGTCTAGAAATCAGATTAAAGCGGACACCAAGTTGGGTCAGGCACACAGTGATGTATCTGGAGGGAGTTCAGCAAGCTTGCGTGGCTCTGACTCCTGAGAGGAGAGGGCGGGAGAGGATAAGGATGGAGAGACCCCCAGCCTGGGGGCCCCATTTTTTTGTTTTTTTAAAGATTCATTTGTCTGTTAGAAAGAGGGCACAGATGTACTTTTAAAAGCGTGTTCAGGGAAGACCTCACGAAGATGCCTCTGAATAGAGAATAGAGAACGTGAGCGAGGAACTTGCTGCTCCCCATGGAGGGCGTTCCTGGCAGAGGCAGGAGAGCGCTGGCCCCTTTGAGGCCTGGAGACACTGCGAGAAGGCCAGCGTGACTGGCGGAGAGGGAATGTGGGGAGAACGTTGAGGTGAGGTCACGAAGGTAATGGGGACTGGATTGCGTGGGGCCTCTTGGACCACTGTAGGGTCAGGGCAGCTGCTCAGTGAATGGAAACCGCTGGCTTTGTGTGGTGTCCTCCCTGTGTTCTCGCTGGGTCACCCTGGCTGCCAGGCTGGGAAGGGAGATGTCTGTAATCATACACAAGAGGCCATGATTGCTTGGACCAGAGGGATAGGTAGCTAAGGAAGTGGTAAGAAGAAGTCTTACTACAGACATATGTGGAATTCAAGCCAACTGCATCTTCTGCAAGAGTGGGTGTGGGTGTAGGAGGAGTTCAGTGCAGAAAGCTGAGTGAAGAGGCGTTTCAGGGAGGAGGGAACGACCTGGGTGCTGAGCAAGGGAGGGGGCGGTCAGAGGATGGACCGCCACATCGAGCACTGCAGAGTGCAGCTCTGGTGGGGGGCTGAGTTCCAGAGAGCTGGGAGGAGGGAAGTTGGAGATGATGGTCAATCAGCAAAAGGGGCAAAGAAATGGAGGCAGGTAGCAGGAGGCTGTTCGGGGTTCCTATGATTCTCTAGCGGGCAGATCGAGTCTCGGTGAAGTGAGTGAACTTGCCCAGGGACACGTGGCCAGAGCCACACTCAGGAGCCGGGGTCCTTGACCCCACCCACAGCCTCTGTGGGACCTTGTGCAGGTTTGCTCACTGTGAATGATGCATTCTTTTTATGTAGTTTTGATTGTTTGTTTGCAGGGATTTTTGCAAAGTGAACTTGTCCCAGGCAAACTTACTTACCTGTCATTAAGCACCTATATTTGCAAGCCCATTAGTGTTTCTGCATGAAAGGTCAGAGCAGATGATAAGACCTCCTATCAAATTGTCCCCCAGTCATGTGTGCCTGGTTGTGCGCTAGGCCCACGGGTGACGGCTTCACACCAGTTTAAAATCCCGGAGCCACGGAGTTTAGGCAATTTCTCCTCTGAAGTTTTAATCTCTTCCTTGGGACTGCTCCTGCAGTTTGAGGGGGACAACAACAACACTGACTCAACATCGGGGAATTTACAAGAGTATAAACTGGCCGCATTGCAGCGGGAGCAGTGGGGGAAGGAGAATTTCTTTTCAGTAATAATATGTCAGGAGGGAGAGGGAAAAATTAAGTCTGCTGTCTTGGCTGCTGGACCTGGAGTGTGTTTTGTGTTGCAGTAGAACTAAGAAATGCTCTCTCTTTGATTAAAATCCAAATATCTAGGGATGTTTTATCTCGTAGCTTCAGGCCATGCTTCTGATTAGTGCAGGTGCCCAGGTCGCTCGTGTTCAAAGGGAATAACTCGTTATCTCCCCACCGGGCTGCATAGAATGCTTCGTATCTTTGATAGAATTTAAAAACTTAATGGATAATAACAGTACAAGGGGTAAAACAAACACATTTATGTAGATAGAAATAAAAACATAGGTAATGCCCTGACCATTCACTGAACTCCGTGTTTTTATGGGCCTGGGGTCCTTATTTATCTTATAATAGAAACCTTTACTGTGAATTCCCACTTTATTAGCTAATCTATTTCTGTCTACATATTATTTTTATCACCTTTACTATTTCATGTAGGGGTTGCTTAACATTAAAAAACCACTTATGGAAATGAGCAAATGTAATCAACATTCAGAATCATCAGAGACTTTTGAAACTCGACAGAAATTTCCAGTGGAAAATTTTTTGGAGGCTCATGGTTTTGCAGTATTATCTGGGTTCTACAAGAGGAGTCTACAAAATGACATCAGCACATTTCAGATGCAATTTCATAGCAGCGCTACATTTAGCCTTCTGCTAACATCTTAAAAGCAATTTGCAGCCATTTCTGCTCATCCCCAAGGGAGTTTCCATTTTTGAATTAAAAAAAAAGATGGCTTTGAAAAATAGCTATGGAAAATGTAGGGGCAATTTTCTAGATTTTATGTACATTGAAACATGGCCTGCTCCCCAGCTGTTGGCTCTCAGGGGCTGAAAAGCCCAGGACACAGGCTGCAAGCCTCTCTTGGGGCTTCTAGTCCCAGAGGATCCCATGCGAGTCCCAGGTGAGGAGCATGCTTGGTTGGAAACCTGAGTCTGTCAGTGAAGCATTTGTCTCTCTGGTGGTCTGGTTGCCTGGGCTTGTCCAGATAATCCCTACTCCGGGATTGCCGCCAGCCCAGTCTTCGCATTAACTGCTGGCTTGGTGCTCAGAACCTGGGGGTCGCGCAGTGTGTGGGTTCCCTTGGTGTCGACTGTCCTATGGGAGTAAGCTGCCGGTGTCCCGGCCAGCCCCCCTCGCCTCCACGGGGCCCTCAGCCGATTTCCACCTGTGCTCCGTCCTCCCGGGCAGGCTTCCTCCCGTCTCCCTGCAGTTCTCCATCAGTGTGGCCAGGTGGCTGGGACACAGGGCTGGGGTGGGCCCCTCACTGGCTGGCCAGGTGAGCGGGGCTTCGGGGTCCATAGCTGTGAGCCTGGGACCATCCCAAAACCACCCACATCTTCAGTAGAAAGGGCGTGTATTTCTCCCCATCCTGTTATGGGAATATTTGAGAGCCGTGAGTGACAGTGAAACTCACAGCCACCAGCCCCTGGTTCACTTAGCTGTGGATCTGAATACTTTGTCCTGTCTCAGCAGCACCTGCCGGCTTGCTTCTGTGTCCACGTCACCAGTGGAAGCTCCATTTCTCAAATGCCTCTGATTTTCTGTTTGAAGGATATTTAGTCAAAGTGCACAGTAATTTCTGCATCTCTGTTTTTGGACATTCTTTTTTTTAAACCTCAGTGACTTTGTACAGAGTCTTAGGACCAGAGGGACAGATTTAATACCCAATATTTAAGGAGTATGGTTAAAAGAAATGACATAAAATCGATGTAGGTCTTGAAAAGTATTCTAATTGCTCTTACTTCATCATTTTATATACATTATTATCTACAGTTTATCACTTGGTCACAGAGATTATCATTTTGAGAAACAGTGTAACTCAAGCAGTTTAATACTATGGTTACATATGCGTACATTATTTTGTCTTTGTTAGTAAGGCCGCTTGTCTCCTTTTCTCTCTTTCTTAATAAGTGATGAGCTTGGACCCGCCGGCTGAACTCTGATGTCATTTTATCCAGGGAACTGGCTGGCGCACGGGAGAGACCATCCAGTTCTTCAGGTCTCCCTTTCCCTATTTGAAAGTTGGGGTCTGGATGGATTCCCCTCGGAGGGACACCCTGAAAACCAAAAGAGTCAGGCTGCCGGCACAGCGTAGCACCCAACGGAGCCAATGCCTCTGCTGTGGGACTGTCCCTATCTCCTTTGTCCAAATGTCACCCTTTCCTGAGCACAGAGACCTTCCCAAGGGTGGGCAGTGGGGGGCAGGAAGGAGTAAATGCCCCTGCCTGCTCAATGCAAAAAAAAAAAAAAAAAGAAAGAAAGAAAAAAAGAGATACAACACCTTCCAAAATCCTAAACTGGGTCTTATTTTCAAATCTTGTTTTAGATAGTCTGTTTTTCTGTTTTTTTTCCTTGCACAAATAAGTTAAAATAAAGAGTCACTACAACTAATTATAAGTAATTCACTTCTCTTTTACTGTTTGCTGATGTCTAGGGAAACATTTTCAAGAACATTTTCTGTAATTTATCTGCAAATTTTTGAGATTACACACCTTTGAGGCCATTGAATAATTACTTCTCCAAACCCTTTTTCTCTTACCAGTTATAAACTATTCACACGGCTAATAAGTAAAAAAAAAAAAAAAAAAAAAATCATTTAATTTGATTTCTCAAAATATTAAGTTTTTTGTAATTAAATATACTTATTAGTTTAAAATTATATGAATAAATGTACACAGAATACTATAAATAAGCATACAATACGTTTAGTGTTAAAAAGTTGAAAATAGGTGAATAAAATTAGATTTATTACAACCATATAAACCATTCTCTTCCCTTTACCTTCTGTCTCCCCCCTCCCTTTTTCTATCAAATGTCTTAAATTTCTTTAATAGTAGGCACACAATTAAATTATTCCAGGACTGGTGACAACACTTAAGCAAAATCATTTACCGAAGTGCTAATGCCCTTAAATTGCTTTCCTCGGCTTCTGCCGTCCTCCTGGACGCTGGTCCCCGAGAGCCCAGAATCTCTCGGTTTCACTGTCCTTTCTGGTGTCCCTCAAACTCTGACAGTAACCCAGCTGCTTTTGTAGAGTGCAAGTTCTATTCCTTTTAGATTCTTCCTGTTTACGTTATGAATAGTCTGCAATTTCAGAGCTAACCGAGGGCATGTTTCCAGCCTCTCACGAAATGTTATTTTCCTGGGGCTGGTGATCAAGGGAAGGGCAGTGACTGGAATTTGAAGTGATCTCAGGTGGCAGGTGCCAGCTCCACAGACATGTGAAAGGCCGGCACCGCATTCCTACAGTTCATATGTGCCTCCCCCAGGTGTTTCCTTCAGACATTTCAAGCAGTCCCAGCCCCAGGTTCAGCAGGTGCGGGGATGGAGGGGGGCTGCCCCCATCCCTGCTCCGTCTCAGGGCAGATACTGCCACCAATTTGTCAAAATCACCTGAAACCTTTCTCCTGGACCCTGGCTGTGTCAGCCTAATTGCACCGCCATGAGCTCTCATCTCAAATGTGTCATTGACTCAAAACTCTTTTTCTAGAACTCCTAAGGAGTTGGCTTAATTGAAACAGTGATCTGTTTTCCAGGATCTAAATGAGCTCATGACATCAGCGACTGTGAGATGTGCTCGAAACCAAACAGGTCCCTGATTTTTACAGGGGGACTCCATAGTCCCCGTGAGCCCGCTGCTCAGCAACTCCCCTCCTCGCCCCCTCCCCACCCCAGACAGGCTGAGGGTCTCCTTCTTTGCAGCCTGAAGAGGAGGAACCACCAGATCACACCTTTTAACATTTGCATCTAAAAGTAAGTTTTATTAGTTACCAAGGGAACATCTTCTGTCATTTAAAAAATGCAGATATTACAAAATAAAACTGTCCACTGCTTTGAAGCGCTCCCCCCACGGTCTGAATGCATAGGGACTCCATCACCTTTTTAAAAACATGACTGTGCTTTTCTCTGAGCAGGCAAAAATTTTTTCTGACTCCTCTTCTCCTTGAATTTGGATTTCCATCCACCTACCCCTTTCAATATTATCTTAATGTGATATAGATGGATCTTGGCAAAAAAAAAAAAAGTCTTTTATTCATCGCCTATATTCTTGCAGTAGACATCTGTTCATAAGTTGATTTTTAGATTAATTATAACCACCACAAGACTCTAGGTGCTAAGTTTCTTTTGAATTACTGTTATTATTGGTATACAGTTGCATAAAATGTTTCTTAAACTGGAAAATGATCAAACGTAGCAAGTGCAATGACTGGGACTTCAGAGCAGCAGAGAGGACAGCCCCTCTGCAGTATTATGCATGCCAGGCACGGGCCGCTGTGCCCTCGAGCCGGCTGTCCTGCTTCTGAGCTGGGAAACTCACTCACATCAACAGGTCTGAAAGGTGGAAATGAAGAAAGATTTGTTATAGAGTGACTTGGTCTTTCTGAGCTGTATGCCCAAGAGCGCCTTGTGATTGTTAGAGAAGATTATTTTGAAAGCTCTACCAGCTGAAAATTTGAATATGTTTCCCTTTGGATTTGCTGAAAGCAAAGATCTGGTGCCTGTGGGATTTTCTAGAGAAGCCCGAGTGCAACTAGCTTGTAGGGTTTCAACCAGGAGCTCTGTATGGCCCCGAGGTGTCTGTCCCCCCTGCCCCGAAAATGCAAATGCACAGAGGGAGATTGAGGGGTGAGAGGTGAGCCTTTGTTTTGGAAAGAGGAAGCCAGGCCTCGGAGTGGAAGGGGGAAGGGGAATTGGAGGGAGGAGTTCTTCCATCTCTTTTACGAAGGAGTTGGGCATCTGGAAATTACAAATAATTGCTTTAAACATATTTATGCCCACGTGCTCCTGAGAAGGTCTTTGCACGTATGCGTACCCAGTCTGGGGAGCACTGAAGTGGGTGTCTCAGCTGGCTGCAGGGCCAGCAGATGGTAGGTCTGAGCACAGCCCCCAGGAGAGCCAGGCAGGTGACCGCCTGTGCTCGGGTTGGCAGAGATCATTCGGGGTCTAGTGGGAGAAGCCCAGTAACGACCTCTTTGGGCTCCAAGGTTTTGGTGTTGTCCATATAAGCTCCTTTTGAATACTAACTAGTAATACCGGACTTGTCTGCTTTAAGTAGTGAGGCGGTCAGACACACACGCCCAGATGTGTTGTGCCAGGTGTCATGGTTTCGGCTTCTGCGTGGTGGCGGACGCGACAGGTGGGAGGGGACATGTCACCCATCCCGCAGCGGGCTTTCTGCCTCCTGTACCAGCACGTGCGAGCGGAACAGGCCCAGTGGTGCAGCTCCATCACTCCAGAGAATTCTTAACTCGATCAGGCCCGTGACGGTGCTCTGAAGAACCTGGCAGGCACGTTTCACCGTTCCACACTTACGGCCTGTTTCACTTACCATGAGACACGGACAGAAACAGTGTGGCAGAGTCGAATTTTCCCGTCCCCCAGAATGCTGCTACGCCAACAGTTCTGTCTTCACTCAGCTCACGATGTCTGCTTGACGAGGAGGCTGATGATTTGGACGTTATTTTCCTTCTGCTTCTTTTCACTGTGCAACGAACAAATCAGGGATTCTCTTTTCCCTCTTGCCTGTGTTGTACCCCAGTATCCAGTGGGGCACCCCGTCCCGGTGCTTGCAGGGCCCAGTCTGCAGACCCTGGCTCTCCCGCTCCGTCTCTGGCACGGCCGCGAGGCAGGCGCTTGCCCGCCGTCACCGGGACGTGGTCAGCCGTTTCTGTGCTTCAGTCCTTCAAGGGCTTCTCCACACTGATATATATATTTCTTTCTAAAATAGAATAATTCTATCATGCCACTGATTAGAAACACATCATGTGTTTAAGCGGCATCCACACCCTGTGTGAGCCCTACCCTGCCTGGGTCATCCTCCAAAATACACGGATGGGGTGACTCCCTCCGCTGGGACCCTGAGCCAGCCCGGGCAGGGAGACAGGGCCGCAGAGCCTGGGAGTGGAGAAGCTTCTCTGTCCCCTCACGTTCTATTTCGGGGGCCTTGGAATCAAATTGACAAAAGGCATATTGGCAACAGGAGAGAAGGAGCTTACCTAGGCACACAGCAAGCTCATGCGACATTGCTCGGCGATGAGTAACTCCAAGGGGTAGTCAGAATTTGGGGTTTCCTTACCTGACTTAGGAGGGAAAGGGAGGAGCGAGGACGGCTCCTGTGGGAGGAACAAATGTGTTTCTTTGGGGAAGATAAATAGGTTTTTTAGGAGAAAGCGTGTGTAGCATTTGTCGATACAGGTGTGAGTGGTCTCTCCATCTCTTCAGCGCCCAGAACCCCCTGCCCCCCCCAGAGAGGGGGTTCATGGTGGGTTTACACTCGGTCTCTCCCTGGGAAAGGAGCTGCCCTGTAGATCAGATTCACGGCCGACCTCATCTCTCAGAAGTTTCTGCTTTGGGTCTGATAAGGGAAGGTGTGACAAGGCTCCTTCCTGTGTCTGTTGAATGTCAAAGGTCTTCAGCTTAAAACAGTCTTTATATGAACCCCGGGGTTCCCAGTGGGTCCCCATGCTGCTGGTCGCTGTGCCTGTCCTCTGCCTTCCTTGATTTCTAGGCCACAAGGCGAGCCCAGCCGTGTCCCGGATCCGCCTTGTCCTGCACTCTTCCCTCTGCCCGGACACCAGCCCTGCTCCCCTCTGCCGGACCATTCAGGCTGGCCTGGAGCACGGGCTCTGGTGGAAACCCTCCCTGATTTCCCGTGGCTTGACACAGCGCCCCTGTGGTGTCACACGCTGCACCTATGTGCACACCTGCTGTCAGTCTGTGAACGCTGAGCTCTTCCACGGAGCCCTGGGCGCTTAGCTGGGTGTGGGGACCAGGACAGTCTCCGTCTGTGATGATCACCTGCCATGTGCAAGGAAAGGGGGTCCTGAAGCACTTGAGGAGGAGCCGGGGCAGGAAGGCACTGTGTTCCTCTGACGTGCTGCCCTCATGGGAAATAGGGCTCAGAGAAGGAGCCCTTGTGGTCAGTGGCCCTGTGATGCCCCACAGTCACGTTCAGTCTCCTGTGGGACCGGTTTCAGTGTCTGGCAAGTGGAAGGTTTCAGAGTAAAAGCAACTGTATGTGTGTATGTTTCGTGTTCTTTTTTTTTTATTTAAAGATTTTATTTATTTATTTGACACAGAGAGAGACAGCCAGCGAGAGAGGGAACACAAGCAGGGGGAGTGGGAGAGGAAGAAGCAGGCTCCCAGCGGAGGAGCCTGATGTGGGGCTGAATCCCAGGACCCTGGGATCACACCCTGAGCCGAAGGCAGACGCTTAACGACTGCGCCACCCAGGCGTCCCTTTTGTGTTTTTTAATTTAAAGACATTAATGATAACGTGGCTTTGCTAGAACAGCAAAGAAACAGGCACACACTTGGGATTTGCAGGTTCCCTTGGAGTGCAGATGCCAGTCCATCCCAAGTGGGGTTGGCATCACGATCGTAAGACACTGACAGGCCAAATAGGGTTTTTTTTTTTTTTTTAATGAATACACGTAATGTATATTTCTTTTCTTCCTGAATTTGAAATAAATATATTGAGTTATAAAAAATGTGGAGAAACATAGAAAAGTATAAAGCAGACCTTTAAGATCACCTCCATGTAACGAAGCGGAGAACATCACTCGTACCACGGGGTGTATTTCTTCATCTCATGACCTTACTTCCTGGTCTATCTCCCCCCCCCCGAAGGCACACTTCACACCTGTTTCTTCACCTAGAATCGGCGTCTCTGTTTTATGTGTCTATCACCACCAGGTATGCAGCTTACTAGGACTGAAGCACACATTTTTATGTTTTTTTAATTTCTTAAAGATTTATTCATTTATTTTAGAGAGAGAGAGTGTGCATGAGTAGTGGGGGAGGGCAGAGGGAGAGAGAGAATCTCAAGCAGACACCCAGCTGAGCGCAGAGCCCAACGTGGGCCTTGATCTCATGACCCTGAAAACATGACCTGAGCCAAAACCAAGAGTCGGATGACTGAGCTACCCAGGCGCCCCTATAACGTTTTCTTAACATTTTATAACTTTCCCCTAAAATTCTTAAGTATTTTTAACAACTGTAGAATTTTCCATCCTATACTTATACCATATTTTATTTGTACCAGTCTTTGCTGTTGAATATTTGGGTAAGTGTTCAGTTTCTCACCATTATAAAAAGCACTATAATAAACATCTGCATACTTATGTCTTTATCTTTGGATAAACTCCTAGTTATTGGGTCAAAGACTTTAGATTTTCCTTTATAGAAACACTTAGTTTGCATCTTATGAGTCTTGTGCAAAACAGTCTTCTTGGGCCTCACTGGGAAGCACATTTTCCTTCTGGGTTTGCGTGTCTACATGGGTGTTGGCAAGCGGCACAGGCGACATGCACAGCGGGTGAGCCTTCAGGGCTGGACGCTGCTTATGCGACGCAGACGCCCGTATCCCGCCCTCTGCCGAGGGGCCGTGAGCCCCCAGCGCGCTGCGGGAAGCCTGCGAGTGCTGCTTTGGGAAGCGAGAGGACTGGAAGCAAATGACAGCAGTCAGAAAACGGGCTTCGGCATCCGCTAAATCCCACTCCGCAGCGCTAGCCATGCGACTTCGGGAAAATTACTTCTCTGCCAGGCTCCATTTCCTCAGCGGAACTTGGAGCTGGTGCCTGGAGGAGTCACCGTGAGGACCTAGCGACCTAGCGACCTAGCGCGGGAGCGGGAGCGCGTGCGGCTTGTGCCTGGTGGGGATGCTCTGCTGGCCTCTCCGCTGTCCTTGGGCATTTTCTGGCGCCTCGTCCCCAGAAGGTAACTACTTTGGCAATGACAAATCCTCTGGTACATCGAACAGCAATCGCCCCATAGACCAAAAGAGCAAATGATGTGTTTTTCCATGTAACCTCTGACCTGGCAGTGAGGAAATGGAACCGGGGTGACCTGCCCCTGCACATAAAGGGCGGTGACCCACGGGGGCCCAGGGAGGCACCAGGTCCCTTCCTTGGCTTTCTGGTCCAGGAGAGACTTTTCCATCAGGTTGGAGGTGTGAGTATAAGGATGGTGTCAGGGAACTTCTAATTTCAGAATGAGAATTGCCTTTATGGACGAAAGGATTGTGCTGTCAGGGTCCAGACTAACAGAGGGCGTGTGTGTGTGTGCATGTGTGAGGGTGTGCGTGTGTGTGCATGTGTGTGTGTGCAGGTCTGTGCGTGTGTACATACACATACAGACGGCTGGCATGTATTGTCAGGAGATGGGCTCCAGTGCTCAGGGTGCTGGCCAGCCTAAACCATGTAGGGCAGGCTGCCAGGCGGTGCTGTAGTCTCAGGGCACCTGGAGGAGAAGCCCTTCCTTCCTGGGGAACCTCAGTCTTTCCCCCGAAGGCTTTCCAATGAAGGATGCGGCCGTCCATAGGATGGAGGGCCATTTGCTTTACTCAAGGTCACTGATGTGAAGGTTAAGCGTGTCTAAACCTTCACAGCAGTATCCAGACTGCTGTCTGGCCAGCACCCGTCCCCATGGCCAGGCCAGGTTGACACATACACGTTAACTGTCCTGGGAACCTAAGGCCTGTCATTGGCCAGGGTTGAGCAGACAGGTCCTGGGACAGGGGTCCCATGTTCCATCTGGGGCAGAGGAAGAAGCACTCTGCTGAGTAAATCACAAATAATTAGAATCTGTGAAACTTTCATAAATGTGCGTGCCTGGCCTTGCACGCATCTGGGTTGCGTGTCACAGGGCTGAGCTGGGAAGGGGACGGTCCCCTCTCCCTGGAGCTAGTTGCCTCTCCGCTGTGCATTAGGGGTCCAGGGAGCCCTGCCCGTGCTCAGCAGGCTTTAGGGAGGCTGGCCCAGCTCCCCAGGCCACAGAGTGAAGTCATCCTTCCTCCCGGGGCTCTAACTGAGCTACAGTCTTAGTACTGGGCCTTCTGAGCTGCTCCTGGGGCACAGCTGCGGCCGTTTCCCAGTCTCGCGCATGCACGTGTGTCTCTGCCGCCTCCTCCACTCGTCCTCCTCCAGAACCTGCCAGGACCCCCAGCGGGCTGGAGTCTTGCTCCTAAAGGTGCAGTTCCTTCTCAGCCAGGGGTGATCCGGCACCCGGGGGGACGCTAGCCATGTGTGGAGATGGTTTTGGTTGTCGTAACTGGGGTGGAGTTTCTCTTGGCATTGGAGATGAGGGATGCTGCTGACCATCGCACAGTACGCAGGACGGCCCCCACGACAGAGGTACCCACCCCACGGGATGGTAGTGCTGAGGCGGGGCCCCGGGGCCCCACTGGGGCCCCACACGCTGGCTTGCGGGAAGAGCTGGCCCCTGCAACCTCTGACCCTGCTCCTGAGCCTACTTTTCCGTGTGGTTCTTCCCAGCTTCTGGCTCATGGCTCAGCTCTGCACTGAATCCCCGGATGCCATGTCCACACTGGGTCTTCCCGGCCGGCTGATGGCTCCTGGGCCAAGTGCCCACATGACCCCAGTGAGTGCATGGGCTTCCTGGGAGCCTTGCTTCCACGTAAGGTCAAACAACATGCTCAAGTGATGGGGATGTCCTTTCATATTAATATTATCGTGGCAGTCCTAAAATGCATCAAGTTGTGGATAATGAAGCACGAAATGAAACTAGTTTCTAGTTTCTCTGGAAGAGTCGTTGATAATGACCTGACTTGGTCCTAAATGCGTTCTGTAGATCTATTTTCTCTTCCTTGTGATTTTCTTAGTAGCGTTTTCTCTTCTCTAGCTTATAGCATCATATAACATAAATTATGTGTTAACTGGCTGTTATGTTACTGGTAAGCCTTCCGGTTAACAGTAGGCTAGTAGTAGTTAACTTTGGGGGGAATCCAAAGTTACGTGTAGATTTTCAACAACGTGGGGGTGGGTGCCCCAGCGTCCGCAACGTTCAAGGGTTAAATGTACACTTGTTTCACAGTCTGGTGTATAGATGTGTGTCTTCTCCACACCTGGGTGCTCCCCCTTCAGACTTCATACACTGATTTATTTTCCAAAGGCGTGGCCCTCACAATGGAGCCAAAGGGAAAGGCGTGAGATGGCCCATGTTTCTGTGGGAGGAGAGCGCTGACCTTCCGTCTTGCGGTGCTGTTTCTTTAGAGGGATCTTCTGGTCCTCAGACGCCGGGAGAGAGCTCTGTGCTCCAGGAGGGTTTGAGGAGGAGGAGCTGATCGTCCAGCAGAGTGTCTCAGCACACCTGAGTGGTTGTGATTCGGTTACTTGGACTGTGACGGCCACACACAGAAGCATGCCCGGCTCGGTCTACATGACCCAGCCAGGCTATTTTGTAAGGCAGTGTTGAGGAGGCAGGCACCATGTATCCTGAGTCTCTAAGCTAAGTACACGTGTTCCACAGGTGTAGACAAAGACCATAAATAGCAGGGAAAGTGTCCCCTGAAACAACCCCAGTAGAGGCTTCAATGTCTGGACTCGGCACATATTTCAAGTTCAATTACTGCAGTGGTTTGAAGGCTCAGTGGACATTTGAGCCGGTTTCCTGGCTCTTCTGGGTTGGCCCACAGAGGCATGTGGCTCCCTGGCTGTGTTCGTCCGCTAGAGCTGCTGTGACAAGCGCCACAGACGGGGTAGTGTTCCTCCCAGGCCCAGAGGCTGGACATCTGCAGCCCGGGGTGGGCAGGCTTGCTCGCTTCTTCTCTGCTGGGTCGGAGACAGCATCTCCTGTGCCCTCTGTGCACTCCTGTGTCCTCATCTTCTCTTACAAGGACACCAGTCCTGTTGGATCAGGGCCCATGACATGCGTCACCCCATTTAACTCGATCACCTCCGTAAAGACCCTTCTCCAGGAGAGTCACACTCTGAGGGTGTGGGGGTTCCAGCTTCAACATGTGAATTTTTGAAGGGCACAGTTCAGTCCAGATCAGTCTGTACCTATAAATAATGGGTGTGTTTTTCATTTTTTTAACATGGATGGAATCACGATCTATGTTCCCTCTTGAAACTTATTTTCGAAAAGCTCTTTTTTTTAATTTTACTTTTGAGATTTATTCATGTTGATCACGTGGTTCTGTTTCATTCACTTGGAGTGCTGTGTAGCATTTCCTGATATGAAAAATGTGTTTATTTGTCCGTTCCCCTACCAAGGAGCCACGTCAGGCGATTTCCAGTTTTTGTTCTTTTAAGCAGTGCTCAGTGGAGAACCTGTGTCTTCCCATGAACGTATTCTAGAGTTTATTTCTTTGCTTAAATACGCAAAGTGAAATTGATGTCCATAAGATATGCACATTTTCAAATTAACTTGGCATTGACATATTCCTCTCCAAACTGGTTGAACTCATTTGTTCTCCCTTTGGCAATTTATCAGAGGTCCTTTTTCCAGATACTCACCAACTCCCATTGGATGCAACTGGGCACACGTAGGCTATTTTTTTTAAAGATTTTTATTTATTTATTTATTTATTTATTTATTTATTTATTTATTTATTTATTTTAGAGAGGGGGCAGGGCAGAGAAGGAGAGAGAATCTTGAGCAGACTCTACCTGACGCAGAGCTCGATCTCAGGATCCTGAGATCATGACCTGAGCTGAAATCAAGAGTCTGATGCTTCACTGACTGTGCCCCCAGACGCCCCACTTATGCTCTTTTTAGGAGTGAAGAACTTGTTTATCTGATGAAGATGAAAAGCACCTCTTTACCTCTCTCTAGTGTGTGCATTAACAGTAACATATCTCTGATGCTAATTCTTTTGAAGTCACATAGGTTATGAGTATATTCTTCTAGTCTGTGCCTGTTTTGACCTTGTGGTGTCTTTTGTCATGCAAAATGTTTCTTATTTAAATGTAGTCAAGTCTATTGATTTTTAAAAATAGAATGTATGGATTTTTGACTTGTTCGAAAAACCCTTCAGTAGTCCAAGTAAAAATACACCCTCCTGGACGTCCTCTGAACAATTACGTATTCAGCTTTTTCCCATTTTGGTCTCGCGTTTATTTTTACCCTCGGTAGGAGGCCGATCTGACACTTGGCCGGAACCCCTCGTCCGTCCCTCAGTGTCCGGTCTGTCCTTCTCTGAGCTCTCGTGTGTGGGGGGCGGCTTCTGGGCGCTGCTGGGCTCCTTGCGCAGTTGTGATCCCTCTGGCACTGGCGAGAGTGCTGATTCCTGTCCGGTCGTGCGTGTCCCCTGCTTGCCTGTCTTCAGAATAGTGTTGGCTACTTTTCAGCCTTCACTCTTTGACTTGAATCCCAGGAAAAAATATTCCTGCTTGGATTTATGATGGTCATTGCATTAAATGGATAGATTGATTTGGGGGAAAGTGACTTCTTCTTCTTCTTCTTTTTCCCCATGTTAAGATTTCCATTCTGGAATAGGATATTTATCTTCACTTTGGTTTTCTTATATTTCTTTCAATAAATTTTTTTCATATTTTCTGTAAAGTCCTTACACTTTTTCATTAGATATACCCTTTATACTTTACAGGTATCCTTTTCTTGTCCTTTCTTGTGTTTCTCCCTTCTCCTCCTCCTTTTTGCAATTTCGAATGTCATCTCCTTAAATGGCTTCCTGCTGATGTACAAAAGCACTGTTAACTTCTGAGTATCACTCTTACGTTTGATAACCCATCATCTTCTCTGAGTAGAGTGACTAAGTTGTCAGGAGGCTCTCTCGCATTTCCCAGGGAATTAGACTCTCCCTGAGCCCCAGCTATTTGTCTACATGTATTTCTTCTACTATGTGTCTGTTGAGTTTAAAAATATTTATCTTATGTTCTGTTCAGTGCTGCCCTCCTGCTGTCGGAGGCTCTGGGTGCAGCCCGGGCTCTTCTGTGGGTCCGCTGTCTTTTCCTCCGGCCACATCTCTGCGTGGGTGTTGAGACTTGGGGCTGTGAGCACACTTGGGAGCCTCACCCCTTCAGTGTGGACTCCTGGCAGCCTGGCTCCAGCCTGTGTCCGTCCACGGGGAGCCCTGATGCGTCTGCCGGGCGGCTCAGGTGGAGTCCTGGCGTGGGCGCGACTTTCGTGTGAAACTCAAAGGGAACCTACCGCCACTATAAATCCGCCCAGACTCACGGGGGGCACAGCTCTGGCATGTTCAATGACCAGCGATGACTTTATTTTTTTATTTTTATTATTTTTTAAAGATTTTATTTATTTATTTGATAGAGAGAGACAGTCAGTGAGAGAGGGAACACAAGCAGGGGGAGTGGGAGAGGAAGAAGCAGGCTCCCAGCGGAGGAGCCTGATGTGAGGCTCGATCCCATAACGCCGGGATCACGCCCTGAGCCGAAGGCAGACGCTTAATGACTGAGCCACCCAGGCGCCCCCAGCGATGACTTTATAAAAATACTTTAAACCTGAGCCCAGGACGCGTGAGGTGAATTTCCTGATTCTTATGCTGCTCAGTGGATTGCTGTCCCAGCTGACCCCTCCCCAAGCCGACTGAGTGTCCCAGCTTCCCACGGCCGGCTCCTTGCCAGCCCCTCCGCTCACGGGGCCGGGCTCTCCTTTCCTGTACTGCTCTCCTGGCAGTATGAAAACCTGCCGCCAACAGCAAAACGACGAACAGCCCACATGAAAAAGGGCAGAGGTTGTGAATGGATATTTCTCCAAGGAACACATACAAGTGACCAAACAGCACGAGGAATGATGCTGAACATCATCATGAGGGAGACGCATGTCAGAACCACGATGAGGTCCCACGCGCACCTAGATGGCCATTGTGATCAGAAGGGGGAGGGGGAGGGGGAGGAGAAGGAAGAGAAGAAGAAGAAGAAAAGAATATGCAAAGTCAGAAGTTTTGAGTGAGATCATGGAGGGGTTGGCCCTTTGGCACATTGCCGGTGGGAATGTAAAATGGCTCCCCTGCTCTGGAAAAACCTGGCAGTTCCTGAAAACCGTTACCGTAACTCAGCAATCCCACCGTGAGCTACATAGGCAGGACTGTTGAACACAGGGACGCCCACGCCGGCTACAGCAGCCCGAGGCGGGAACGCGGGCGCCCCTCGGCAGGTGTATGGCTGAGTGAGGAGTGGTGTGCCCGCACCGCGGAGAACCGCTCGGCCATAGAAAGGACCGAGGTACCGATGTGTGCTACAACGGGCTGGACCTCAGAAACGTGATGCTACCTGAAGGAGGCCAGGCGCCGAAGGCCTGCGTGGTCTGGTTCCGTTCATGTGAAGTTGTGGAGCAGAAAGTCCAGAGAGGCTGCAGGGGCTGGGGGAGGAGGGCCACTGGGTGGGTGGGGTGGGCGCGGACTCCTCAGGGCTTCCTTGCAGGGTGATGAAAATATCCAGAAGTGAACGGTGGGATGGTTGCACAACAGTGACAATGTGCTTAATGACACTTCATTTCAAAAAGGTTAATTTTATGTTATGTGAAATTCACCTCAATTAAATGTTTTTAAAATTCAGAATTCAAAGATGACAGAAACGGCAAGCCTCCAGTTGGTGGAGGTCCAGCCCCGTGGTCTGTGTCCTTCAGCCCCTGTGGGCTTCCCTTCCTTCCTCCCACGCTGGCTGCTCACCGAGGGACATTTTCCTGTCGTCTCTAAGTGTGCAGGGGGGATCCTGCCGTTTGCAGGCAGTGCACGTGCTCGGAGGGCCCCCCATCTGTTTCACCACAGACCTGACCCCTGGGCCCGGAGCTGCAATCCGGAACACCCCTTCTTCTAGTGCCCACAGCCTCTTGGCCTGCTTCGTCTAGAAACACGCCGGCCACAGTCCTGGAGCCCCGGTGACTGGCCAGGGCGCATTTCCTGGTTGGTGGTGTAACATCACCTCCATGACCCCTCAGGGTGAATAAATGACCCACATGTGGCCGAGGGTCTCTGGGGCTCTGGGTCCCCAGCAGAGGGAGAGGACGCTGGGTTGTGGAGAACAAGCCCCGCTGTCCCGACAATTTGGTCTCTGTGGGAGCTTGGTGTTTGGCTCCTGGGGGAGCACGTCAGTGAGGCCACACAGATGAGCGCCATCCTCTCCTGCAGCCGCGGCCGGGCTGGCGGACTCGCAGTTTCCGCCCCGCGCAGGTGGGAGGGAGGAGCGCTTGCTTAGTGAGGACCACAGGACCTGTGGATACACGGACTCCAGCAGCCTGCGGGCCTGTGTGTGGGGCAGGGGTGGGGGTGTGTGCCCTAGCCACCCCCGTCCACAGGCATTTAAGAATCAATACTGCAGAGAAGAGGGTGGATAAACCCGACAGTTTAAGTTAGAAATTTTGGGAGTTTCTAAACGATTTCAGAACATCAGAATTGACATTGATTTACGGCCTAATTGTTTATGGGAAGTAGAATTCGGATAGGGCCCCGCTCAGCCTCCCCGTAAGCGGGTGCTCGGCCGGAGACCGGGTCTCTGGCGCCATCTGCTGTTTGTCCGTGGCCGCGCAGCCCCCACCGGCCGGAGGTGGGAAACCAGCCAGAAATACAGACCAGTTAGGTCTAGTCGGACACCTCTGGGGTCAACTTCCAACGGATCCCAGACCGGAAACAGACGCCAGCATTTGAGTGATGTAATGTCTCTGAGGCGGGCTAAGCCAGCCCGGTTTGGGGAACACGTTCCTGCATCCGTGTGGCCAACAGACAGACTGTTGTTTGCTCCGCGTTTAAAGCGTGTTGCTCCTTTCTCCCAACTCCTCCAGAAGGCTGGTGCTGCCCCACCTGTGCAAACAGGGAAACCGAGGCTACCTGGCTAAGTCACTTGCCCAGCATCTGATGGCAGGAGACAACCAGGAGCCTGAGCTCTGCCCCCGCTGCGGCTGCACCTGCTGGTGGCGCCCTGGAGCCACAGTCTGCCCCAAGACCATGCGGTCAGTTCTGTGCACGCAGTAACTTAAAGTAACAGCAACATTCCAGGCAAATCAGGGCTTAAAGTGTTGAGCTTTCTCAGCGTCCCATGGACGAATTTCACTGAGGAAGTGATAGTGTGTATTCACTCTATCACCTGCGTACCTGGCCAAGTGTGGCTTTTGAGGACGGTGCACACAGTCTGCAAGGTGCCCCATTGTCTAGTAAACAGGGACTCTGGGAGGGAGCCAGACCGCTTAGGTTTATAAAGTGGGGCCGTTGACTTTATCTACTGAAAAGCTAATCTCAACAGACCCACAGAGTCACATGAAGCTTGGCCAGACTCGAAATTCCAAACGCCGTAAACACTACGGTGGGTGCCTCTCACTTTCCTGTGGCACATGATTGCTTCCTAGAGCTTTACAAAAATACTCAAGCCATATTTTTTCCAGAATGGTTGTTGATACTTTGTCTAGATAGTTCTGATATTTTCTTTCAAGTTAACAAAGCACAAACATATTTGCCCCTGTTTATTTTCCACAAAGAAGTCTGAGGGGTTTTCTCTTCATGGCACACACCTGGAGTCCCATCTGCTTGTGCGAAGTGCTTCATACCCTCGTCACTGTAGTTTTTCCCTGGGGAGCCGGCCCAGATGCTATTGAACTCATGCTAGATGCATTTTGACAAGAACGTAGTCACAGGATGTAATGGGAAGAGAGAGGACGGGCCCGATTCCTCTCGCGATGGAAACCCGAGTCATCGTCCTCCTGGCTCTCCCGTTCCCTCTCTCCCCCCACCTGCCTTCTGTCTCCTTCCCCACCTGCATAATCACAGGTGCTCTGAGGGAGAAAGGTGGGACTTGCAGGGAAGTCCTTTCTGCTCATCCTGGATTGGAATGGAGTGGGAAGGATGGGGGTCAGCACTCTTGGAGTTGAAAGATCCCCTGCCCCTTGCCCCCCACGTTTGGCTCAGGAGCTGAGTCCGGCGGTGTCAAGGGAATGGGGAACAGTTGGGAGGAAGCGGAGGTGTGAAGGGGTCTGCCAGATGGTCGGTGGACCGGCACTTCATTTCCGTTGAGCCTGACGCCCCTGCTTATTCACTGACTCCTGTTGGCTAAGTGAGGGCCCCAGAAAGTGAAGAAGGAAACTCCATGACTGTGAATGAGAGAATATGCAAACTCAGCATCTCGAGTTTTCAGGAAGAGCCCCCCAAATATTGAACACCTTGTACACGCGGTCTTAGGGGCTTCAAGACAGCCCTGGTTAGGGCAGCACCCCGCAGAAGGTGACCGGTTGGTGGGTAGGTCATGGGGTTGGATCAGACAATGGAGGAATGCATGAGTCTATGGCACTTTGGGGACTTTATCTGCAGACACATCACTGATGTTGCATTAGGCCTCACACTTCTTTTTCAGGTTGCAGAAACCACATCAAACTGGCACAAGCAAAATGGGCAATTTATCAGCCCATATGGTTGAAAAAGATATGGCTCTTGGTGGGTCTGAATGCAAGGGTCCTAACACTGACTTTCCCTCCATGCCCAGGCAGGCACATTCCCTAGGTACCACAAGCACAAACTCCAGACTCAGAGCGCCTGCAAAGCTGGCCGCCAGGACAGACAGGGCCAGTGGCTCCCCCAAAGCCCTGGGCAGGCCTCACTTGTTGTGGGGTTCATGCCCATCTCGGAGCAACACTGTGCCCGGAAAGTGACCAGGCCCAAATCAACAGGGTGATCACGGCAGGGTCACGCTCTCCTCGGCTTCATGGGATCCATTCCCTCTAGAAGGAAAGATACTTTCTCCATGAAGGGAGACAGGCTGCCAGGGAGGAGACCCATGGTGTTTGCCACACATGCCCAATGCAGCCCCAGCTGCTGCACAGGTTGCCAAAATGAATCACGGAACGTGTGTGTACTATTTAATACTCACTGTCCAGCTGGGGGACACAAAACAGGGACAACGGGACAGGAGAGCGAGGATTCTCAACCTTGACGGCACAACAACATCACGTAGGAGGCACGGTCAGTGCTGATGTGCCAGGACTCTGTCCCTGCACTTTGGACTGGTTTCGTCTAGGGGTTTGCTAAGCTCCAGGGGTCTTGGGGTACCTGGATGGCGCAGTCGGTCCAGCGACTGACTCATGATTTCAGCTCAGGTCATGATCTCAGGGTCGTGGGATTGAGCCCCACGTCGGGCTCTGTGCTGAGCCTGGAGTCTGCTTGAGATTCTCTCTGCCCTCCCCCACTCTTTCTCTGTCTCCAAAATAAATAAATAAGTAAATAAAATCTTAAAAAAAAAAAAAAAGAAGCTTCAGATATTTCTAACGTGCACCGAACGTGGAGAGTCAGGGGTGTGAAGAAACGAAGGAGTGGAAGATACGCTGCCCTTGGCCAGGTGTGTGGGAAGACTGGCGGTGTAGGTTGAAGTTGAGAGAAATCATGCCCAGCAATGCAGAATTCTCTTGCTGCGGGATCCCTGGCCTTCCTTGCGTGGGGTGAGCCACGGCTGCTCGCGAGGGGTGCAGGAGATTCATTGAAAGTTTGCCTTCTTTCTATCTCTTATTTTGTAGTAAGTATGAGCCAAGGAGCAGGGAATGGAAGGCAGATTATGAATAAAACAGAAAAGGGAAATGAGCCCCGCAGTTTGTGGGCACAGAAACAAGACTAGCCTGGCTTTCTGTTCCCAAATTCCTAAAAGCACGTTGCTAAGTAAAGTCTTCAGGCTTCTCAGGGTGTTATTCTAGCCGGAGAGAGGCTTGGGGAGAGGCAGGGATGCTGGAAGCGTGTTTCTGGCTTGAACCCCACGACGGAACCGAGCCGGACTGTCACTAGCTGTGTGCTCGTGTGTGCGCAGACCCCAGGCCCTGGCGGTCCTGCAGCCGGAGTGATTGCCTCCCAGGGAACGGAGAGCCGATGAGTCGCCTTAGGACGTCTGTCCTGTTCCGTTAGTGATAGTCCTGCTAATTAAATACGCATCTGGAGATGAAACCAGTCACTTTTGTTTTTTAATTTTTGGTGGGATTTTTTTTGTTTTGTTTTGGGTTTTTTTTTTTTTTTTTGGTTTTTTTGGGTTGAGTTTTGAGGTTGGTAATGGGAACATCATCACTTCCTTTGACTGAATTGTAAAAGTTGCACAAAAGTTTGCAAGTTCCCTTCTTTTGCTGTTTACTTCAAGCCTTCCTGAAAGCTCGAGAAACTCCTCCAATTCTTTAGAACCATGTGGAGATTGATGTTTAGAAGCAAAAAACTCCCAGGCTCGGTGAGTGCCTACCTGTCCTCACCAGCACAGCTGCTCGCCGTATATGCCATCCTGTGACTTACAGGACTTTTTCTTCACTTTCTGCCTCAACAGGGCAAATGGGACTCGACCTTGCCTGAGACAAAGTCAGCCGCGTCGGTAGAGGTAAGAGCTGCTCGCATTCACTTGCTTCTCCGTGAGATTATGGGTTCCAGTTTTAAGAGCGTGGTGAGCGTGAAGTGTTGTTTCAGTTTCTTGCATTCTCTGACACTGCTCAGTCCAGTGGAGCGGCGGTGGCGATGAGATCTTAGAGGGGGGATCCCACACAGTGAAGTTTCAGTTAGGTGACGTTCTGGGTGAAGGGAAGAAATGCCTGGACTTGTGCAATTATGTCTTTGTGCAGCAGGGGTCTGCCTTGTGCATGAAGCTGGGACAGTCTCCTGCTTTCTCGGAAGACGGCGAGGTCTGTTCCGAATCTGTGGCTCGCTGGGGACATCATATATATGATTCCATGTGCGTTATTCCTTTTCAGACTCTAGCCCGTGCCTTCAAGATAAGCCGGGAGTAACAATGGCAAGAGGGCCCTCAGAACAAGGTGACGCTGGGGTGGGGGGCTGGCCCTGTGCTGGGTCTGCCGGGAGCTGTGGGAGAGCCTACTGACCTCATGCAGAGGTCAGGTCTTCATCAGAAGCTTTTCTAGGTATTAGGCCTAAAATGGGTCATTTTAGATGAAGGGAGATTTCCCACAGTATTTCGAGCAGCTCTGTGGTTTGAATAGTAACATCATCAATAGGGTTTGATAAGGTGGTTTTACGGGTGTTTTGCTTTGCCTGGCTCCCACGATCCCGCTACGTGAGAATGCTGCGTGTCCAGGCAAAGCCACGGCATCTGTACCGGCCAGGTTGAACATTCACAGCAGGCATGGCGGGAACAACAGGCCTGGTCCTCGCAGGTGCCAAACAGGTCATTTGAAACCTGGGTGTTGGTCAGGCTGATTTAATTTGTATGAATACATCGGATTTCTTTCTGGTTCATGCTAAACAAAATACGTACTGAACCCCCCTCCCCACTAGGGTCCCGCTTCACTGGCCTTGTTGAGGTGGTGGGCTGCCCTGTGCGTGCGCAGGTCGGGAGCTGCACAGAGGAGTGATGGGCTTCTCAGCAACTGCGCGGTGGGTCTGCAAGTCCCAGGGGGCACGAGAGAGTCCTGGCTGGTTCCAGGAGCCTGCATTCCTGGAGCAAAGGAAGCTCCTTCTGCGAGGGGTCAGTCTCGTACTTGACTGCCGGCATCCGCAGGAACAAGCTCACCACTGAATTCTGTTGTGCTTTTAGCATACTTACGGTACTCCTGTCTGCATCCCGTAGATTTTTGTAAGTAGCTCCGCACGGAGAACTGGGTGGATAAAAGGGTTCTCTGTACCACTATCTTGTGAGAAGTATCTTCCTTATTAGACATAAACATGGTGTCCGTGGGACTGAAGGTTGGTGGTGATGATTTATGGTCTGTGACGTCGCAAGGTGGTTCTGGTTATTTGGTTAAGTGGCTAGACAGGGGTCCGAACAGTCCTTTGCTTTGCAGCCTCATGCAGAGACACTCAGAAACAAGGCGTGTCATGGTGGGAGGGAACGGCCCTTTTCTCATCGCCTCTTTGCAGTCTAGTTTATAACCTGTTCAAGAGAAAAACAGTTCTGGTCTCATTGGCGCCTCTTACCAGAGTCACGTGGCTCTCTGTGGTGAGGTCAGTGAGGAGCTGCGTCTCGCGGAGGGATGAAAAGTCCCATTGTTCTGCCTCTCCTCACCCTCCATGCGTGGACTGGCCCGGAGAACAAGGACGAAGGGATCCCATACTGCATATGCTTCTCTACTCTTGGCTGCAGAAATGGATGTAGGCAGAGTGACAAGATCGTGTCTGGTGGGTGATGGAGACCGTACCAGGCCCGGGATGTACCCGTGAGTGTCACGCCTTCGTCATTCGCAATGACCAGTCCTGCACGTGTGCTGCAGTAGGGGCCACGGTCAGAGTCGGAAACATTTCCAAGAACTGCCATTTCTCTGAGGACCCTGCTTGTGGTCACATCTAGGTCAAGGCGCTGGGAGGGCCCTGGGAGCACGGCTGCAGCACCCACGGCCAGCCTGACACCCCCCCCCCCCCCCAGGGCTTGGCCATGTTTTCAGGAGTCCCTTCTTCCATGCACGGTAAACACACACCAATCCGAGCTCATGCAGCATCATCGGGGGGCACTCGGGAAGTCTGAAAACGGTGACCGGAGCAATGAGTTAGGAGTTCACCTTCGTGTCTGCTCTTCTCCCTCTCTCGGCAAGAGTTTGTGTTCAAGATTGTTCAACCACGGGAGGCTCCTGGGGTCTCCTGTTTCAAATCCTAACGCAGATCTGGCTGCGTGGCTGCAAGCAGGTCCCGCTGCAGCTCTGGGGAGAGACACTACAGTGTTTTCCCAGGCGTGCCCTGGACGTGCCACCCCGCCCACACGGCAGGGAGCCGACTTTCCTGTATTTCACCCGCTAAAACTTCACGTTGCCTTCAGGTCAGCAGCTCGTTGAATTTCCTCTTTCTCTGTTATGGTTTCGTTCTTTATGTTTTGATTGTATAAAAAGAAATGTCCAAAGGAGACAAAGGAGGTTACAGCCCCGAGGGAGGTGTGTTTTCTTTTCCGCAGCACCAGGAGAACCAAGGGGTTGCTGATGCCCCTCCAGGGCCTCCCTTCTCTCTCTTCCTCTCTTCGTGCTGAACACCAAGCCCCTTGCACGGGGCTGCATCGTTCAGCCACCTGTTGACCTGGGGGGCTGTTCCCTCAGATTTCCTGCTACCTGGAGCTGGGGAGCGTGGCCGTCCTGATTGTCACGGAGCCGTGCTGGAGCCCCGGGTTGTGCGTGACGAGGGGAGACAGAGGCAGGCTGCCCGGTCCAGGGGACGGGATGGGAAGCCACTTGAAGGCTTGTGCCCAGGACAGGAGAACATGTGATGTGCCTGATACACGCTTGTCCGTGTCTGCCTGACATCAGGGTGTGTGTGTGTGTGTTTTAATTTTTAATAATTCATGAAAAATCTGTTCGTTAGTCAGATACCTCAGTAGGCAAAAAAATAACATAGTAACTCAAACTTAATCCTTTGAAAGGAAACCAGAGAGTTAAAATGCTGACATTCCTGGGACACGACGGCCACTCAGCAGGTATCCGTCCAATGCTAACCCTGCTTCTCCTTGGGAATTCTGGGTGGGCGGATCCCCGCGCGGAGGCCCCTGTGCATGCGGTCCCAAGCGTGGCTCACAGACCTGTGTTCAGTTAGGGTCCCGGGACGGGAAGGTGCGTTTGGTTCTCCTTTCCGTTTTGCTTTCTCCGAACGAAGCTTTAATCTTTCTCATCCTCGACCAAGTTGAATCTGAGCCCGTGTAGTTTCTGAATCAGACAGATTTTCCTGTTTCTCTTTGTCTTTTTCATCCAATCTTCCCCTGCCTGTTTGAGTCCCAAAGCACAGGACTTGTGCTTCTCGATGGTGTGAGACAGTGTGAGGTGGGAGGGGACATGACGAGATGCTGAAGCGTGGGGCGTAGGCGCAGGACTCTGCTTTGCGCTCTGCTCTCAGGGGTAAAATCCTACCATGTCACTGGCTCCTTGTGCAGAGGAGCTGAGCCTCCTTGCTCCTGGGCTCGGTTCAAGCGTCCTCGTCCACGCCCAGCCCAGCGACACCCTGGGGACGCCTGTGGGGCCTCGCCCTGCAGTCCTCCCATGGAACACAGGGCACGGAGGGGTCCTGGGTCAGGCGGCGGGACGGCGCGTTGGCGCTGCAGTGGGCCACGGGGCTGGGTCACACATCTCCATGGTGCTGGCGGGGCCCGGGGAGGGGTCCAGAACAGCGGTGGCAGCAGAGTGAGCTGTGACCAGGAAGGAGCGTGTCTGCAAACTCTGTGGGTGTTTCGTTCTCTCCTTGAGTCACCAGAAAAGAGAAAAATACAGTCTCTTTCCCACATTTACTTTAATCACGGGGTGGTCTCTCTGTGCGTGTAGCCTTTCAGTAGAAACCCAGCGAAGCATTTAGGGGCCAAGTTTGTGCTAGGAACATCCTTGAATCGAGGTCATCCTTTTAACTTTCCCTCAGGTTAGCTGAAGAAAAACCAAACATTAGCTTTAGGGAAAAAGGTTGAACCCCACATTTTAGCATATTCAGCTATAGCCTATTTCCCAACCAAAACCAGACAAGATTTATAGAAAAACAAAGCAAAACAAAACGCCAAGAAAATCCTAAGGCCTTTTATTAAGTTCTAGGATCACAGGTGATTTGTTTTTCCTTTGTCATGCTTTTCTATAATTTTCAAAGAATTCTATACTACTTATAAAATAATTAAGTTTGAAAAAATTCATTAGCTAAGGCTCAAGTCATCCTAAAAGTATCAAAATGACTATAATCGTTGGGTGGCGATGTATTACAGATGTCTTGGATTTAGTGACATATGGAAAACTCTAGTATCTTAGGTGATTTCACCAATTTAAGGTGACATTTTGTGACACTTCGTGACAAATAACACAAAAGAATTCAATTCAATTAACTGACAAGTCATTGCAATTTACTAATGCAGCCAAAAAGAGGTTGCTGTCTTAATTCTGTATCCCAAGCAACCCAAAGGGAACTTTCTGTTTGAATTTGTAATTTGCCTTGTGACTTCCTCCTATTGTAATCATAGCTATTAAGATGTTGACCTCCGGTGAACCCCGAAGCAGGAAGCTTTCTGTGGCAGCAGGTGCGGGGAACGGTGTCAGCATGTGGTGCTCCTTCACCCGCTCATCACCGAGCACCCGCCACGGTCTGTCATCACCGAGCGCCCGCCAGGGTCCCTGATCACCGAGCGCCCGTCACTGTTCTCGGCAACTTTGCATGGCGACTGTTCCTTTGCTCTTCCTGCATTTCCCAGAGGAAGAAGTGAAGGTCAGGAGGCATGAAGTAAGATGCTCGGAGTCATGCAGCTGAAGGGGGAGGCTTGGTCCCTTGTCTTTCAGACGAGTAGGAAGCTCTTTAAATTCTTTTATAAATGCCAGCTCGACACCTTACATCCTAAGCTCCAGTTTAGGCGGCGTTTTCTAAATTATGGTCTTGGGGATAAAATAAAGAGCTCTAGGAAATATGGCTATCTTTTATGATCTACCAGAGGGTAAATAAAGCTATTATTTTTTTATGACGGTGCAACTTATTTAAGACTCCACACGGATGTGCACGGCACCTGCCCCGAGCCGTGGGTGCGCTGGGGAACCGGCCGCATGGACTCCACGGCTGTGCTAAGTGTCAGAGCTGGGAGCAGCCGGGGGAGCGGCTGGTGGTGAGCTCATGGCAGCAGATGGTCGCGGACGCCGTGGAGAAGCCACTGCTCGCCTGAGCGAGGCCATGCAGGGCCACCTCTGGAATAGTGGCCCTGCAATGGCCACTCTGAGCTTCTCCCAGACCTGGATTTTCTTTGCGGCATCGCTTCAGAAAATCTACTTGTTTGTCTGGGGATTCTATGGTCCTTATGCTGTTAGCCCCACAATTGCTTCTACTGGTTTTTCCATTTGAGGAGTTGTCCACGTTCTCCAAAAGCTTAAGAAAGGACCAGACTAGAAGCCCACAGAGCTGGGCTAGTATCCCATTCTTTCCCCACTTAGCTACTTGGTAACTGTGACCTTGACCCAGGCCATGTTACCTGTTGGGCCTCTGGACTGCATGGAATTATAGATGAGGTAAATGGTCAGATCTTTTAAGTACTTTGTTTTTTCTTTCATATATGTTTGGACCTTCATAGATGGGCATGTATAAATAAATCGATGTGTCATGCAAACCTTCCATGCATTTATAAAGGTAAAGATGTTTGTTGCTGTTGGTCTCCAGAGTCCTTTTACAAGCACTTTCCCTCACGTTATTAGAAGCTGCCCATTCACGATGAAGAGTTTCCCTTTCCTTTTCAGAGAATGCTGGTACTCAGCTCCCGTGCTGTGGGAAACTCATGGCCCCCACATGGGCAGTGTGCAACTCCCTCCTGACCCACGCACCTGCTAGCCGGGGGCTGGCTCTCCTCCTGTCTAACCCTCCCAGGGGTGCCGCCTCTTCTGTCCTTCCTTCTCTGCCCCGTTATGATCTAGTCTGATGCCTTCTCTTGCACAACTGCTCTTGTAAGAAAGGGCAAGTGAAAAATCATACGCTACCTTCTTTCCTGGCCCTGGGGGGAGGAAAGACATGGTGAACACGTCGTGTTGGCTTGGACCAGGTTTGGGCTGGTCTGTCTGATTCTGTGGGGCCCAGAGAAATGGGACACCTGTACTAGGTTTTACAGGGGAAGACCCACACCAACGCCCGAGATCAACATTATCGTGTCTGACGGAAACGTGAATGGATGCTTTCTGCGTTGGTGGTGGTTTATATCTTGGACATAATTGTGCAAGCATCTTCCTTCTACCGCTGGAGGTCAGATGCCCAATGCGACAGCAATAGTAGTCTCTTTAAAGCAGTGACCAATACACGGTGATAGCTGTTTTTCAAAATTATGTCTTTTGAAAAAGTATTTGGAAGATGAATAAGCCAGGATTGTCATGGAGATCTACCATGGCGTAAAAGGCAATTTCTTGTCACGGTCACCATGACAACATTCAGGCCACGTGCTCTCATATACCTGCAATTAAATTCTATTAGAAAGGAAAGGTCGCTAGCGCCAAGCTGCTGGGTTTACCACAACTGCTGTTTAGCTGGAGACCAAAGGCCTGATCGGTTTTGCTAATGCATTTTCAAAAGCACTAAGTCTTAACTAACTACTTTTTCATCCGTACGGGAGTTTGAGTTGAATTGCAGCTAGGACACCTCAAAACACTCTTACGAGCAGCCTGATGAGTTGAGGTCCGACAGTCCAGGCCCTCTGCTCCCCAGTCCTCCCAGCCTCACGCACATGGCCACCAGGTGAAGACAGGGAGCGAGAATTGTCGGTGAGCACATTGTTTCACCTGAATCGGGTGGAACGTGTGGGGCAGAAAAGATGACATTCTGGGCTGAGCTTCTTCAAGTTTTCTGTGGCGCGCATGAACCTGAGCCAGCTCGTTTCCCGGGGAAGGCAGCAGCCTCGCCCTGGCCGTCTGCAGCCCGAGCAGGCTCGGCGTCTCCACTCGGGGCAGGTGTGTCGCCCTCGAGTCAGCCAGCAGCTCTGCCGAGTGGGTCGTGATGCTGCTGAGATGCTTTCTGTCTGACTCTTGGGATTTCTTCTTTTCTAGGAGACCAGATAGATGTGCCCTTAGAAGTAGATGGGGAAGCCTTTCATTTTATTCTGCCTGGAAAATAATCAAAGACACTGTGACCCCAGACAAGCCCCCTCTCCCTTCTCCGAAGAGCCACCCCCAGGTGACGCTGGTGTCAACTGTGCTGTGAGGCGTCCCCGTGTGACATAAGCTTCGTTTCCAAGGGGTTGCATCTGTCAGAGATAGAGAAAATGAACCATCTGCATGCATCCCCTGCAGTTGTGATAATATTGGAACCCCAGCAACCTCCCTCCACCAAACAACAATTCGGTAAAAAAATTCTAAGTTTCTGTCAAGCCCGGATACAATATTCTTTTGCTAAAGCAAAGGACTATTGAAATAATTGAATCCAGGGAGGATCACAGGAGCCCAGGTTTTCAGGAAAATGTTTTATACAGTCCTCCTTCAACTCTCCGAAAGCATGAACTTCTCTTTTAGGGGAAACCGTGAAACTAGGATGTGTTTTCAGCTTCCAATGCTTTGAGAATTCCAGACTGAATTGTGCAGGGACTGTCTGGGCCCAAACAAAGGAAGAGATAAGAAATTTGGGTGAGAATAGGGAGAACACTTTTTTCTAGTAATTTCCCGATGTTAGTATTTTGTGCCAGCTTTCAGTAGCAAAACAGAACAGAGATTTTTTTTTAATAGGGGCACTTTTCTCTGCTGCCATAATTTGGCCTACGAGCAAACCGTGCTTTCTTCACATGGTAAATCAGATGAGGAGTGCGACCATTCTGCTCGGATGTACTAACCGTCAGGAGCTGCAGAAGAGAGAAGGGTGCGTGGAAAGCAGCCAATGTATGTGGCACATGTTCTGAAAATCCCGTATTCTAGGTTCCTAACAGAGTCTTTCCAACGGGAAGTATGACGAACAAAAATTCTGCCCTAGAATGGCCCTCCGAAGGGCTGACCTGGTCATTACTCTTCCTGCAGCTCCTGTGTGACCTCCGTCTGAGATGTGCATGTGTGTGGAACCGTGTGAGAGCAGACAACTGTACGACTAGTTTCATTTGACTGGGAAGACGTCTCCTTGAAGCATGGTGTGGTGTAAGGAGGGGATGGACCAGCCTGTCCTAAATCAGGGCAGTTTCTGTCCCTTTCATCTTCAATTTCTTCCTTGTCTTGGAATCCTTCTTTCCATGCCCTACAGTTTTATACCAAGTTATTTCCACACCTGCACTGTCAGGAGTGACTTCTCTTGTCTGTCACCCGAAAGCCGATTGTTGGTTGGTGGTTTTTGTGCTGGTCTTTAGGTCTTCAGAGAAGGAGACAATTTATGCGCTCACAGAAAGCTTTAAAAACACCAGTGTCGTAGGTGTGACCCTGACCTCACTCCCGGCTCACAGGTTTCGTGCGGAACCTCGCACGCTTCTGGCACGGTGAGATAAGGCTCGATGCAAGTGACGGCCGCAAACGGCTGCTTGTCCCGCAGGAAATAGGGGCGCTCTGTTTTCACCAGGAAGGCAAAGCAGATTTCTCTGTTGCCTAGACAGGCCCCACTCGCACTTAGCCTGTAAGAGCGCTTAGCCAAAGACGGAAAGCGCGTGTGCATGCGCGTGCACGCGGCGTGGTGTTGGTCAAAGGGTAAGACAGTGAGTAATGCAATCCTTGCACAATCCGTGCCCATTAGTTGACCCAGTGCCACCTAAAAAAAGAAGCCACCATTTTTATGTGCCCCTCTCCTGCTGGGGTCTCCTGTAGCGTGGCAGTGCTCGGGGGCTGGAGGGCGTGCTGCGGGGAGGGGTCTCCCCGCCTGCCCCCTGCAGTGTGCCTGACACTTTGGAACATTTGACTTGGTTCCGGTGAAGTTGCTGCTTTGATGGATTCAGCAGGTGTTGTGCGAAAGGCTGTTAGGACTCGGAGTCAGTGAGCTCGCATTTAGAGCAGGAGAGATGGACAGGCTCCAGGCGAGTCCCCTCCCGCTTTCCCCTTTCGCTTGGGAGTTGGCCAGGCTCAGGCTCGCCTCCACCGGAACAGCCCACCCCAGTGAGCCATGCGAGGAAGTGAGCTTCCACCCCTCATCGCAGGGGGTCCGAGCTGCTGGTGGAGGCGCGAGGTGGAGGAGGCGGGCAGAGCTGCAGGGGCGGCTGCGGGAAGCTGACAGCGGCCGGGGCGGCACATGATGGCTCAGACGCCCTGCGGGACTGGCCCCTGGGGTAAATGATGACCAGGTTGCCGCACAAGAAACTGCACAGACTCTTTCTCAGGAAGGTAAGGGGGTGACCGGCGCTGCATGGGGAGTCCTGGGGGAGTTCTGACAGCTTGCTGCTGGGAAATTCCTGCTGTCCTCATCTCCGCCCCCAGCGGGGGCTAAGGTCAGAGCTGTTCTCTGGGGAGACTGAGGCTGTCCGGCCCTGTCTGCCCCCTGAGTCACAGGGCAGTGGCGGGTTCAGAGAGCAGGTCTGCGTTTGCACTTGCCTTGGTTCTGAGGGCCCTTCCAGCCCGAGGCATGCCGTGTATCACTCTCGTGTGCATTTGCACAATCAGGGAGGTGGGGTCACCAGTCACAGGTCTGCAACGTTAGAAGCAAAGGAAACGAAATATGATAAAGTTGACGTTTATTGAAACTGTTACTGAAAGCTGATGTTTTAGGAGAGATTCATTCAGCAGTCTGCCATTACATTTTTTTCCTTTGTAAAAAACTTTTCTATTGTAGTAAAATGCACATCACAGAAAAATTTGCCATTTACAAAATTTGCCATTTTCACCATTTTCATTTACCGTTTTAACCATTTTCGAGTGTCCCGTTCAGAGGCATTGGGTACATTGACTTAGCTCTGCGGCCACCCCCACCTTCCATCAGCCAAGCACCCTCATCTTCCCGGACTGAAACCCAAGGAACACTCAGTCCCCACCGCACCTGCCCCCAGCACTTACCAGTTTGTAAGTCTGGTAACTCAGACACGTTCTAGTCCCGTGCCGTGAGATGCCTCACGTTACAGTCCAAGCCGAGCCGAGTAGCAGTTACAGTCTGTCTGTCGGATTTGCTAGGAAATTGCTTTGAGTTGTATACCTTTTGCGAGGGGGTGGTATGAAATACAGGGTTTTAAAAATCACCAACATACTGACATAGGTATGGGATTTGTGAGTCAATGCTTTTTTTGGAAAATCTGTGATTTTCCAAATTCATATCTGTTTTTTTTTTATGCTAGACAAGAAATGTTCTGATTTCTCTTGTTCCTCTTTAGTAAATCTCTCTAAATTGATGTACGCTTGTTATATGCAGATTTATGGTTAATAAAAATGTTATTTGTAGATCTTAATGCATGAAAATATAATTTGAAGGTAAATTTATGTTTCATTTTAAAAATCACTCCTGAAATACTATTTTTAGTGATTTTTTAAGGTGAATATAAGCTGTTTCCGTCACTTCTGGGGTTAAGTAAACTGAGGCATTAAGGTGACAAGGGGCACGCCCGCCGTGTAGAAGTGTAGACGGATCTGTGCGCCCAAGTTCACCCTGGACTTGCGCCCCCTCCCCCCGGCAGCCCACTGCCCTCAGCACTGCTTCCTCACGTGGCTGTTGGCGCCATCTGTGTGAGCCCATGTCTCTAGGAGCGAGTCCTCGTTGATACCCCTCCTTCTCCCAGAGACATCAATAAACAGTTATAATCAATTTGAGAGTAAAAAATAAGTAAGTGCCAGGGGAGGGGAAGGACATAAGGTAGAAAAAATGAATCCGAGTGCCCCAAATGGGGGTCAGGAGGGGCTGCAGCTCGCAGACGGCGCGGTGGGTGTCCTTCCGAGACGGCTGGCTCCCCGAGGTGTGGGACGCACACAGTCTGAGTGAAAACAAACAAAAACCGCAAGCCAGTCGTTCAGGTGAACGCATGTCTTTTTGTCCCTGAGCCCAGAGACAAGCCTCTCCCGCAGGCCTTCCTGGAGCAGGCACCACAGGATACGCGGTGAGCAATGTCTCCTCCTGAGCGCACGGCATCTCGTAATAATGTTTTTTTGTGATGCCCTGAATTGTAGGCTCAGGGGTAAGACCCACATACAAAGCAGAAAAGCACTTCTATCAGAAGTCGGCCCTCTGCTGTCCAGGCAGACAGCTGTCTGGAGATCTGACGTCATCAGGGGGGTCGGAAGCCACTTGGACACAGGCGTGGACGTCAGCACCTCAGACGGTGCTCTAACTTTGGGGAGGGAGTCTGTCCATTTCGTTAGGATCTAGTGGCCCTGAGTTAGGGTTCCTTGACAAGTGAGGGAATACAGTTTCTGTGCTGCAGGTTATGAGAAGGGGCTCATAAAATGTGGTCACTGGAATGGGTCTTAGAAATCACACAGCCCACTACGGTTTTCTAGACAAGGAGACTGAGGGTCCAAGATGTCAAAATGCCCAAGATCACACAGAGAGTCCGTGGCAGGGTGGGGCCCTTCCAGGCTTCTTCTGAGCCCTTCTCTTTATACCATGATGGGCA
This sequence comes from Ursus americanus, assembly GCF_024610735.1. NCBI lineage: Eukaryota > Metazoa > Chordata > Mammalia > Carnivora > Ursidae > Ursus > Ursus americanus. The sequence continues at coordinate 73,753,877 of NC_142137.1, read as the reverse complement.
GATGTGTCATGGGTCAGCACCGCCCCCAGAACACTGGGATAGTGACCCCTAACCGCCCATGTTAACCATTCTTTATCTCCTGTATTTGACACTCTGACATCTGGGGAAGGCTGACCCCAGAGAGAAGGCCCCTCCCACGGTGAGCCAGTTCCTAGAGACAGCAAACAACTCATGGGGAGTGTACTTTTCACATGCAAGCCAACCCCCTCAGTGGGGCTCTCCCTCTCTGGGCCACTAGCCCCTCACCTGCATCACCCCGGGGCAGGTACAAGACAGCTAGCCCCCCGCCCTCATCACCCCCAGCAGGAGCCAGACAGCTAGCCCCCCCGCCCTCATCACCCCCAGCAGGGACCAGACAGCTAGCCCCCCACCCTCATCACCCCCAGCAGGGGCCAGACAGCTAGCCCCCCGCCCTCATCACCCCCAGCAGGGGCCAGACAGCTAGCCCCCTCCGCCCTCATCACCCCAGGGCAGGTTCCAGATAACTGGGCAGCGCAACACCTGAGAGCCCACTGAGATTTTTCAAGCTAGGCAGTCCTGAGCCTGCTGACCATACCTCACCTGTCCCTTCCCATGGAAACCTCAGTAAAGGTCCCCTGTTCCCGCTATCCTCTGACTGCCCGGGCTTCCCCGTGTGGCCTTGCATGTTGTGCTGTGCCCCCACCTTTTGGGGATGTGAGTCACAGACTGTCTTCCCGGTGACAGCTGTCTCCTGCCCGCTGGCCTTGCCATCCCTGAAGAGTAATCCAACCTGTATTGTAAAACACTGTCCGTTGTTTCTGAAACATTCAACATACTGTTGTGTGAAATAAGACAGGTGAGACCACGTCCCCGTAGTTGAGAAAGTGCGGCAGGTGACAGCACTGATGCAGGGGGTTGTAATGAAGCCGACCCTGGGCGGCGGGCACCCTGAGTCCTGCGAGGGGGCTGAGACCCTGTATGTCTGGGGGCCTGGTCTGCAGGAAACCAGCACGAGAGAGCATGGTAGAGGAAGTTCACAGCACGAGCAAAGGCATTGTCCAGAACTTGGGTCACTGCCTGTGGTGTTGGCCGAGTAGGTGTCTGATAAGTGCGTGTGTTCTGGTAGGAAATCCCAAGGCTTTCGGTTGTTGATCCCAGAGAGCCCACGGGCAACTCAGTTCCGTGTGTTTTCCCAGTTTCATAGACACCGACAACTGTTTATCAAGCATGTTGCGTGTAATAATGATAACTTCATCATGGTGACGTGTCACATTAACAGCCCACCTGCGTAGCAGGTGAAATGTGGTTCTCGCGGCGACAAGCTCTCACCACAATGGCTGATCTGTTTCCCTCTGGGTGCGCTTCTAAACTGCAATGTGACTTTTTATTAAGTTCATCAGAACTGATGTGTTTTTTGTTTTTACAATGCGTTGTAACATTAGAAAGTTGGTTGTGGAAGAATGTTTAAGGTCAAAACAGAGACGGTGATTGTTGCACACGTAAAGGACATTTTTGTGTCCGTAGGACAAGAAAAAAATCATCCAACAGCCTTATCTACAGCTGGTTTGTAAAAAAAAAAATATATATATATATATATGCAATAAAGTTTTGACTTGCTAGGAATGAGGGGGGAGAAATGTAATTATGTTGTTTTAAAAACATAAGCTTGAGAAGAATTTCTACCACATTTGAGGGACACTTAAAAGACCAGTAAGAGAGGAGTTTTTAAAGGCAGTTTATATTGAGGATTATTTAAAGGCTGCTAATACAAAACACGTACTGCTCATTAGAAACCGGTTGCAGGGAAAGAATGGCTCGTGTCAAGGAAAAGAAGGAGAGAGCGTTATAGGAAGTTTAATTCAGAAACCATTTGCCCATGTATTGATTCTCTTTCCATTTTATCAACGAAAACTTCTGTTCAAAGGAAACTGATAACAGTGAGCGTCAAAGAAATCGAGAAGTTGGGTAAAAATACAAGCAGCTGGAATGTCAGGAAAGAATGGGAAAGTCGTCTTGGAACGCCCGGTCTGACGTCTCCGTAGGACTCCACACTTGCGGCTCCCCAGACCCTGTGATCTTCTCAGACCGGTGAAGCCACAGACCTGGACTTCACTTCTCCGCTTGTCGTGGAATAGTTACCCCGCAGCGCACGTGTATGTCTTACGACAATGGGGCACATGACTAGTGGCGCTGCTTTTTAAGAACGGAGTGGAGAGACCCAGGGATCCACTTTCTGTCACGAAGGGTGTGAGTGGAGAGAAAATACCGAGGCAGCCTCCAGTTAATAGCAAGGCTGCTTATGTTGGAAAATAGAATGGAGACTTGAAGTGTATTGTTGGGTCTTTACAGAGACTGTTTTCCTGAAGTTGTGACTAAGGTTTTATGTGTGAGAGGCTTATTTCGAGGTGGTCAAAGGAAGTCAGGTGCGTACCGCTGGGTAGCCGGCGATGGCGTCTCTTTGTTCTACCTGAGGGTGATGGTTCGTCTATTCCATGAGTATCAGTTCCGGAGCGTGGCGCTGGCTGTGAACAAGATGGCGGGGCCTACCCTCTTACACCCCGCAGGACAGCCGGCGCGCTGCCCTTGGTGAACTGTGGGCTCCACACAGGAATAGCATGGCATTCAACGCCACGTCCAGGGAAATGGCACCTTGTTCTGCCTCCTGTGGGAGGCCCCCCAGTGCGAGCTGTTCACAGCGAGCAGGCCGGCCCCGCCATGTCACAGCGCCGTCCGGGCTGGAAGTGGTGAGCTCCCAGTGGAATGCATAAGGCTCACTGCAAGGCTGCGGCCTGGGCCGCAGTGACCACATAGGGAAGCATCCCCAAGAGCGTCCATCCCTCTGGTTCAGGTCTCACCAGGAAATGAGCCACCACCAGCACAAAACTGTGGGACAGACACGGTGGAGGAGCAGGGATGGGAGATGGCTTCGCAGGATTCAAACCCACGTTCTCCTCTGAGCTCTAACTGCTCTGTGCGCTGTCTTTCCGTCTGACAAAGTGGGAGGGCCCAAGGAAGGGATCACTAAGGCCTAGAACCTTCCTTAAATGGAATCACTGTGTGATAACCTTCTCATGCATATGGGTCGATCATCCTTGAGTTAATTATTTAACAACACATTCATTTTGTTCGCCAATGTCCTCTTTTGAAGTCAACAGCTCTTTACAATTTTACTAATGCATAAAATAAGCTCTCTCTCTCTCTGAAGATTTCTTTCCATTTATTCTGAGTTATCTTTCAGTTCTTGAATCTGGGGCTTTGTAACAGGTGTGGCTCCAGCTTTCCTCACACCGCGTGGCCACGCAGATGCCCCTCAGAGCATCTGTCCCGCGTGAACGTCCCGCCAGGCTCGGCTGCTGGCCTTGGGCGGCCGCCCGACCACCCAGTTTGCTAGGCTGGCCCCTTCTGGAGAATAAAGGCTATAATTAAAATAGTTAGAAACAAAGTCTTTATTTAAAAGAATAAACACTGACTTTACATAATTTCTAGTAACTGCACGTCAGCCATTGATAAGTTTTTAGAGCGAGATTTTTAAAATATTAACACCCGGGTGCAGATTAATTGCCTTTTTGACTAGACAGGAAAAAAGTAGTGCATAGTAATCCTCACAGATCAGGCCTGCTGTTACCTCTCTCTGTTGTTCAAGGTCTTTTTCTCATGGGAAGACTGGCTTCTGCTTTTCAGGTTTTTCTTTGCTCCACAGCCTGTGAGCTGTGAACAGTCGTGAAGAATATTCTGTTTGTTCTATAGATTCCCAGGAATCTGTGCATCTGTTTGACTTTGCATAAAATCCCAAATTGTCTAAGTTTTAGAATCCACTGGTGTTACAAAGTCCAATCCAACTGGCTTGAGGAAAAAAGAATGGAAATTTGTGGAGCTCACAAACGGGAAATGCAAGAGCACCGTGGTTCTGGGCTCAGACACACCCCGTCCTTCCAGGCTCCTTACTAGGGCAGGGTCTGTCCCGGCCCTACATGGCCGCCCTGTTGCTAATTCACGTCACCACATGCCCAGTCCGGCAGGAGAGAGGTCCTTGCGCCCCCACCCCTCCTGTCATCTGTTCCCTGTCCCCAAGGGCAAGATGGGGGGGATGGATCTCCCTGCAGACATGGAGCCTTCTGCAGGCCTCCCCTTTGAGGGTTACCAGCAGGTGCTTGGCGGTTTCCCACAGAGGCACAGGTGGCCCCCCGTGCACCCGCAGAAATCCTCTCTGTGACTTGTGTGGTTCCCGCCCCTGGAATTCACCACCTCACTTAGCCTGCGAGACCCTCCAGAATCACCAGGCCGGCAGGCTGGTTTTCCCACTCCTCCTGAAGAACAGACAGGCAGCTTCCAAGTCCCATCGGTGAGGTTTTCAGGAAGCGGCATGGGGTTGGCCACACCGGCTGATTTGCAGAAATGATGCTGTAATTTCTTATTTCTCGGTTGTGTCCCCAGGGACCTGAAAGGACTGCCGTCCCCTGTAGCTGTGGGGGCCATTCAAGGTGCTGTGCTCTGTGATTTGCTGAGCTGTGGGGTACGAGGCAGGGCTGCCCTCCCAGAAGGACGCGTCCCACTTGAGTGCATGGGCTGAGGCCCTGCCTCTTTTAAGGCAAATAGAACCTGTCCCCCAGGAGCTGAGCCTTTCTCTCTGTGTGTGGTCATAATCTACACAGCAGGGGGGAGATCTCAGTGCTAGGGGAAGACCCCCCCTTCCAAGGGGAGGGCTTGGGTGTATGGGATTTCCAGCTTCTGTTGCTGGGGTCCAGTGCACTCCTTGAGTCCTGGATCTGCTGGGGACGAGCCACATGGCCCTCCTTCCTGAAGGCCAGGGGTGAGGCTTTCATGGCATGGCCCCAGGGAGCAATGCTGTCCTCTATCCCCAAGCAACACTCCAGGAACACAGCAGGTGGCTGCCCTCATGTACGGACAGTCTGCATCATCTGGGGAGAGGACTGTGTGCTCGTGGGGACGATGAAGGGGCAAAGAAGGGGGCAGCGTGGTCAGGAGGAGGCAGTGCCTGGAGGGAAAAGGAAGCAAAAAGGAAGGAGCTGGGTGTCTGGGCAAGAAGAGGAAGGCCTGGTGCGGGGCTCAGGAATGGAGTGTGGGTGGGGAGGTCACAGGTGCTTGTGTGTGTATGTGCATGTTTGAATCCAGTCCTGTGTTCCCCCAAATTCACATGTTGGGAGTCCCACCCCCCAGGACCTCAGAGGGTGACTGTATTTGGAGTCAGGGCCTTTACAAAGGGGATTACATGACAATGATGTCCTTCGGGTAGGCCCTGACCCCATATGACTGGTGTCCCTACAGGAAGACGAGATTAGGGCATAGACGTGCACAGAGGGGTGAGCAGGTGGGGCCCAGGAGGGAGGACCAGGCCCGCTGACACTGGATCTCAGATGCAGCCTCTGGAATGGGGGAGACAGTGTCTGTGGGGAGCCGCCCAGCCTGTGGTATTTGTTATGCAGCCTGGCTGACTCCTACAGGGAGAGGCTGTACGGATGCCTGGCTGCAGCTTTGGGTGGGGCGGCCTCCGTGGTCTCCGGCTGGAGCTGCCACACTTGTCACTGACTGAATCTGGCAACAGCTTCCTCGTCCTTCTGAAACGGGGGACAGAGCATGGCCAGAGGGGACACACAGAATACAGCAAGAGCTGTCCGCCACTGCCCACATGCCCCCAGGGTTTCCAGCCTCGCCCATGAAGGCACGCAGCCATGTCTGAGCCTCTCTGGGCTCTGCTCCTCTGCCGCGGGCCCCCCTGTCCCTCCTGGTGTACACCTACCTCTCTGCCCTCTTCCCACGGCCGCCGCGGCGGAGGGCCCAGCATTATTTATACTGTTACTCTCCTATCTGTCGCCATAGAGGCTGTGCTGGGAAACGAGGGAAATGCCCCAGGGGCCCTCCTGCGGGTTGCGCGCTCCCCAGCTGGGCCGGTGACGACGCGGGCTGCGAGTGTCAGGCTGCTGTGTACCCACATCAGTGGCCGCCGTGGCCCACGACCCACCAGTGGTGTGTGGCCAGGAGGTGCCCTGAGGCCTTCGCCTCCCCGGCCGAGGGCGAGGAACCCTGCTGCAGGCCTTCTGAGGTCACCGCACCACCAGGGCTGGGTGTCCTCAGGGACTTGGGACGGAGAATGCAGGTTAGTGGACAGCACTGCATGAGGGCCAGGGGCCGCGTGCAAGGAGGGGCCGCACCGTGTCCTTCATCCCCGATGTGGGGTATGGAAGCGCCGACTAGAAACTCAGGTGCTCTGGGGGTGAGCAGACAGGTAGACTCGCGATCGCCATCATGTGTTTGGGCCCCAGAGCTGACACAGGTTTGACGGGGAGGACAGGCCTTCTGGCAGCGCGAGAAGCTGGTGTGAGAAGGACAATATTCACAACTCTGTGTCTCTCTGAATCTCCTTCTATTTCTTCCTTGAAGGGAGGTGGGGCTGTGCATGCCTGGGAGCCCAGGACCGGCCTGACGTGGGCCAGTTTGTCATGTGGGCCCATGAGTGGAAAAGGCAAGGGGGAGAAGGGCGAGAAGCCCCTCGCCGCATCCGTGTGCAAGGACGGCATGCAGCTGAGCCAGGCGGACACACACGTAAAATCCCGTGCATGTCTCAACCTAGTAGGGTTCTGTGGGAGCAGGATAGCTCCCCTGGGGTGCAGGACGGGCCTGATGAGCTCTCAGTAGAGTCAGAGCGGTTGTCATAGCAGCTGAGGCCACAGCCCTCTGCTAGATGTTCAGCCGTGTGTGGTGTTGCATGCTTGCCCCACCGTTGTTTTATATCACACGCTCATGAAGAAGCGTGGCGTGGCTAAGCCACGGGTTTGGGAATACGCTTGGCTTCAGGCTTGTTCACTCTGCCGGGCTGAGCCTCTGGGTCTGTTGTTTCTCCAGGGAGCTGTCCCACAGCAAGTCCTCCCTGCTCGGCTGGGAGAGTCCTTGCCCGCGCCCTGCCCCGGGGCACCCGCGACCCTGCAGAGTTGGCTTTCATGGGCTGCCTCCCTGTGGTGGCAGCTCTGTCCTCACAAGGCGAGCCCACGGGGAGGCCTCCATGGTGTCTCCTCTCCTGGGGCTGGCAGTTCAGACCCAGCTCTGGAGCCTCTGGTTGCCAGCTGGTTGGGGGCAATCTAAATTGCCTGGCGCCCGGGGCTCGCGTGCATTGCTAGAAAAATACGCAGGAATAAAGCACAGGAAGGCGTTCGGGTGGCAGGGGAAACGGATCTTTCTTGCCCCATTCTTAGAATAGTTTTTGGGGAAATACATTAGCTCTTTAAATACTGGTTCTTTAGCTCCGTGATAACTGTCTTGGGAAGAGTTCTGGCTGTCCGCTGGGCTGATGCTGTGGCCTTACCCCCATGCCTTCAGCCGGAGGGACTCCTGCTTCCTTCTGGAGCTGTCTGCTTGTGTTGGGGCCAGTGTGTGTGTCCAGCCCCTCGGGGCTGGTGCAGGCACAACCTGGAACAAGATTTGCCCTTGTCCTGTCACCCCCTCCCAGGGCTTGTGCAACAGTCAACACGGTCATGATCAAGCCTGTCCACATGGAACTCACACCTGCTTACACAGTTAAATAAGCCTTATGAGTGATGGGAACAAGTTTGGTGCAGGACCTCGCTCCGCGCCTCAGAGGAAAAGAAAGCATGAGAAGGGAGCAGAGTGTGGGGAGGGGGGTGAAGGGGTGAGTGACGGAGGGAACGCTTCGTGGTCAGGTGCTGCTGGTAAGGGCCCTCCCCTGTGAGCACATGGACGCAGGGCTGGGGGCAGGGCGGGTGACACTTGGCTGACCCTCGCCTGCACACTTAGGGTGCAGAAGTGGTTCACGAGCCATCAGCGTGTTATTAATGAGATGAGGATTCTAATTACCCTCATCCAATTAGGTGGCACTCATTAGGGGCTGAGTTATCCACTCAAGTGCCAGCTTATATTTATTTTTGTGCTTTTCTTTTTCCAGCTGGAAAAAAATTAAATTTAGCAAAGTACAGAACATGATTTGATATTCACCATCCAACATTTAGACACCAAACTCGCGGGCGCGCTGCACTGGGACAACATGAGTACATTTGATCTGGATCATGTTGAAAGCAAGCTGAGGTCCCTTTTGCAAACCTCAGTCCCACCCACCACCCCTGTGCCATCAAGCCTGCCACCAGCTTGAATACGGGGTGCAGCCCACATCTTTCATTCTGTAGCACGGGTATGAGGAACGTACGTATGAACAGTGCGTAGAACCATTTTATGTGCTTTTAAAGTCTCCTCAGTGGAATCACCCTGTACGTATTTTTCTGCAATCCACGCTTTTCCCTTCGGTGCTACTGGTGTTCCTTTCCTTACTCCCCCTTCCTGCTGGACATCCACATTCCGTCTGAATTTTGGCGGCTAAATGAGGCTGCTGTGGCCTCCTGCTGTTTTCTGTGTAGACATGGAATTGTGTCAGAAAGTGCATTTTAAATTTTATTAGATTACTGCCAATTACTATTCAGATTTCTGCTAAGTGGGAGGATGCTTGATATTTTCAGACTTTTTAAATATTTTGCCAGCCTAACATGTGAGATATTTTAATCCGTGTTTCTCTGTTACTGGTGAGGTCGGACATTTATTGAGATATTTTATTGGCCATTTTCATTTCTTTGTGAATTACTTACACCCTTTGTTTATTTTTCTATTGGGTTATCTGTTCTCCTTAATGATTCCTGATGTTCTTTATAAATTCTAGACATTAGTCCCTTGTCACAAAAGCTGCAAGTAGCTTCAAACCGCTTGTTGTTCTTGTCTCTGTGTGGGGTCTTTTATAATAAGAAATGTTTGAGCTTTGCAAGCCAATCAATATTTTTCTTAATCTTTTTGTTTGTTGCTTAAGAAGTTCTTCCAACCTAAAAACATAAAGACCGTCTCTTTTCCTTCTAATACTGAATTATTATTTCTTTCTAGTGCTAAATTTGGTTTTGTATATAGGGATATAAAAACCAAATTGGTTGTCTTCTAGAAAGACAGCTATTCTCTGGATCAGCTGAGCTGTCTTTCACTAGCCTCTCTCTTCTCTGATACTTCTTTGTATATGTTTTATTGGTTTTAAATGTATATCTTGGGTGCTATGAGCCCTTTAGCCTCGAGTAAAGTACACCGATTATTTGGCTGAAAATTATTTTTGAAATAGGCGCTAAGACACCTCGTTCATTCCAGATCACAGTTTTCAACAATGCTGGGTTTCGAGTAGATTGTTCCTTAGGGAGTAACAGGAGAGGCGTTGGATCTGGACCAGAGGGAGGTCAGCTTACACCTTGCACTCTACAAGGACTGTGTTCCTAGAAGATGTTTTAGGACATCTTTCCCTCCTCTCCTGGCATGTAAGGTCCCTGGACATGGGTCCTGGCACTGGGAGCAGAGCCTGACTTTGGCAGGTGTTGCATAGACATTTAGGGAACAAATGATTTTAAAGCGTGGTGTGTAGGAAACAATGAAGGAGCTGGTGTCATTGGCACAAGGAGAAGAACACAGTAAAAACAGGGTATGTTTCCAAACATGGCCATTTTGTAGAGAAGGGTTCTAGGTATCGTGGGGCCAGCGGGTGGAAGCTGCAAGGGGGCAGGTCCATTCAACACTTCGCTCTTCTGGGATTCACATCCACCCAGGGAGGCAGGGGCTGGCCCAGTGGAGGTGCGTACTGGCCATCAGGTTGCACTGGCTGGAGAGGGCTATGTGGATGTGTGATTGTCCCCGTGACGGTGGGGTCCCTTGACCTGAGGCTCCTGCTTCCTTAACGACAAGCTCTTTCTCTGTCCTTTATGGAATTTGCGGTGTCCACACCGCGCTCTCTCAGTGACCTGACTCAGGCACAAGAAAAGCCGTAGCAAATGAAACTGATGGACTCCCAGTCCGGTCCAAAGGGCAGGACGCAGGCTGTTTTCACACATGTGTGGGGTTATTCAAGCAGTTCATCTGGAGATCCTTAAACCTAGCGGATTTCTCGGAGTTCATACTTGTAAGTTTATCTGCTTCAAGTTTTTGCATTATAGCTTTAAGTGACTTGCAGATTTAGAACTGTTTAAAAATGGAATAGCACCATGCAAAATATCAAGGAAAAGAGGAAATGTTAAAATCGTTGAAGACATGAGTTTAGACAAGTTAAATGTGAATGACTCACTGCAGATGCTAAGCTTGTCATGAGTTTTATAAATATCTGCTAACTCTTGTAAATTTTATTTCTGTTGTTAGGGTGTTTTTTTCCCCTCTCTCCACTTAAAAATAACTCCTGATTTTTTTCAACAGTCTGCATTGAAGCAATATTGCTGATATGTGTATGAGACTGTTCACATTTCCAGACCTATGTGTGTTTTTGCAAACATTCGTCTTGCAGATATACAAATCGATGTGTCCGGGCTCCAACTATACACCTGTTGTTGTGTGATGCTTGAAAATGTCTCCTGAGAACCCCTGGCAGGAAAGGGATGATAACTTCTAGTGCCTTTGGATATTTTCTTGATGGTGTGTCCCATTGCTGGAATCAAACATTTCTCTTCTGAAAGCAAACTTTCGTTTTGAAACTCAATGGATTGGGGCCTCCCATGTTCTGTGCAAAAGTTTGCTATCTCCCTGGCAGATCTCATTGTATCCAGTTATGCAGATTTTTTTAACCCAAGAAAGCCATATTCTCTTCATCTGTAAAATGGGGTCAGTACTGGTAACGACTTCTAGGGCCGTAGGGACCATGGAATTTGTCAAACTTGAAAGACAATTGAATGTGCCATGTTGTAAGGCAGCCCCCACCTCAAAGGCACAACGAAACACTGCATGTTAGCTGCTGTAGCTGCTGGTCTCTAACCATGGCCTGCATGGTAGGTCCCTGTGTGTCTAAGGGCTGCCCTGGTGTTCATGCTACACAGTCCCTGGCTGTGCTTGTGAATGACCTTGGCATCTGGCCCTTCCGTTCTCCCACACCTGTCCCTCCTCTGTCTTCCTCCAATGCCGGGGCTCCCACCTGTGGTGCTCTGCTATCTTCTAGCAATAAGTAGTGCAAGATATGTGCCTGAGGGACTGAGCTAGGGAATTTGCTGGAAGGGTTTCTAAAAGGTGGGTGGACTTCCTCCCCAAACAGTGGCTTTTAGGATTGTTCAGCTATAACTTCCCTTTTTGTCATTTTATTTATAATATGACTACTATTGCTACTGCTACTAAAAATGAACTGGAAATAACCTAAATGTACATTAATGCAGGATTGGAATATTCAACAATAAAGTAGATATTCAAATGTTAATTGATAGGGCAAAAGTCCACATGTATAATATGCTAACTGTAGAGTATGAGACAGTGATATAGAAAAAATTATATTTTAATTAAAAGTGAATATGTGTGTATGCCTAAAATTCTAGGATATAAAAGACAATGTCAAAGTGAGTTTTCTGTGAGTGATGACTTTACAATGTTTATTTTACTTCATATAATTTTCTTTATTTTCTTATTCTTTAGCAATGAGAAATAGTGGTTTTCTTCGTGATCAGAAAAATAGTTATTTCTCTTTATGAAAAAATTAACAAACAGTGTATATTAAAGGGGATTTGGGTTAATTTGGGGTTCATCTAAACTGGGAATATACTATATTTCTGGTTACTCTAATTGCCATGTGTCTCCCGCCCTAAATTTTCCAAGAGTAGAGGCATATGTATTTTTTTTAATCTCTAAGTTAAATCAGCTAGTATTTGAACTCCTATTGTGTGCATAGCCACACTGGGGCTAGAAGGGCGGGAATGACGCCCTCAGGTAACTCGTCATCTAGCCAGGACCACTGGCTCCAAAACTTAGCAACAGAGCAGAAAGGATAAGTACAGCGTGGCAGCGGAGAAGACAGATACACTTGTGTGGACGTATGGAGGAAGAAGCATTACTTCTAGAAGGGGTGTGGGTAGACCAACACATTTCCAGGAGACATAGTATTTGGACAATACAATAAACAATGGGCATATTTGTTATCTATTACTGTGTGACAAAGTTTTCTAAAACTCAGTGGCTTAAAATGACACACGTCTGTCATTTCAAGTTTCTGTGGGCCAGGAATGTGGATCCCAAGCTTCAGGGTCGCCAGCATAGGTGTTGGCCATGACTGGACTCATCTGAAGACTCAGCTGGGGAAGGACGTCCTTCCACCTCCCTTGGCTGTGGGCTGTTAGACCACAGGCCTCAGTTCTTTGCTGGCCGTTAGCTGGAGGCTGTGGCAGTTTCTTGACATACAAGCATCTGCAACACAGACAGCAGCTTGCTTCGTGAGCGTGTGCGTGCGGAGGAAGCCAGAGCTTGCCTGCAAGTCGGAAGTCACAATCTCTTGTCACCTAATTGCAGAAGTGACAATGCATCGTTGTTACCATTTTCTGTGGGTTTGAAGCAAGATAGTAGGTTCAGCTCACACTCAAGGAGGGGGATGGACCAAGGGGACAGACACCAGGAGGTGTGTTCATTTTGGGACACCTCAAAGGCTTGCTACCATATGGAGTTGTGTGTGTAGATGTTGGGGTGGGGTGGGTACCCAGGAAGAGCTGAGCAAGGAACAGTGAGTAAAACCGTGACCCTAATTTTAGAAATGTGACCCTCCTCATAGTCCTTGCTAAGAAAACACATTCCTTTTTTGGTACTTTGCTTTTCCTTCCTCAGAAGGTAATGACAGATTTTCTCAATGTCAAGGTCATTATATAAAGGGACTAATGCTGAGCTTCTGGTAACACTTAAAGTCATGGGATCACAGCCTCTCTGCCCTGAGAGTTCCCAGAGGGCTTTCCATGCCCAGATACAGCGTCTTTCAAGTTCACGACTGTGAGTGGGTCCTTTACGTCAGGACGCAGACCAGGGACCCAACTCACCTGGGGGACTAGCCTGGTGTTGGTGAGCATGGCTGGGATGAGCCCCTCACTTAGTCTCTGTCTCAGTAGCTCTAAAGGAATAAAGGTTTCCTATGCGAGAAGAATTTGCGAAGAAGAAGTCTAGAATTCTCTTTAACACCTGGGGTGTGTGCAGCTTCTCTCATTTATAGAGTCCTCTGTGTCTGCTGGGTGCTGATTATAAGTTCTGAGGTCTGAGTCATTTCACAAGGCGTCTGGATACACACACTTAGGAATCTAAGGGGGTTAATTAAGCACTTTTTGGAGTAAAGAGCAAACTGTGGGTACATAACCAATTATTACACCAGGCTGAGGCAGGCAGGGGCGAAGGGTCATGGCTGAGCATGATTTATTAGGTAATGAGAACTTGACAGCTTTGGAGATCTATTTGTTTCTACATAATTGGACAAGTGCAACCCCTTTCTTTGTAGATTAAGCCCAGCATGATTCGCTATTCAGCAGTGAGAAGAAATGACCTGAAAATTTTGTATCTTAGTCAGGATTTCAGATAAATTCAGCACCTAGAACCTTCCTTGATAGAGGGGGCAAAGCGTGCCACAGCTTTAGGTTCCTCTGTGAACACACGCAGGTGTGCAAGCTGTGCCACTCCCCTGCCCCCACTGCTGTCTTCCCTCTCCAGGCAGTCATGGTTCGGGAGGACAGGTCTTCAGGGATTTTCCAATTCTGTCAAATCTGCCAAGAGATACCTTTCATTTCCTCTTGCCATGAGGACGCTGCCAGCTACGCTGTGGTTTGCGAACTTTATACCTGGAAGAGAAAAGCTTCTCCTCCTCCCTCTGGGATTCCCATCCCCAGGCAGCCACCTGCCCTTTCCATCATCCAGCCAGACTGATGATCCACAGAAGTTGTGCAGGGACTCGGTGGGGTGGGCCTGAGCCCCAGGAGTCTTGGAGAAACAAGATTGCTGTGTTGACAGGATAAACAGTGGATTTTTAAAAGAGGTTTTAGAACTTTGCAGATTTAGGAGTGGGTTTTTTTTTTTGTGGTTAGGAAAACTTTCTGAGTGGTCTTGACCTTCCCCACCACATACAACCTTGATATTTTGTGCCTCTCTCTTGAGTTTGGGAAAAAAATTACTGGAGAAATGAAAGGAATTCAAAGAAAAGGACAGGAAAAACATAACAGAAGCCAACCTGTTGGTTCAATTGAAAGAGCGGGAGGGTCAGAAATGACATCCTCACTTGGAAATCCCCTGAGAACGGTGTGCGAGCAGCGCCCAGTTACGATGTGCTCTTCCCACAAGTGACTCCTGAGAAAATCTCAGCAGAGGCTTTCAAGTGAGATTCAAGAAACAGGACAGGATGACTCGGTGGGCTGAACATGTTTTGAGACAGATCCCTTCAGCCCAACTTGTAAGACGTGAAGTAGAAATGCTCCATGAGCCTCCAGAATTTTCTAACGGAAAAACAGAGGTGAAATCACGCATGGAGAGTCACTCCCAAATTATCTGCACGTGTGCCGTCTTACTTCGGTGACAACCAACCAGATAACCGGTTTCTGCATGGGTTGATGAGTCTGAAGGTTGTAGGGAGTTTTACCATGAACTTTATCATTTTAGGAACATTCGTAACATGTTTTTAACAAACCTGTCAGTACATTGTTTAACTGCATCCAATGCGTACCCATAAATCACACATTCTGCATATCCGACCAAGCCAGAGCGCGCGGCGGGAACGCTCCCTCGGGTGCAGACTCAGTTCATCCACCGCACGGCTTCATCAAATCTCTTTCCTGTAGACATTCACATTTTTTTTGGGTGCTGTTGTCATTTTGCTTTACCAATCGCTGCCATCCATGTATTTCCTTTGTGAGCCCGTGGCTCGTGCCTGGAAGTGGGCCTGCCGGGGAGGAGGGAACCATTGTTCCCGGCTTTGCTGACGCCGCTGAAGCGTGACTCGCGTGAGTAGGTGGGGTCGCTTCTCAAAGTCCTTTCAGGTTTGCTGGGAATTGGATCTGAGATTGTCTTCCTGGGAATCATGACTTGGAAATTGGATCTGAAGCAGCTCAAGGACATAGGTGCAGACTTTTATAATTTGTAATCCGAGACTCCTTTCTGTCCGAATAATGTCTTACTGATGGGGTTAACAAGGGGATATGAACTTTCCCAGTCTGTGATATTGTGTCATTCTGTGTATGAGAAGATTGTCATGGAAAGGTGAGTTTGCTTAATATTTCATGAGACCAATTCATAAAATATTTAACTGTCCCGGAAGGAGAAGTTGCTTTATAAACGAAACATGGCTCTGTTCAGCACTGGCTCAGCATCAGCTGTGTCAGGCACGCCCCAGCCCGGCGTTCCGGCCGACAGGTGCAGCGTCGCGGGGACAGTAAACCTGCACCATTAATTCTTGCTGCTGTCAGGCCCCATGTACCTTGTGTAAACTCATTAGGTCTCCTAATGCGCTTACTGAACAATGGCTGACGGTTTTAATTGGCATATAAAAGAACCAGTTGCTGGAACCTCCTGATGAGAGCTCCTCGCCGCTGCTGGCGAGCCAAGCGGTTACACCCTCGTCGGGTGTAAGGTGTCCATGCCACTGCTCGAGACTTGTATTTTTTTCCATGAGTCTGGTTGTTTCCCTTCCACCTGGGTGGGTGGTGCTTCGGGGAGGGAGAAAGCCTTGTGTTTACTCCTCTTCTGCGTAAATGCTCTCCAGAAGGTCCACATCTGCTATTGGGAAGCAGAAACTAAGTGGCGAGAGTGGTCTCGTTCCGCCATAGCAAAAAGAGCAGCGGTATCTCTGGTCTGTGAACCCCTGTGGGCACCGCTCCCCCCATGCCTGCCGCGGCCGCCCCAACCCACTGAGGCCTGTCCAGGCTTCTGAACACAGGACCTCGGCTCCCACGCTGGAGAAAGTGGGAGCAATGACCTCAGTTCCTATCTCCCTCTGACAAATGGGTCTTTGCCCGGACCACCGTCACCCGCTTGCTTCAGCCTCCAAGGATGAAACCCTCTACCCGTGTGGGGCCAACAGCCCTCCACGTGGCAGCTGTACCCCTGCCCCAACAGCATCCTGGAAATCTCACTGCACCATCTCCCCTGAGTGCTGGTGCCCCCGACTCAGCCCACACACTCACTCAAGTCCTTTCTCACAAGGAAACCTGGGAGCATGGCTTTGACCGTGCATTCCCCTCTGACGCCCGCCTTCCTCCCCTCTGTCCTAAGTGGTGTGGGGATGATAGGAAGGACATAAATCCATGCTGCAAGATAACATCCAAATTACCGTATGAGCAGACAGGGAGGATGGGGGCAGGACCAGAAGAGCCATGAGGCTGGTGCCCACAACTCAGCCCAGAGGGCCCTGCGTCTTCCAGGAATGGATATGCACTCTCCTTGTGTGCTCTGGATTTCCTCAGTGACCGTGTAAGAGACTAGCAGGCGGTCTGCAATCTCCAGGCGGCACGTCGATCAGGTCCACACTGCTCTGATCGGAGGCTGGGTTCACGTCACTCCCTTGGGCCTATAAAGAAGGCAATCCAGACTTTAGGAAGAGAGCGGTTACCTATACCCCAGCAGCCGGAGTCGGCAGGCTTTTCCCAGGCAGGCTGAGAACGTCCCATCCAAGCCTAACCTGGGGAGAGTCCTCAAGGCGCAGACTCGTGTAGCATGGTCTGGCTTGGCCGGGAGGGCACGCTCACCCCTCTCCTGCCCACAGGCTCTGAAAGCCCCCTTTAGGAGGGTCCTGAATCTCCAGGGGTAGATGTGCCCTTTGGTGAATGCCTAGGGATTTTCTGGGGAGAAGATAGAAGCTTTCACGTGATGCTGACCTGTCTGTAACAATTTTTTAGGACAGTTACGTGGCTAAGTTCAGGATTACATGTCCTGAAAAGTCCCAGATGAGCAGAGCATATCGGTTACTCACTACAACCAGAGCCAGCTGTCCAAGGCAATAGTCACCCCGCCCCTGCCCTGGGGTAGCATTGACCTGAGAAGAAGGGTCCAACCAAGGACGTGTATCTGAATGCACGGTGGATGGGAGGGGGCCCCCCAGGCCTGATGGCACCTGTCTGTGGCATGTCACCTTGTGTTCTGCCTCATGCCGTGCTTGCCGACAGCCCTAGGATTCCTCCAGCCTTTGTCCTGGCCAGTCACTGCCTGGCCTTCAGCGTTCACCTATGTCGTCGCCGGTCCAGGGCGACGCTCCCATAGGGCACACCCTCTCTTGTCTGTCTCCACACCCTGGGCAGCAGTTCCCCCAAAGGGGGCACCATGTTTAATTACTAGAGGACATTCAGAGGCCTGCAATCCGGAACAGTGACGTTTGCTGGATGGAATCGGGATAGGGAGCCGTGTCCAGACCATGTGAGCCCCGGGGGCAACTCCTAAGTCAGGGTGTAATGATCTGCAGTCCACCGAGCAGGGGCTCATGTGCGTGGTGGCCGTCTCGTCCTGCCGCCAGGGGCTCATGTGAATGGTGGCCGTCTTGTCCTGCCACCAGGCCAGCCCCAGTCCAGCGTGGCCGGGGAGGTCTGGTGACTGACCGCCTTTCTCCGGGGTGGTGGATGGCCTCTGGGAGCTGGATCCCACAGAGGTGGCTTGGGAGTGGACTTTCTGAGAGCTGCTTTATCCCAATGCACAGAAATACTCCTAAGAATTTTTTTTTTTAATTTGGATATTTTGGGGGAAATCGTAAAACCATTGAGGAGTTCAGGAAAAATTTAACAAGATACCAGGTTCCAAGCATCCAGTTTGACATGTTAATATTTTGTCTTTTTTTTTTTTGTCTTTTTTTTTTTTATGGTAAAACAAAAAGGAAAAGAAAAAAATTAGTCTTGGCCAAAAAGTATTTCGACTGTATTATCTCTCCAGCCCTTCCCCTCCATCTCCTCACCATCGTGGTAATAGGATTTGGTACGATGCCTTCCAGTCCACTTTTGTACTTTTTGCTAAGAATATGTATTTATTAAGAAATGACACGTAGAATAGTTGTGTAGCTTACAACTTACACAGGTAGGGTCAGGATGTCTGTTATCCCGCGGGCTGTGTGTTTCCCACTCCGAGTTGTTGCCTGGGTTTTCCTGCGGCCCTAGTTGAGTCCTCGTCAGTGCTGCCTGGTAGTGGATGTCCTCACCATCCCCACCCCACCCCTATGCCTAGAATAGGAACCTCTGAGGCACAGAGCAGGGCATTTCAATTTTACGAGGTGTTGTCAGCCTTCTGTCCAAACTCTCTTAGTAGAACGTCTCCTGGGCACTGAAACCATTATTAATTGATTGGTTCCAAATAGATTTTGAAAACGGTGTGTGTGGGGGGGGGGAGGCGCCTTGCCTGTCCGGATCTCCCTAGTGAGGCCTTGGAAGCATGGAAAACACCGCCTGGAGCCGGGCTCCTCCCCTCAGCAGGCAGGGGCCTGTCGCAGCCGCTCACCCACCTGGGAGCCAACCTGTGCTGGGGAGGGTGGCCCACGCACTAGAGCAGGGCAGAGGTGAGGCTTAGCTCAGCGGGAGCCACACAGGTCAAGGCTCGTCTGCACACCAGGGGTAGGAGAGTGGCCTGCCAGAGGCAGCCATTGCCTGGGGACCCTCAGCCTCTGACTTCCGTCTGCAGCCCTGCGTTGAGTCTCTGTAATTGAGTAGAAAGGTCTGCATGGAAGAGTCAGGCGGGAAAGGGAAGGGAGAGGGCAGGGTGGAGAGTAAAGGGAACCAGAATGGCAGGTCTTTCTAAGAGTCAGATTTTCAAAAAGGACTATTTTATTTTTGTGTTAGTTTGCTAGGCCTGCCCTAATAAGGTACTGCAGTGGTGGCTTACACACTAGGCGTTCATCTGTCACAGTCCCGGGGCTGGGAGTCCAAGGTCAGGTATGGGAGAAATCAGAGCTTGGCTCCCTCGGACCCCGGGAGAGAGCACCTGTTCCTGCCCCTGGCTCTAGCTCTCGGGTTTGCTGGTGTTCCCCGCCTGTAGCACCAGCACTCCGGTTTCCGTCTTTGATGGTGTTCTCCGTGTGAGTGTGTGTGTGTGTGTGTCCATGTCTCCCCTTCTCACGAGGGCACTGCCATATTGGATGAGGGCCCAACCCAGTGACCTCATTCTAACTCGATTATCTGCAAAGACCCTATTTTCAAATTAAGATTATGGCGGTGAGGACTTGAGCGTCCTTTGGGGGGGTGGGACACGACTCAACAATCTTCTTCTTGGAAGCCGGCAGGGAAGCAAGCATTTGGACAGTTGAGGACATGGGAGTTCCGTTCTCTCCACGGCGCTGCACTGTGATCCTTTACAACCCAATGAGCTCAGGATGCTTTTCCACTCGACTGCGTGGATTCTGAGTAGCTTGTCGGGCCGGTCAGTCCAGAGGGAAGGATTAGAAAGCTCTAGTAATTTTTTTTTTTTAATTTCCAGAAGCAACATTCCTGTATTTCTTTGTAGAAATGACATTCAAAACGGTGGCAGGGATTCCGCTGTCCTTCTCCTGTTGTTAGAGGTCACTGCTCAGGTCCTGCCCTGGCTCTGTGCTCCTGATGTGATGTGACCCCCTTCACGGCTGTGAGAAGTCCCTCTGCCGTCTTCCGGGTGGACGGCCAAGTAGGAAACAGTCCTCAACACTCCATAGTGAGCGCACCACGCTCAGGGCCACCACGTGGGAAGGCCCTTCGAGAGTCAGGAGGGGAAGGGCCTGTTAGGAGCATGCTACGGCATCGGCTTGTCACCAGATTTTGTTCGTTCTTTGCGGTAGTCCATTTTTTCTCTATGTGGTTATTAAAGGGTAGATCAGTAAGTACATGCTACAAGTAAGCCAAACTAAACTAACAAAGGGTACAAGTAGACTAGTTCCCCTAAATTTTTGAAAAAGATTTTATTTATTTATTTGTCAGAGAGACAGAGAGAGCACAGGCAGGGGGGAGGGGCAGGCAGAGGGAGAAGCAGACTCCCCGCTGAGCAAAGAGCCCGACGCAGACCGATCCTAGGATCCCAGGATCAGATCTGAGCCGAAGGCCGATGCCTAACCAACTGAGCCACCCAAGGCGTCCCTAGTTCCCCTAAAGTTGAAGAAACGCCAGCTATAGCACACTAGAATTACTGTTGCTAAGAGTGGTTAGCAATCACGCCCCAGAGACCCGTCTGGCGCTCCTCACCTCCAGGCACGCTGTTCCCTCTCCAGCTTCGGTGGTGGGTGTAGGAGGGGCTGCAGTCCGTGTAAACCAAGGCATGGCAGTTTTGGAAACCAGGAAGGAGGCATGTGGTATTGATCCTACGTCACCCCCACCCTGTTACAAAGTCCGCGCAAACGATTTCCAGTTTCCTCCGGCAGGAGTGAGTTTGGACCACAGGGGTTTCTTTCAGATAATCCGGGAGCCTTGCCTTCAGGATCCTGGGCGTGGCCCACGTTGTGTGGGATCAGAGTCTTGGGTGAGTGGCTACGTTTGGGAATGTGGCCTAGAAGCTGTCCCACAAGCCCCCCCTTCCTGACCCTCCCTTAACGGTCCACTTTGAAGCTGAGGTCTGGTGTCCTGTTTTTAGTTTTCCTGCTGCTGTTTTTCCAAGCTCAGACAATTCCTGGCTTTTTTCGTGACAAACCCGCGCAGCAGCCGCGGTGTCCCTCCACCACCCGCTCTGGCCCACCCTCAGGTGCCGGCAGCCAGAGTTGTCCTAGGAGCAGCCCTGTCACCTGCTGTCCCAGCTTGCATGCCAGGGGCGGTGGGAGCCGCGGCTTCCAGCCTCTGAAACTAGTCATGGGCATTCAGGTAATATTTGTAGTATAGACAGTCTCCCCGCGTCAAGTCCTTGGCGGCCTGAATGTCAGCAGGAGGCCCTGTTCTCCTGAGAAGGAGAGCTCTCACTGAAGACCCGACGGCCCAGCGCGCATCGCCCGCCTCCCGAATCCCAGGGATCCAGCTGTAGAGTGAGGACCTCAGGGTGTTTCGCAGGTCAGCTAAGGCAACCCATTTAAATCGCTTTACTCAGCACAGTGCTCAGCCAATAACTGGCTCCCAAGAAAGAAATCAAAGGCTTGAGAGAGTAGCAGTTTTAAAAACTGTCACTCAAAGAACAAAGATAATTAAAATGTTTTCATTAAAAAAATCAGAAGAACTCTCACGCTTTCTTAATCAAAATGAGAACGTGCTCCAGGTGAATTGCAGATCAGTGGAATTCTCTTAAAACTGAGTGGCAAAAACGGGGGTGGTTGGGTGGCTTTTCTTTCCATAACCGGCCAAATTCCTTGCGTATTTACTCACTGACTTCTCATTTCTGTGCACTAGCTTTCTGCCTCAATGATTTTTCATAATTCCATAACGTGGATTGCTTGGAAGCTATCTTAGTGGAAAGTCTGGGCCGTGAGCAAGACGAACAGAGGTCTAGGGGTGGTTGAGCACATGGGAGAACACTCAGAAGCCACCAGAGTGGTGAGGAAGGGTCCTGACAGCAGGCTTTGTAAAAAGTCACGGTTAGGGAACTAGAAGGCTTTGCTGTGCTAAAATGCTTGAGGTGCTAGCATGAAACACGATTAAATGTGTCCTGTGTGCGTCCAGAGGATAACACGAGAATACATGGAGAGAAGTGGAAGGAGGGGAGCAGATCAGTGTCCAAGCAAGCTTTCAGCTCAGCAGTTGGAGCCACTCCCTTCTGCTGGCTTCTTGGAAGAACAGCTAGCCGAATCGTCCTTGGGAAGGGCTGTCGTAAGGGGGTTTTGTTCTAAATATGATCTAGTTGACCTCTACGTTCCTTCCAATCCTGAGATTTCTTTGCAGAAATGGCAGATTTTATTCTTACTGAAAATAATGAAAACTTCACTTAAGATGCCTTAAACATCCAGTGGGTAGTATGTGGACTAATACAGAGATCACTTCCTTCTAAAATACAATCTTTCAACACAATTTTATCACATTCCCGATAGGTTTCTACATATCACTGGCCCTCAGAGTCTTGGATGTGTAAGGAGGCTACTTGTTTATGTTGCTGATTTCCCATGCCGCGTGTTCGTCTGTGATGGGCTGGGATGTTTTATCCCCTTGGCAGGTTTGAGACGGAGTTGACAGGCACTATCATGTGAGTTTGAGCTATACAACAAATGCTATGATTTGGTACCCATGTGCTGCAAAACGCTCACCGCCATAGCACGGGCCAACACCTCTATGACCTCGCATAATTACCCCTTCCCTGTGTGTGGTAAGAACGTTTAAGGTCTGCTCTCTGAGCAACCTTCACGTGTATGATACGGTACTATGGACTGTAATCACCATACTCTACGCTGAATTCCCAGGACGCATCCATCTCACACCTGGAAGTGTGAACTCTCACCAGCATCTCCCCATTTCCCCCACACCCCAGCCCTGATAACCACCATTGTGTTCTCTGTTTCTGTGAGTTTGGCTTTTTATTTTTCACATATGAGGGATAGCATATAGTATTTGTCTTTCTCTGTTTGACTTATTTCGTTTAGCTTAATGCCTTCAAGGTCCATCCATGTTGTCACAAATAACAGGATTTCCTTCACTCTTGTGACTGAATAATATTCTGTTCTGTGCGTGTGTGTTTGATATCTTCTTCAACCACTCATCCGTTGTCGGGCACTAAGGGTGTTTCCATGTCTTGGCTATTGTAGATAGTGCTGCAGTGAACGTGAGGGTGCTGCTGTGTCTTTGAGATCCTCTGTTCATTTCCTTTGGAGACATCCTCACAAGTGGGATTGGTGGATCATATGGTAGTTATACTTTTTTTTTCTTTTTTTGAGGACATTCCATACTGTTTTCCATAGTGGCTGGACCCATGTACATTCCTGCCAACAGTGCACGAGGGTTTCCTTTTCTCTCTATCCTCTCCACCATCTGTGATCTTTTGTCTTAACGGGTGTGAGGTGAAATCTCACTGGTTTTGATTTGCGCTTCCCTGATGATGAGTGACGTTGAGCACCTGTTCGTGGACCCGATGGCCATCTGCATCCCTTCTTTGGAAAAATGTTCAGTTCCGCTGCCCGTTTTTTAATTGGACTGTTCAGTTTTTGCTGTGGTTGGGTTGTATGTGTTCCTTACATTTGAATATTAACCTCTTACCACACTTACAAATATTTTCTCCCATTCCATAGGTTTCCTTTTCTTTGTATCCATTGTTTCCTTGACTGTGCAGAAACTTTCTTAGTTTGATGTCGTTCCTCTTACTAATTTTTGCTTCTGTTGCTTGTGCTTTCAGTGTCATACCCAAAAACTCATCACCAAGACTAATGACGGAGCTTTTCCCTGTTTTCTGTTAGGAGTTTTACAGTTTCAGTTCTTGTTCACGTTTCTAATCCTTCTCAAATTATTTTATTTTAATGGTGTAAGATAGGGGTCTAATTTCATTCTTCGGCATGTGGGTATCCGGTTTTCCCAGCATCGTTTATGGAGGAGACTATTCTTGTGTCTTGAAGAGCTAATCTTGTCTTCAGTTTACTTTTAATTTTATTTAGCACACTCAAAAAGACACTTATTTCAGATAGCAAGCAAACGCTGTATTGACGTTATATTTTATCTACCCCTAGGTAGGTAGTCTTCAGAAAGCAGCGCAATCTGCAGTTATGCTCCTAAATATTTAGGGAATGAAGCATCTCATTAAGTTAGTCAGGCTCAGCCTTATGTATTTGATGCCTGTGTTAGAAAACTTAGCATCTTTTTTTTTTTTTAAGTGGAGAGCTTCTTCTTTATAATAGCAATGCTTGTCTTTATGTATAAATGTGCAGGTGGAAACTGCACAAGAAAAGAGAAATGGTTCTCTCTGCTATTAGCTAATGTGGGTCTGCTTGGCCAAGATCTGGTTCACCGAGTCTAACGGTGAACCTGACAGCTTACCCGTGGTCAGGGTGTGTCTCGGTGACGGGGGCCGCTGAGAACGGCAAAATCAGTGAAAAGCGACAGGGAAGCTGCTAGAAAGAGTCGGTTTGGCTGGACTTTCATTTCCTGAGTGTTTGGAGGTTAAGAAGAGCTATCCCTAAATTTCACATCTGTTGAGAGTGAGCTGGAGATGATGGTTAAGAGTTTTACTCCAGACAGGGTGCCTGGGTGGCTGAGTTGGTTGAGCGTCCAACTCTTGATGTTGGCTCAGGTCATGATCTCGGCTCAGGTCATGATCTCAGGGTCGTAAGATCGAGCCCCATGTCAGGTTCAGCGCTCAGTGAGGAGTCTGCTTAAGATTCTCTCTTTCTGCCCCTCCCCTGCTCACGCTCTCTTCCTCTCTAAAAAATGAATAAATCTTTAAAAGAAAAAAGAGTTTTACTCTGGTTATCTATCAGCACTTCCAGGACAGTAGCAGGAAAGGAGGCTTGTCTCAAAGTGTTTCAGAGATATTTGAGGCCGAATTAATGAGACCCAGTAAAAGGCAAGCGTGTCGTCGGTCCTTTCTGTACCCCGATTCTGTGTCCTGCCGTGTGCGCACACGCACATCCTCTGATCAAACCCCTGGGGCCCTGCTTCTCACCCCGCATCTCTCCACCCCTCTGCCCGGGGCGGGGGGCATTCTGCCTTCATCCTTTCCCTCTGTGAGACCCTTTGCCCCATTTAACTCTCCCTTCTGATGTAAGGTACTTGACCGTAGAAGAACAGAACAATTAGATTCTGTGGGTGAATAAAAGCTTGACACATAAATGACGTTTATATCAGAGCAAACCCTGAGTTCTGTATGCAGACCCCCAAGTGGCTGGACAGAGGGGAGCACAGCCCATCCCACCAAGCTCGGGATGCTTGTAGTACTTCGGAAAGTAGAGCTTAGCTTTCAGGACTTCGGGACCACGGGCTTCCATGGAGCGTTGACTTCTCTCATTGTGCTCTTCCTGTCACTGTTGGAGTAATTGCTCGGGTGACATTTTAGAAGTGACAACAACTGTTTTTCTTCCATTGACAGACAGACATAAAAGGCAATCGAGCATCTTAACAAGACCAAAGCCTTAAGAAAGCAAAAACAATTCTTTGCGAAGTAGTGGGATATTAAAACAAACTAAGAGTGGATGGCGTTCACCATCCATTTTAAAAATTAAATGCAAGTTTGAATATTTTTCTTTCGATGTATCAGATTCTTAAGGCACTATTTGAATTCTGGGGTTATCTCATGATTTTCCATCATAATTTTCAACAAAGAGTAATTGTTCATCTTAATATATTATAAAGATTCAAAGACTTAAAAATCAGTTCTAGAATTTGGGACATTACAATACATGCAGTTTTTCCAATGTAACGTTTGAAAGGGAAAACAACAGGTGGCCCAGCAGAGGAGTATTTACTGTGGGGCCAAGGTCCATCCTCGAGGACAAGGACACTGAAACAGTTCACATACAGGAGAAATCAGGTCAAGGAACAATAGTAATCTTCCGGGACTTTTTTTCTTTTTTTTAATTGAGTTCAGCAAGCCAAGGGGTACTTGGAAAAGCCATAGGAAAAAAGACAATACTGAATGTATTTAGATATAGAACCAAAGCCAAATAACTGCTGGGGTTTTGCGACGGAAGAGAGTATAAACGTCGTCAGTGTCAAGCCAGTGAAATGATGACATCAGACCCTGGGACGGAGGGAGAAGAGGTGGGGAGCCTGTGTCTGTTTCCTCAACTTCCACACCAGCGAGTCCGTAGAGAGCATTTCAGTGTGATAAATCAAGTGCACAGATACTGAATTACCAGAAAATTAAATATTGTAATTTAATAAACTAAAACCAAAATGAGGCGGAGAAGTAAGCAAACATGCTTGTCTGTCGTAGACGGTTCTTAAGGGAGCCCGTATAGAGTTGATGGGACTAGGAGTAGAAGTTTACATTTGTCATAAAGCTTTTAATGAAAACAAGCTGTTCATGGCTCGGCATAATAAAAACACACAGAACACAGAACTAAGAAGTCAGGCCAAATGGCAAAAAGATACAAAACAAAGGAAACCAGAAAACTGGAAATGTTGTCTGAAGTATGGCAACAAGACTGAGACCAGCACAGTTATCATTTCAAACACATCCCTGCGGTAAACACACACTGAAAGTAATTCTCAGATTGAGTCAAAAAACAAAACTGCTCTTTGCCTAAGCCACTGAGGCGATCTCTGAAAATGGTGCCTCTTCCCTTGACCTAGAAAACCCTACGGAATCATGCAAATCAAGAGGTTCACGTCTTCGTGTTCACGTAAAGAACACGCATGCACCTGCCCAGCCCATCGAGGGGATGCACGTCCGAAAAGCCAGCACGTATGTTCAGGACATCACTCTGCAGGAGCAGTGAGTGCCTCTGTCACTGCGACACGGAGGTGGCCACACAGGGGGGCTGGACACAGGGTTGGTGGCCCCAAGAGAGTGCTGAATGTTTGCTCCACCTGCTGACCTATGCAGAGAGTGATGCTGAACTGACAGGGTTAGGTGTAGCTTCTGGCCCCTGAGCACATGCCGGGGAGTGGAGCCCCAGATGCAGCACAGAACTCAGAGGGCTCACGGTCGGTCTCACCTGACATGCGCTCTCCCTGCCCCATCGAGATGAGCCTTACCGAAGAGCAGACTGGTCCTAAACCAGAGAGGAGGCTGCACAGAAGAAAATTCTGCATAAAATAAATGCCAATAAAAGTAACTAAAACCAAAACTAAACAACCCCCCAAAACAAAACCTACCTATTGATATGAAACATCACACCCTAAATAATGTGTCGGTGATAGACTGACGACAAAAGTCTGGACTAGCAAGACGTCAAGCAGGGAAGCAGCCTGCACCGCGCACAGCACACCAGGCTCAGTTCCAGGTGCAGGCAGTCAACACGCTGATCAGGACGGTGACGGTGCACTTTGCAGGGAAGCTCTCGGTCCCGAAGGCCCTGCGCCAGACAGCAGCACCACAGCTCGCGAGGCGAAGCTGCAGACAACGCACCAGCCGAGGAACCACAAAGTTAGGCAATCGCACCTCGCCTCTGGCGGGCTCTGTCTGCTCTGCACCACCCCTTGGCCCAGAGTCAGAGCCGCGCGCACGGCCAGACCCACGTCCCAGCAGGACAAGGGAGAAAACAGGAGGGCATCATTCCTCAAGTGTCGCACTGTGGTTGGAGAATATGGTCTGAACTAACTCTACTTTTGGGAAATGATAGAGTTTTTCTTTGAGGAAAAAGTGAGAGCACATGTTTGCAGATGCTTTACAGAGACCGGAGAGGGGGTGCAGGCTGTGCTCAGAGTGTGGGTCTCTTCTCTCTCGTCTCTTCCCGCGCTCATCACACACGTGTACACACATGTGCTGAGCCCGTGTGCTCGCACGCTGCCTCCTTTGGTCCTGAGTCGTTACTGCATTGGTTTTTCCGAAGAACTTGGAGATTCTGCTCCAAGCCAGGGTCACAGCCGCCTCGAACCCCGGATGCTTGGCCGGGACCCAGGCTCACTCTGCAGGGCCATGTCCAATGGAAGACACATCTGCCCTAACTCACCTCTGCTTTTTCTGGCAACTTTATCTGGACCCCACTCGGACCCTGTTCTAGGCCTTTATGCTCTTCATCGTTGCAGAACTTTTCTGTGATTCCCCTGGGCACGTAGGCCCCAAACATTGCAGTGAGCGCCGAGATGTTCAAGATGATGCTGGTGTCACGCGGCATCCTGAGCAGTCACGTGGACGCACAGAGAAGGAGTTGCTCAAAAAAGAGCAGCTGGAATTGTTCCAGGACGGGAGAGCAGGATAGAATTCCTGCGCTGAAGCTAAGAGGGTCGATCCTGCAGAAACTGGGGACTAACCGGAAGCTCTCCAGAAGGGATGCTGCAAAGAGCTGCGGCCACAGCGCCTCCTGCCTGCAGGCGGGCCTGTAGGTAGAGCTGCCTTCTGTCCCCACCAGATGACAGAGAAAGACAGAGGTGGAGACTAGAGTCGGAAGCTAGGCCCAACTGCAGAAAATCCAGCTCTCTCCAAGCTGGGGACATTTGACAAAGACAGTGCACGTGATCCTGAAATGATATTTTCTTTACTTTTTTTTTTAAAAAAGATTTTATTTATTTATTCGACAGAGATAGAGACAGCCAGCGAGAGAGGGAACACAAGCAGGGGGAGTGGGAGAGGAAGAAGCAGGCTCATAGCAGAGGAGCCTGATGTGGGGCTCGATCCCATAATGCTGGGATCACACCCTGAGCCGAAGGCAGACGCGTTACGAGTGAGCCACCCAGGCGCCCCTGAAATGATATTTTCTTTCTAAATTACGGGCACTGTGGACACGAAGACTGTAACTTCCATCACTTTCTGTCCCCAGCAGCTCCCAGACAGCCTTGCAGTGTTTGAAATGAATGAATGAAGTCCTTGAAAGGCCCCTTAAAACCTACCCTTAGCAAGTACCTGCCAGCGCGCACAGCAGGTGGTAGACCACAGGGAGCCGCAGGAGACCAAGGCCGGGGCGCCAGCGCAGGCGCACGTGCTCCGTTAGTTGTGGAGCGTCATGGCAGCTCCCGGGAGGTCCTGCTCGTTTGGGTAGTGGGCGTCCCGGTGGTGCGCACGCAGGCTTGACTTCACAAATGCCGATGTAGGACTTGCTGTGCGCCAGGCACTGTTCTAAGTACTTCGTAAGCGTTGACTCCTCTCCTCACAACCTATGGAGCGATGCTATTATTCTGTTTTGCAGAAGAGGAGGCGATAAGGCAGAGAGGTGAAGTCACTTGCCCAGGGTCACACAGTGCAGAGCAGGTAGATGTGGAATTTGAGCCTGAGTGGCCTGGCTCCGGGGTCTGGGCTCAACAGCTACCCAGACCTGCCTCCATGCTGTGACCGATGATGTCGGGCGTTCATTTCTTGCAGAGTCGCCTGCCGCGTCTGGTGATAAACTGCCCAGCGTCCCCATCATTGCCTCCTAATCCTGCCTGTCTTCTGAGGGCAGTGGCATTGTACCCCCCAACTCTTTTTTCCCCTTGACTTCCCTTTACCCTGGAATGACAGCTGTAGCTTTAGAAAGCGTGAAAGCTTTCAGGAAGCCAGTATGTTGCCGCAGAGGTGTAGCTGACGAGTTACGTCGTCAACAGCTGACTTTCCCGCGTGTCATCGCCCTGATTCCCACACCCACCGTGTGAAGTACGACGTGGTCACGATGATCCGTATCTTCCCGATGAGGAAGGTGGCGCTCAGAATCCGCACCCCAGCCTTGACGGTAGCGGAGTGTGGGGTTCAGATCCAGATGTCCTAACTTCAGCCTGGATGCCTGCTCCATACTCTCTTCTTCATCAGATGCAAGGGTCGGGGGGTAAGGGCCCCAGAGCCCCCTGGAACCATCCATGCTCCATCCAGCAGTCTCCCTCCTCACAGGTCCCTCCGCTGCCCAGGCCCCACTAACCATGACCACCTGTCCGTCTCCAGGGGCTCTCCACCGGACCACTGGGGTCCTGCGTGCTGGGCCCCAGGGTCTGGGCTGCACATCCTCTCCTGTATGCCATGTCTGCTTGCTCCGGAGAGAAACGCTGACAGAGAGCCTGAGGGTGCTGTCGGTGCCCCTGAGGAGGCCAGGTCCATGGGACCAGGCTCACCAAATAACCTGAGCCACTGCTGCCTTAGGGCACCTATGATCAAGGGACAGACCCCCCCCCCAGCTGCTGTTTATTTGTCATTATTATTAGAATGGAATCACCTTGTGAAAAATAGAAACATTATAGAGAAGGCGAGAGTCTCCTCAGACTGTGAAGTATATCCTACCCCAGCTCCTGACCCACCAAGGGCACCTGTCTTTAGAGTGGTTTCTTCTTGTTTTTAGAAGCTTATATTTGGTTATGTAAAATATACAGTAGTATTTTGAGAGGGTTCATATAATTATAACTGCACCTTGTTTATTTCCACCCAGCAGCGTGTCTTGGAGGTAAATCTCCATTATTCTTTTAAATGGCAACAGGAAATTGCCAGGCTGTATTAAGTCATTTCCTTAGAGATGGGCATTTAGGGTTTTGGTGTTTTTCTGTTGTAAACAATGATGCATGAGTATCTCAGGACCATTGTTCTGCCCACAGCCTTCCTAGCGCCAGCCTCCGCTTGCCCAAACAAGTCTCCTGCCTTAATGCCAGAGCGGGGGAGGACCCCACTGCCATCAGTTTGAACTTCCTCATTTTAAGGATGTAGAAACAGACTTGGACAGTGACTGTTTATGTCCACAGCAGCCGGAATGACTTCTGCCAACCCCACCAAGCCCCACCAAGCCCCACCCATGGTGTGGGTTTGGCTTCCCAGCAACATAGCCTCCTTAGATGCCAGTCCTGAAATAGGGAGACTGAGAGTCCTGTGCGTGTGTTAGAAACGAGGAGTAGCCCCAAAGACGGACGTCCATGCTCAGGCCTGGCTAGCAGATTCTTTTCTAGGTACGCTCCATCCTAGCTCTTCCTCTCTCGTGCTCTCCCTGTCTGTAGGGTGGCTGCAAGCATTTTAGAAAACCTGTTAAGAAGAGGGACCCCAACGGGCACTATCGATGTCTCCAGCATGTGCGTTTTTGGCATTTAATTTGCTCTGGTCTATCATTGTTCGAACATAAACCTTTTCATTAGTCACACCAATTTTAATTACAGATTTTGAGTTGCGATCCTCATGAAATCGGTAAGTAATTCCTCGTCTCCTAAAATAGCAGTAGAGCGCTCACGCGAGCCCAGGTGTGCACAGCAGCAAGCCCCTTCCGTTTCTGTGAAGTTCGCAGTACAACACTTGCAACAGGGAAATTACGCTTTTGTATCAAACATGCAACTTCTCAGCAAGTATCTTCTCCACAAATATCTAAGGTCAAATGTGGGAGTTGATGGCATAGACACTCGGGCCCTTTGTGGGTGGTGTTCAGTGCACTGGGATTTAGCAGCAAGAAGGCAGGCGTGGCTTTACTCTCGCCTCGTTTTCCTTCCCAGGTACGTGAGAGTGGGGATAATGAGCTAACGGGGCTGCACTAATAACATGAGGTGAGGTCATTGAAAAACACCCAGCACCAACTAGACGTTTAATAAATCAAGGCCGGGTTCTTATGACCAATTCTTTCCTCTCATTTTGAACTAGGAAGATAGTCAAACCATCTCAAAAAGTGAATTATTCAATGCTAGTTTCTCACTCAAGTCTTACTCAATTTCTGTCAATAATGCCTTTCTTTGTCTTATGCTTTTTTTTAAGAGGCAGTTACATGGTGGCTGATGGCTCTGGTTCTGGGTCAGACGGCCTTGGGTTTCCTTCTGGGATTGTGGGCTTGCTTTGGGGAAAAGTGCGTGGGTGGTATTCAACTGTCAGTGCTACCCACTGACACGGAAACATCAGTCCTTTAATATAGTTAACATGCTCATCTTTTGATGGTAAGCGTTGAAAACCTATTCTTAGTCATGATCTTGGAAGGTGGATGTTGTAATTAATATCATACCCCCATCCAAGAGTTTATAAAGTATCAACCATGTTCTTAGCATGTAGTAGGCATTCCCTAAACAGTAGTTATGTGGGATAGGCCTCACCAAACATTTGGGTAATTATGACTTAAAATATGAATAGCTATTTAATGAACAGATGTCTGTTTTATAGTGTTCTATTTTTTAAAAATATGCATTGAATTATTACAATGAGAAATGAGTCAGTAATGGTAAGAAATAGATCTTAAGGAGCACCTGGTGTCTCAATCGGTTAAGCACCCAACTCTTGATTTCAGCTCAGATCATGATCTCAGGGTTGTGAGATCGAGCCCCACATTGGGCTCTGCACTGGGCAAGGAGCCTGCTTAAGGGTCTCTCCTTTTCTCTCTGCCCTCACTAGTGCTCTCTCTCTAAAAAAAAGGAAAAGAAAAGAAAACAAAATAAAGAAATCGCTCTTAAGATTTGGGAGCTTGGGGATTCAAACCAGCTAAATGTTCAGATTGAAGTTCTTTCTCCCACACATCCCAAAGTTGTCATTTCTGAGAAATTTGACATGAATTCCCATCTGCAGATCATCGCTGAATATGGGGACATGGAATTTGCATATTATAATATGAACATTCCTTATCAGACCTCCTACGTGTGCGCTAACCAACATCACTGGGGTGATGTTTATCAGAAAGAATGCAACGTTAGTAATCATCCCCCCTTGCAAGTCCTAAGCAGAAAGTAGTAGTTCCCAGTCTGAAAAATGATGAGATTGCGTATCTCTCCATTGATTAGTGTTTTAATGACCAGTGGGCAGAATGTGAGGTACATGTGTTTTCTGATATATTTAACAATATGTAATCATACTCTTGACTGGGTCCAGAATACCCATCATGGGGTTAAGAAAACCATTCAAAATAGAAGTGGGTACACAGAAATCACTGCAGACAACCTGTGTTGTTCAAATGACAATATTAAATGAGAGAGGGCAGAGCGGGGCCCGCATACTTGGCTTTGACGCAGTTGTAGATTCATTTAAAGTTCTTACAGGTATCCAGCCTCGCATACGTTCTGGTTATGTGAAATGTGAAAAAGGAAGAAGGCTCTGAGGACCAGGGCCATTTCGGGAAGTGACAGCTAAGGAGCAGGCAGAAATAAAGAAAAGACCAAAAAAGGAAGGGCAGTAGTGAGCACCCCACTGGAGCACCAGGTGGAGTGGGGGGGGGTGCGCTCAGGAGGGGGCTGCCCTCTGGCCCCAGCACCTCTGTCCCAGAAGGAGCGACCCCCTCCTCCTGGTCTCTCTGGAATTATCTCCACGGGTTGGCTGTGGTTCATTCTGGGTTTCACCGTTGAAATGGTAGTCCTTCGTGGACCCTCAAGGGATAGAGACGCCATATCAATGTGATATCAGACCAGGGCCCACCGCCCGTCTTTGTATGGTCCTTGAGCTAGGAATAAGTTTTACATGTTTTTTAAATGGCTGGGGAAAAATTTTAAAAATAACGTGATCCATGAAAATGATAATGAAATTCAGATTTCACTTTCCGTACATAAGGTATCATACCCCAGGCCCCCCCAATTCACGGACCTGTCGTCCACGGGCGTTTCCCCACGGCAGCGACCGAGCTGAGTAGGACCGAGGCCGGCCCTCCACGGGCACCTCTTGCTGACTGCCAGCATAGTCTCGTGGCTTTGTTTTCAGAGTCAACCTCCGGTCAAAACGAGGATTTCTTCAGTGTGGTTAGTAAACTGCCCTCAAGGTCTTTGCTTCCTGTAAGTCTTAGTAACTTTAAAATATTCGGTTCTCCATGCTCACACGTAAGCTCACGGACCCAGACCACAGGCGAGCGAGAAAAAACCCAGCCCTGGATTTGCAGCCTTCAACTCTTCTCCTCCCCTAGTTCACGTGTTTAAAAATACTGGGATTTCACTCTCCACGAACTCAAGGTCAGTCTCTGGGCTATAGCTGACCTCACAGTGTTTGTCGGTTCCTGTTGCCCCTGTGTGTGAGGATGCAGCTATCTCGCAACAGCTGTGAGATTGTGAGATACGTCTCTCGAAATACTTGCTAGTTACTTTCTGGGAAACACGTCCTCATTAATCTAGTTTAGGGGTCAAGTTATTTTGACGATTTTAAAGAAAGGTGCACAAACTTGTATTTTCAGAAAGATGTGTATTCTGTTGTATGATTAAAAAGGCAGTCTGCATTGATCGAGGTTTCGATATGGCCCCAAGATTATTAATTTTATTCAAATAAACATGGAATGCTTAGCCTTTTTTAAAGGGAAAATTATTTTCAAAGGCTTTTAGTTTTTCCCGATGAGTTGGTTTAGGTGTCCTCTTGGAGACGGAGGTCCCGCCTGACAAATGAGGCTGAGGACTGTTTTCTGCTGGGCATCAGCGGCCTCCCCAGGCCGGCCTCGGGGATGGCTGTCCGCCCGGCCGAGTGGCAGCCTGACGCAGATGAGATCTCTGCTCGTTCCCTGGTGCTTGTAACTAAGGAAGATAATTAAAGGAAGCGAGGGTCGACTCACAATGCTGTTTTGGTCTTTGTAAGAAAATGACAAATCGATCAAACAATCATGACTGTGAAAATCTACATCAAATATATCTGTCCCAGGTACAAGTTAACTATGAAAACATGCATTCCAGCGTGCTAATTTGTATTCTTGGAACATTCTGGAACTCAAGCAGATATGCTCTATGTGTCTGGCACCCCCGCTCCTCCCCACCACTCTGTTCTTGAACTTCTACCTTTGTCCCCTTCCATCTCGCCCCCCACACCCTGTTCTCGGTCCTGGGCTTCCAGTGCCGCCCACTGCCCCGGCCGTCTGCTCGGCTCACACGCACGTCTTTGTTCTCTCACTGATCCGTAGCAGCTCTTCGTAGGGCACATCAAGTCGTTGTGATGCATGGTGCAAATATTTTTTTGAAGTTTAAATTTTGATTACATTATTTTGACATCCGAAAGTTTTAAATTTAGTCTTGATTTCATGCTTAGAAAAGTCACATCCATCAAGCGCTCAGCCTCATTGTGTCCTAATACTTCAGTGTGAAGTTTTCACAGTTAGACTTTCAATTTTTCTGGCATTTTGAATCGTAAGGTGAATCCTAGGGATTTAACTTTTTTTTTTTCCAAACTGTTCACCTGTCCCTTTCTACTCACTTGTTCTTATAACGTTTCCTTTCTGTTCTGACTTCAAGTATCACTTCTGTTCTGAAGTCTTACACACACCTGGATCGGTTCTTGGGTTTTTCTCTCCCACGGGTCTGCCTTTTCTTACTACTGTTCTCCAGCTTTGTTGAGATGTAATTGACATGCAGTACTGTGGTGAGTTTAAGTGAGCCTGGCTCACGTGCGGATTATCCCGGCAGGTGATTACCACCACAGCGCCCGCTAACACCTCTGCTGCGTCACCGCATTACCATCTCTTTGTTTGGTACGGACATTTAAGATCTACTCCCTTAGCAACTTTCAAATATGCAACACAGTATTATTAGCTGTAGTCACTATGCTGCACATGACACCCCAGGACATACTTACCTTCTACCTGGAAGTTTATACCTTCTGACCACCTTCCCTCATTCCACCCACCCACACCCAGGTATACTCCTTTCTAAGCAGCGGCAGCCCAGGGCTGGCGGCTTCCTTGCTGGTATTCACGTGTCCACCTGACTGATGGCCAAAGCCCATGTGTGGCACGTGAGAACCGTGGCTCAGGAGCAGAGCTGCACCTGCCAGTTGCCTCCTCCCACCGCGGAGCTGACCTGGCTTCCCTGAGCCGAGGTGCGGAGAAGGGCGAGAGGAGGGACTACACTGGACTCCTGCCTCTGGCTCCAGTCCTGACCGAGGGGCCAGGACGAGGTGCCCCGCCTTCCTGCGTGCTTCCTCCTGGAGGCTCCGTCTTGCCCGGGTGTCCTTGTTCTGTGCATTTACCATCACGACACGATCATGCCATCCAGGCCGTCACTGCTCTGTTGTGCTCGATGTGTGCTGTCACTTGTGCCAAGCCCCTTGGCTGCATCCAGGAGGGAAGTGCACAGCAGGAGGGAGGTGGGCCTGGCATAGCCCCTGCTAAGGGCAGTGAGGCCTGGGCCACTGGGCTGAAGAGAGCAATCTAGAACACAGGATGCTGAAGCCAAGTTGTGCCTTTTGACAAAAACTCACCCGGGCCAGGCATTGGTTTCCTGTGGCTGCTTGTAAGAAAGTACCACAAACGAGGCAGCTTAAAAACGTATTCTCTCACGGTCTGGAGGCCACAGGCTGAAGTCAAGGCGTCAGTGGGGTTGCTTCCTTCCATGAGCTGCGCAGAGGAGCCCGCCCCCTGCGCTGGGCCGTGGGCCCTGCACGGTGCTCCCCGCGTGTAGACGCACCACCCCGCCACCTGCCTTGTCCCGTGGCCTCCTTTCTCTGCATCCCTGTCTTCTCATCTTGTAAGCACCCAGGCAGTTTGGACCAGCATCCATGCTGAGCACCCGTCTTAACTCGATGACTCCTGCCAAGACTCTATTTCCAGATAAGGTCACGTTCACAGTTCTGGAGGAAGGACTTCAACCTATCTTTTGGGGGGACACAGTTCAACCCATAACAGGTAAATAAGCTAGCTTCTTTCTCCCTTCCATCTTCTGTTTCGTGGATGTGTCTTCTTAGGACTTAAACCTGGAGGGCCAGGCCCCCACTTGGAGGCAGATGGCTTTTCTGTGGTTTATCAGGAGAACCCAAACACGACCCAACATGTCGCTTGAGTGTGAGAATGTGTTCCTCCTCTTAAGCCAGTAGCACGCAGACCAGACTAGAGAACGAGCCCCTCCCCAGCCCGCCTGCTGCAGGATGTTGGGGTGACCTCTATGGTACTCTGGGGGCTGGGGTCAGGCTAGGTGACAGGCAGGAAGGGTCCACCTCAGATGACCGACCAGGGAACTGATGCGGTTGGCGCAGGGTGTCAGAGATCTTGAGACCAGGGGGCCACGTCGGAAGCTGAGGCAGGAAGCAGTGGGGCTTTGGGCCGCGTGTCGGGGACAGTGATGGGGTCAACGCAGCCGACACCACACTGACTTTGTAGAAAGCAGCAGTGGGCTGACTGGTGAGAGCTCGGCCAGCTTTGTCTGGTTTTAGAACGCCACGCCGCAACACCGTCACCTCTACAAAGGACGGGGCCAAAATTGACCTCCAGGATATCACAGGCAAGACTCCTTAATTTTTGCCTCTGGTTTCACACTATTTCCCAGACTCGGTTTTGTGGGGTGTTCTTGCTGGGAGAGTGAGTCCAACCAAGCGACGGCATCAGGCCGGGAATGAGTTCACTTCTAGGACCCATAATTCACTCGTTTGTTCTTTTTGTGTTTTCAGCCACTCCTCCATATTCCTATTATTTGTCTTCCCTCCATCTCGTGCATGAGTGTTTTTGCATTTCTGCCCAGGGCTGTGACCCAGATTTCATTTAAAAGAACAGAGCATAAGGCAGGGGCTGCTGCCTGTTTGCTTGCACGGTCCATGTGCGCGGATGAAAACCTGCTCTCCCATGCCCTTCAGCATCCCTTAGGTTTATTGTTCTCCTCATTCTATTAATCAACTATGATTAAAAACAAAAAACCCACAAAAAACCCCTCACACTTCTCCATGTGAAATCAAGCCACAGATTCGTGTGTTCTGACCCCTAGGAACCCAGTGGCCACAAGGTTGAGCTGTGCAGCTAGGGTTCCTACAGTCTTGAAAAGAAACATGTGAGCGGTGTTTGGACTGGGGCCATGGGCAGGACGCAGGGTCGCGAAGTGTCGGTGCTGAAGCAGGAGCGTGCGTGCCGGGGAGACGCACCAGACTGCGGATGGTAAGCCCTAAGAGGCAGCTTCCGCAGAAGACGGATCCTTCCCCGGGATCGTGCGACTGTTTTCTTGATCTGCGCCTGTGTTTTTCAGGTTAATTTCTAAATGAGCTGTCAGCAATGAAGACCTCCTTCATCAAGCACTCTCTCCCTGTTCACGGCAGAACCTCGCCTCCCACCTGAGGGTAGACGAGCAAGTCGTTTCACACACCTGTAAAGGTAGAGCCTGTCCTTGAGAACACCCCCCAGGTGGAGAACCTCCAATGGTCAGCCCCCCGAATATGTACTAGTATGTTCTAACTAACGCACCTCACTGACACACTGCATACCTTATTTCCCTGCCAATAAAAAAAGAAAACACAGGATAAACTTTGTGTTGTAGTAGCTATTCAGGTAATCTTTTTTTTTTAAGATTTTATTTATTTATTTGAGAGAGAGAGAGAGAGAAAACACAGAGGGAGAGGGAGAGGGAGAAGCAGACTCCTCACTGAGCAGAGAGCCTGACATGGGGCTCGATCCCAGGACCCTGAGATCATGACCTGAGCAGAAAGCAGATGCTTCACTGGCTGAGCCACCCAGGTGGCCCTTCAGGTAATCTTTATCTGTGCATAGAACACATGGCAGCATATGTGATGAGGAATTGAGGATGCAGAACCCTCCAGTTTCGATACATTTTCCAGACATGTAGGGACACAGCACATCCATGGCCCTTGTGGGGCTGCATGGAGACCTTGTGGGGAGAGCAGTGACCATCTCAGCATGTGGAGCTCCTGGCTGCTCCACTTTGGGCAGTGGTACCTTTCTCCCTAGGCTGCTGCGGCTCCTCTGTGTCTTTACCTCCAGCCTGTCAGCTTAGCCCAGCTCCTGGCTCAGCACAGACGCCCATAAGTACTTGTCAAATAGTGAATGGTGCAGCTGTAAAGCCTTATATAAACCTACATGATGGGTGTTAATTTGGCCTCAAGTACCTAGTAGTCCTCTGTATCTATCTATGGGTGCCATCCCCTTATCAATAGCAAAACACACAGAAAAAGTAATCAGTACAGTATTTAGATCTGGGCAAGAGGAGCCCCCATCCCAGGACTCGAGCATCCTGAGCCCAGTCTGGCCTGCGTCTGGCCTTGTCCCTCACCAGAGGATGTGCTCCTCCAGATTCCGCACCCTTCCTTCTCACCATGCTCCAAGGGCCTGGGATCCAGAATTTCTTGGCCAGATGACACTGAACCCCCCTCTCCAGCCTATGTGGGCCTCTTACAGAAGTCCATCCACCTGTGGGTGGACCATGCCAGCAGTGTGTCCTTCCCCAGGTGCACTTCGTCTGCCTTGGCAAATCTGTGTGTGCTGAGCCAGATCCCTTATTAACCTTTGGTGTCTGCAGGATCTGTAGTGATGTCCCCTGTTCTATTCCTCATACTGCTCATTTGGGCTCTCTCTCTCTCTCTCCCTTGTCAGTCTTGTTAGAGGTTTGTCAATTTTATTGATTTTTTTAAAAAAACAGCTCTTTCATTGATGTTCTCTATTGTTTGTTTCTAATTTCATTGATTACTGCTCTTCGTTCATATCTGTTCATTCATTCATTGCCTCATATTTATTTGTACTTGTTTATGTCCTTTGTGCTTGCTTTGGGTTGGTGTTACTCTTTCTCTAGATTTGGAAGGAAGAGTTTTCTATTGTTTTATCCTCTGTTTTACTAATACCTTCTTTTGTTCCCTCTGTTCAGCTATTGGGCTCAAACTGCAAACTTTTAATTTTAGTTATTGTATTTTTCAGATTCCAAATTTCCACTTAGTTCTTCCATATATTTCCTGTTTCTTAGTTGAAGGTTTTATCTATTTTTATTTGTTTCGACCTGTTTTCAGTCACTAGTTGAAGCATGGTTTCCAGTGGACTGAGGAGTGCTGTACGAAGCCTGTGGTGCTGGGGAAACAGTCAGTGCTGGGAGCAATGTTTGGGTGTCCATCTAAATCAGATACTACCGATTTAAAGCCCCGGCATCTGCAGAGGTTATGGCCAGAGTTTTATCTTGAGTACCTCAGATACGAAATCAGAGGTAACATAGAAAGCAAAATTGAAGCGAGTCTTTCAGATGTTCAGAGGTTCGTGTTATACGTGCTTTAGTTGACATGCCCAAGATGGTGTCATAGAGTGTCTTTAACAGCAGTAAATTGGGAGATTGGTAAGGAAAGGAGAAAAAGACATGGGTGACTCCGGTCATGAGTATGATTCAACTCAAGCTGCACTGGTTTGATTAGTATTCCCTCGGGATGTTACACGTGACTTTTTATGGCAGATTCTGCTTAAATATGGAATATGTTGCATATGAAAATTGAAGCTCTCTCAGATGTTTAGAAATCACAGTTGTTCCATACACGATGTGGACCTTTGCAACCCCTAATTTGTTTTCAGCTGTGATGAGTCAGAGGCCGACACAGAAACTGAAGTGTTTATTTGAAAAATACTTCTTGATGATAATTAAATCCATCCTGGAGAATAGAGGGTACATTTATGCACCTATAAATCCAGAGGATGGCAGGGAAAGATTGAACACAGCTGGCTAAAGAATGCGCCAGGATTGAATTTCATCCCTGCCCTCCTCCCCTTCTTTCTCTTTTTGTCAGTTGACATTTGCTAATCCTCTCAACCCACCTGCACATCAGGTTCGGCACCAATCTCTTTTGTGATTCTGACTTCGTGCGACAGAGGTGGTGTCAAGAATAACAATGATTACAAGTGGAATGTGATTTGAGATGAAAGTGAAACCAAACCAATCCTAGTTTCCTCTTCTCTGTCACGTAGCTATCCTGAAGTGCATGCCCGATCTTTATTTCTGGCTTCCAGGACACCGGATCTGGGGTTCCTCTGTTAATGAAAGTCCTGATGTGTTACGTTCGTGTGAAGAGCACCCTGCAGGTGTCATCCCGTCCCCCCTTTACGAACACCCCGTGTGAATGACTGCCCAGTGTTAGGTAAGAGGTAACTGAGCCCCGGTCAGGATAAGCGACGTCCCAAGGGCAAGCGATGGGAAGTGGCAGAGTGAGGAGTAACTGTTGTCTAGACTCCAGGCTTGTCGAACGTGCGGGATCATGCTCTGGTTTTCTTCTTTGAATATGGACGTCCCGGGTAGCACGTTACCTGTGTTTCTCATTTCTCCCAGTTGTGTTCATAATTAGCTCAACTCGATCTGCAGAACTTAATAACCTTTAATTTTGTGGTTCAGCTTACTCTTTCTATCATTTGCTGCCCATGGAAATCGGTGGTAGAGACTCCGGGTGAGAAATCACCTATTCTAAAAATGTAATTAAAGTTGAAAATGAAAAGATTTCGATTGCTTTGGAAAGTAAGCCATTGGGGTGAAACCTTACAGTAAGTTCACACCTGTCAATTTTTTAATTAGCAGTGAGGTCTGCCTGTGTCCCCAGCACACAGCACGTGGTTCCGCGTGCTTCCACTGAGGGCCCCACATGTCCGTCTGCGCGGCGTCTCTGGGCACCGCCCGCCCTCCTCCTCGGGGACAGCGTCACAGGGCAGGAAAATGGGAGTGTCTGTTTCATCCTCATAAAGGAGATCATTGGGTATGGCTTCACTTTCTGAAAGACGGGAATTTTTTTGTGGAATGCAAGGAACCATTCTTTAAAAAAAAAGATCTATTTATTTGAGAGAGAGAGCAAGAGAGAGCAAGGGGAGGGGCAGAGGGAGAGAGAGAATCCTGAAGCAGACTCCACGCTCAGTGGGGAACCTGGAACAGGACTGGACCCTAGGACCCCAGGATCATGACCTGAGCTGAAGTCTATAACGGACTGAGCCACCCAGGCGCCCCTCCAAGTAACTAATCTTAAAGTGATCAACTGTAATTTGACATCAAGCTTAATCCTATTATGGTTCCAACAGAGTTATTACTTAGTGATAAAAATATACTGAGCTCAATTACTGTTTTTCCAGAATCAACAGAGAATACAAACATTTTAATGAATTAAATATGAATTTAAATGTAAATACATTGATTTAATTATACTAGAGAATATTTTCCTTTTTTCATGTGGTTATACAACATTAGCAAGAAAAATCCTCTTCTTTAAAGATAAGAATAAAAATAGTAAAGAAGATAATTAGGCAATTCTTCAGTTAGCATGGCTAATTCTTGCCATGCCTCTGGAACTGTTTGTTCAGAACTGTCCTGGGTCTTGGAAGCCCCTCAGTTGCTTATTTCTTCCATCATTTAAAGTGTGCCCAGATTCTCACTGTCCTGACATAAGAGTCAAAGGATTTCAATTCTCCTGGTACCTCCCCACTACACTCACCTATAATCCAGCTGTGTCCCTTACCACGCCACTACAGTTGTTTCTAGAAGGTTCTGAGCAAATCAACAGTATTTTCTCACGAAGACTAACGCTGCATTTGGGAAACTGATCTTCTCTTATTCCTGAGAGTCTCTCTGCCGTAACGCCTTTCTCTGTCAGGGTGAGACAGAGCTGGGTCCTGTCCTGCTGTGTGGTTTCGGGGAGGTCACCTCCATCTCTAAGTAGAGGTGATACCGCCTACGTCAGTGTTGCTCAGAATGTTCTCTAAGGCGATCTATGTCACGGGCTGCAAGGTAGAGGCCTATTACATGCGGTTTCTTTCCCTTTCCCTACGAACTTCTCTGAGCAGTCTTTATTCTCCACTTTCTGGATAATCTTTTTCCTGAAGACTAATTACAGATACCTTGGGCCTTGTTCAAATTTGGTAATGCTCTTTCCCTTAACTGAATTTATCCATCTGACCATCCTGACTCCACCAATAGTTCTAAAGATCGTTATTGAACCTTTTAGCATTTTTTAAAGGCTTCGTACACAGAGATTCATGACTACTGTTCAAGGCACGGGATGCAGTAATGGGCTCCCTCCTGGCCGTGGGGACTGGCTCTGCAGTGCCCTCCATGCTCATGTGGATCGCAGGGATAGCCGTGCGTGATATTTTTATCTACTTTGATAGTAGTCACAGGGTTGCATTTCTCCCCCAAACTGCTTTTAGAGCTGAGCTAAGTGGCCATCCCCTTGCTGTGTGGCCTTCTAGTTTTTGGTACGGGGTCTCCAGGCCACGTAGCAAGGGACGGGCAGGTCACAGATTACACTGGTACATAATCTGCATTATTGCTGGAATGTTCTCAGAGCAGTTACAGCGGTTCACATTTGCAGAAGAGGCACGTCAGGGCCTTATTTCTGCCCACGCTCACCAACTCTTGGTGCTATCGGACTGTTAGAACCGTATACGAATGACGGTTGTGAAGCAGCGTCTCCTCACTCTGTTTCTCTCTGATAATGTCCAATGAGTTATGTTTCCTCATATACTTACTAGTCATATATAGTGCTCTTGCTCCAAACTGCTTCCATGATTTTCCTGTTTTTTGATCAGGTCTTCCTGTCTTTTCTCAGTGATCACCACATTAATCATGTGATTATTGTTACAGAAAAGGCATTTGATAAAAATTCATCACATAAGTTTGATAAAAACTTTCATTGGTTATTAGAGGCATAGAGAAATGCTATTGATTTTTTAAAATATTTTATTTATTTATTTATTTATTTATTTATTTATTTATTTATTTGACAGAAAGAGGGAAAGAGAGAGCACAAGCAGGGGGAACAGCAGGCAGAGGGAGAGGGAGAAGCAGACTCCCCGCTGAGCAGGGAGCCCAGGACCCCAGGATCATGACCTGAGCCGAAGGCAGACGCTTAACCAACCGAGACACCCAGATGCCCCAAAATGCTGTTGATTTTTAAGCTGATTTTATATCCATCAACATTTTTTAACACTTATTGGTTTTATGTGCCTTCATTCGGTTGGGATTTCTGTGTATAGGATTATGTCATCCGCCCGTAAGGAAGGTCTTTGATCTTCCCCCTTTTCAAGCCTCCTTCTCCGCCTCCTCTTTCCCTTCCTCCTCTGCTCCCCCTCTCCCTCCTTTCCCCCTTCCCCCCATCTCATTACATCGGTAAGGAAGGACCTTTGTTAAAAGTTTAGACACTTGTTATATTGATGGGCATCCTTGCTC
This sequence comes from Ursus americanus, assembly GCF_024610735.1. NCBI lineage: Eukaryota > Metazoa > Chordata > Mammalia > Carnivora > Ursidae > Ursus > Ursus americanus. Next base: position 73,710,996 of record NC_142137.1, on the reverse strand, counting down.
CTGATTTTAAAGTTTCTGTACTAAGTGTGATGTTTACTAAATGTTTCGAGAATAGCCTTTGCCGAGTTGAAGATGTTTCCTTTTACTCCTATTTTCTGGAAGCGTTTGTGCAGAGGGTGGTGATGTGTTCAGGTCTGTGTTTCATGAGACCACTCTGACGCAGTGAGGGGCTGCTGCCGTGGTCCAAGTCTGGGATGGCCGCAGCTTGCTTCAGGGGGGTGGTAGGCAGACAGAGGAGGGGTAATTTGAGGACCATTTAAAGATAAAATTGCTGGGCCAAGGGGGTAGACGAGGTACAGACAGGGGGGAGAGAAGTGTCAGGACTGTCTCCCCATTCTCAGCTTGCATAACAGGACGGACACCCTTTGTGGAGTTAGGGAGTATTGCCGGAGGTATGGACCCTGTGCGTATGGACACTGACGTGCTTTTGAGATATTCAAACTAAGATGTGGAGTAGATACTGGTTAGAGAGTTCTGGAGGTTAGGAGTGTGATCTGGTCCAGATTCCAACAAAATTGAAAGCTGATGGAGAGGCAACACCGGGAAGCCAGTGGGAACCTCAGAATCCCAGATGTTCCGGAGAGACAAAACGGAACCGCAAAGAGAGAAGCAGTCATCAGAGGCATGGTTGGAAATACCTTTATTTATCTGGGAAAAGATCAGAATACCCAGTTTAAAGAGGTCCTTAGGTTGCAGGGGACATTGAAGAAGCTCACGTCTAGGCAGAGAGGCTTGTTCGAAAGGTCTAAACATTACATCACAAATTATACCAATTGTACTTAAATATCTAGATGCATGAACGATTGCAAACTTCTCAAGGTTTCAGTAACAAACAAACCATTAAGAAGCGAAGGTGTTTTAAGCCTATGAATTATAACCCCATACATCAACATCGTAACTGGCATAAAAGTTAGTGAGCCACTGAATGCAACGAGATGTCTTACCTTCAGAGTGTTCGCTACGGGATTGGTGGGACTCGTATGTGAGCTATAAAGCAATCCACGTGTTTCTGAGAAACTTTGCATTGTGCAAAATCATCCGCTGAAAATAGTAAGGGCTTGGGGAAATATTGGGTTGCAGTAGAACATTCAAAACCTTAGAAATTTTGTAACCAGAGCACTAACCAGAAGAGTAACAATCCTAATTAAAAACTCTTGCATAGAGAAAAACATATCAGATTCCTAATGAATGAAGTATGCTGTGGTACACATGGAATTTTGCCCTAATACAGAGAAAGACAAGGCAGCTTGGTGACAAACCAGACAAGGGAGGAAGGGGTGACCGCCCGGGGGCGAGATCAGAGGGAGACGGTTGCAGGCTTTGCACAAAACGCAGTGACCCCAGCAACGGGAGCATCATCTGTGCTTGGTCCTCCTAACAAAGACCCCGAGAGTCTTGCAACACAAGACACTTTCAAGACCAAGCATGTGGCCAAGCAGGACCACAAGGGCAACGTGGCTCAGTGGGTATCGTTCATGGAAGCATAGGCTTCCGTGTCTTGCCATGTCTGCTGGTGGTAGCATCCTTGGTGTTCAGTGTGGCATCTTCCGTGTGCCGCAAAAGTGAGCCTATGCCCACCACAACTTCTGCATGAGGCTCGTGCCTGCTCAGTCCCAGCTCTGTCCCTTACGAGTGCATTTGATAAAACATACGCCTGTCGCAAACCAGGCTGCATTTCATCAGTAGCTTGCAAATGTCAGAGCGCTGCTTTCGTGAACGGTCAGGTGGGTGGTTGGGAGAGGCTGATTATCTGCAGAAGCTTCAAGAAGAAGAAACTGGCCCTGAGTCACCTTGGCAGCCTACTGTATGTGATCAGCACCTGCCTTATTACTGTTAGAGATTACGCTGCCTGTGAGGGCACTTGAAAGTCTGTTAGTTACGATCCACGTAAACATGGATCCCCAGTTGTTTGGGGGATGGGGCAGTTCTTCTCCAGATGTCACCCTCCCCTCTTATGCAAAATCAAGTTCCAACCGGATTGTGAGCAACGTGAGCCAGTTTCTTCCAAGACATGAAAATAATACCCAGAATCAATTTAAGTTCTTCTGAAGACAGCAGCTAAGAAGTGGTCTCACAAAACAAATGTTACCTGAGGAAAATGTGCCAAACAATCGCATCCGTCTGTTAGTTAGATTTTATGCTCTCGTGATGTCTTCCATTCTCCTTTGGCTTTTTTCTTGCATAGAAAAAATTAACACCTTAAAGCAGAAAGGTACACATTAGGTTAATGGACTTGCAGAAAAGAAATTGGAAGTGGCCAGCCTCTGTGACTGTAATCACAGTAGCGGCAGCTCTGCGCACTGCCACACCAAGCCCTCATCCTCTGATGTCACGTGCCATGCGTCACTGTTTCTCCTCTTCATATTTCTTCCATGAAGACGTGTTGAGCCTCTGGGGCGCCTGGGTGGCTCAGTCGGCGAAGCATCTGCCTTCGGCTCAGGTCATGATCTCAGGGTCCTGGGATCGAATCCTGCCTTGGGTTCCCTGCTCAGAGGGGAGCCTGCTTCTCCCTCTGCCCCTCCCTGCTCCTGTTCTCTCTCTCCCTCTCTAACAAATAAACAAAATCTTGAAAGAAAAGAAAGAAAGAGAGAGAGAAACGTTGAGCCTCCAAGAGGAAGATGGGAGGGGGAAAGAAGATGCATTTTTACTGACACAGGTACAAAGGAAGCAAGGTGCTCCCCCAGAGTCGTCCTGTCCTGTGCAGCACGCTGCGGGCCTGCTCTGGCCATGGTTGTCCACGAGCGCCTCTTCACGGCTGTGTCTCCCTGAGGTGTGACAACTTGCTAAAACCATGTTCTGGGTCTTGGAAGGAAGTTACCATGTGTATTCTTTGGATTTACAAACTGGTCTCGGCGCATGGGAGTCAAACCCTGCATGTGAGTCGAACCCTGTGTGTAAGATGTGTTCTCAGTCCAAACGGCTGTTGCCCCTCGCATGGAGAAACTCACCTCTCCTATCACAAAAGAGAGGTCACATTTGAAATGTGTCCGGTCATTCCCATGATCGACCTAATTGGGAAAGGGTGTTTTAGTCAATATATTAACCGTTGGCATCCATCTGTAATACACATTCCATGAGCGCTACACTTCACGCTGTGACCAGTGATAACATGACTTTACCTGTTTCTCTTCGTGAGATGAGGCCTGGCTGGGAGATGACGGGAGTTTCATGCCATCAGAGAGACGTGTGTTGGAAAGTCAGGCCACGAGACGTGGTGCGCACCCCCCGCCCAGCAAAGGCCTGTGGCCGCAGGACAATCGTGAGTCTTGGACGGAAGCCCATGAGGAAGGAAGTGGGAGAGGCTTGCTGCAGGGAGGGTCCTAAGGAGAGCTGGAGGAGGCCTTCCTGTCCAGGACGAAGAGCCAGGCGCATGGACATGACCCAGGCTTTCGGGGAGGCAGGTCTTAGGAAGTGGGGACAATGACGAAGCCCGAGGGGAATGACCCCCCAGAGACTAGAGGTGTTCTCAGGGCACAGTGTAGGTGGTGCCTTTCGTGGTCCTCCTGAGAAGGAAATGGAGAAATTATTTTTTAAAAATCCAGTGTGATGCCACACGTATCTTCCCAGGAACGGTTTTGAAAAGGACAGGTGTGAAAGGTAGACAGCAAACACACCAGGCAAGTAACCAAAAATCTCTAATAACAGCATCATGAGAAAGAAGCCCCAACTTAGGTAAAAGGGCTTTTAAAACCTCTTGCTTCTTTAAATCTCAGGCAATCTGCTTCGCCGCTTGGAATAAGGCTCTTCTCCCCCTCAGTAAATCATTGGAACCAGACCCTCCTTTCATCTCCGGTCGGGCATTCCTGTCCACTGTTGGTTCGCGCGACTCCCTGGTGCCTGCCGTGTGTCGACACCCCTTGGCGTGTGACTGTAGCAGTGAGCATGCACACGGATGCACATGGACACACGTGGACACACACAGACGCACATGGATGCACAGGCACACACGGATGCACACACATGGATGCACACGGACACACAGACACGGACGCACACAGACATACACGGATGCACATGGATGCACACGGATGCACACGACACACAGATGCCCACGGATGCCCACACACAGACACACGCGGATGCACACGACACACAGATGCCCACGGATGCCCACAGACACACAGACGCACACGGATGCACACGACACACAGATGCCCACGGATGCCCACAGACACACACGACACATGGACACGCATGGACACACACGGATGCACACAGACGCACACGACACATGGACACACATGGATTTATACAGACACACATGGACACACACAGATGCACATGAATGCACACGGATGCACACGGATGCACATGACACACAGACGCACACGGATGCACACGACACACAGACACACACGGATGCACACAGACACACACGACACACGGACACACATGGACACACACAGATGCACACAGATGCACACGACACACAGACGCACATGGACACACACGGATACACACAGATGTACATGACACACACATGGACGCACACGGACGTCCCCTCCAGCTGCGTCGGAGGGACCCGTGGCGCAGCCTGTGCTGCTGAATCCATGGAGGTGTTTTGATGCCCATTTCTGCTTGGACGCAAGCCAAACCGGGGCAGAGAGAGACGAACACATTGTGACCAACATCAGGGCGCATTGAATCTGTCACAGAGGGTCATCCCGAGGTGATGTTCCAGGTGGGTATGGAAGCTTGGCTCCATGAGGTCATTCAGGGACCTGGTTTCTTCCCTCTTCTCCCTCCACTATCTTGGAGGGTGTGGCCCCTGTCCCTGGAGGTAAAACAGGATCCTTCACCCTTCAGAAGACAGGGAAGTCTAAGACGTTGACTCCATCGTCAATGAGATTGTGGAGTCATGTCAGTCCCCGGCGGGTACCAGCAATCTGAGCTCAGCCACTTGGCCACACTCGCGGGCCGGGAACCTGGGGCGCAGCTCTCTCGTTAGCTGGCCGGGCACGCAGGTGGAGCCATGCCTGAATCCCAGCCTACCTGACTTGGAAGTGATTCCAGCCCATCCCCATGTCTTCATGGGCTGTAGAGTTTATTTACACCACGTGGTGCGCTGTAGCTTATCTTAGTTCTCTAGCGTTGTTTGGTGTGCTTGGTTTTTTCCTTTGCCTTCTTCCTAGGCAACATCATCCCCTCTTTGGCTGATGTATTGGTCAGGCTTCTCCAGAGAAACAGAACCAGTAGGATACATACGGACAGAGAGAGAGAGAGCGAGAGCGAGAGAGAGAGAGGCATTGTGAGGAATTGGCTCACACGATGGTGGAGACTGACAAGTCCTGATAGCTACAGCTGGAGACCCGGGAGAGCCGGTGGTGTAAGTTTTAGTCTGAAAACCAGCAGGCTCGAGATTCTGGAAGGGTGATGCTTTAATTCAAGTCCAAAGGCAGGAAAAAACTGATGCTTGAAAGTTTGAAAGCCAGCAGGTAGGTGGGGTTACCTCTTACTGAAGGGAGGTTCAGCCCTTTTGTTCTATTCAGGACTTCAACTGATTGAACAAGGCCCACCCACATGGGGTAGGGAGGGGATCGTCTGCTTTACTCTCTGCTTGTTCAAATGTTAATCCCATGCAAAAACATCCTTATAGACACTCCCAGAATAATATTTGACCAAATATTTTGGCACCCTGTGGCCCAGTCAAGTTGACATGGGAAATTAACCTTCACAGATGATTAGCAAATGGTAGAAACATTTGCTATAATGCGGAAAAATGGAGGAGGAGCTGTTTGTTTTAATGGGTGGTTCAAGGAAAAAATGACATGTTCAGTTGTGGATGTGTTAGTCGAGTTTCTGTGAAAGAGTGGCATTAACGTTCCCAGCAGAGAGCGGACGTGTTCGTCCGAGGCTTGGAAGGTGAGTCTGGAGTGGGCGTAGAAAGGGAGCTGTCATCTGCACATAAACGGTGTGTCTCCAGCCACCCGAGCAGGTGTCTGACGATCAGCTCTGACCTCACGGTTTTGTTCATCCCGCCGTCAGTCACCCATCCAGGTGGTAATCCCACCCGTGGGATCTCGGACAACCCTGCTGGTCACGCGGCCCTGGTCCAGGTCCACCCGTCCGGCTCCTGGAGAATGGCCAGCGCCTCTTCCTGTCCTTCCCTGGACAGTTACTGCACGGAGAAACACTTGTAGCTAAAGCCCTTGTGTGGTCCCACTGCCCTCCCGGTTCCAGCCGCACGGCCCTCCGTGACCTCTGGCACGGAGTCTGTTGTGTTGTGTTGTGTCTGGTAGTCTGTCTTTGTGCAGGTGGTTCTGTTCACTTGTCTTTGCCTCTAATCCCTAACTCGCCCGTTGGGTTTCAGCTTTGATGACACTCGCTGCAGCCTGGGGCCCGGCCTTGCTGCCCTCCGCGCTCCAGGAAACCGCGGCTCCGCCCCCAGACAGCGGTGTTCGTGTGTTTAACTTGGGGTTGTTTGTCTGGTGGTGCTCGCGCACCAGAATGTGAGCTCTGTGACGCTGGCGTCCCTGCCACTCGCCGCTGCTTTTCCCGAGTTTCTTTCACAGCCCAAGTGACTCGTGCACATTTCTCGGACACCTGGAGACATGAGGAGAGTCACGCACCACATGCTGACCGCGTCGGCCGCTAGCACCACTGGGAGGAGGGGCAAGTGCATCCGGAGCGTTCCGTCCCGGCAGCCAAGCGCTCTGGGTGTTGGTGGGAAGCGTACCTCAAAGCTATCATTTTCTGAGCGACGCGGCACGTTAGTATGAATTAACTCAGTGTATCTTCTGTCTTGCTAGAGAAAGGGAGTCATTCATTCATTTCAGAAATATTGCAGGGTGGGGGCGCCTGGGTGGCTCTGTCGGTTGAGCGCCCAACTCTTGGTTTTGGCTCAGGTCATGATCTCAGCGTTGTGGGATCGAGCCCTGCATCAGGCTCTGCTCTCAGCATGGAGTCTGCTTGTCCTCTCTGTCCGCTCCTCCCCTCACTCATGCTCTCTTTTTCCCTCCAAAATAAATAAACAAATAAATAAAATCTTTTAAAAATATTGCAGTATTAAGCAGTTCTCGTCATTCTTGAATTTGTGTGTGGAGCACAAGACATATACGCGTTTGTGCGAATCTAGGAGTAACGTGAATTGTTCCGTGCTACGAAGGGGACTCCTGCAGCACACAGTTTATGCAAATCCCGTCGCGGTCTCTGCGTCCTTCTCAAAGCATGAATTGGAGCATGAAGAGAAGCAAGAAAATGCGCACTTGGCACGTTGGGACGGGGACAGTGATACGCAGGAGTCTGGTGTCTGCGCGCTGGGAGGCGGGTGTGGTCACGTACCTTTCTCTCACCTGGTGCTTCTGCGTCTCCCAGCCTGCTCTGCCTGGAGTGGCGTCTGTGTCCGAGGCCCGCCACACTCACCTCCGCTGCGTTCGCCTTCTTCGGTCTGAAGATGTGGGGTAGGAGTTTGGAACAGTGTGTCTGGGATCCGGGGCAGAGCTGATCAGGACGGCGACCCTTCGGGACTGTGGGCTGTGCTGTGTAGCACGTTCTTTCATGGTTGGTTACATGATTGTGTGATGCCAGGCTCTCTAAAGCACGGGGTCCAGGGCAGGGGCCCCTCCTAACCAGGCAGGGGGTGCTATTGTGCACAGAGCGGGGAAGGCACTCCCTTGGCCCCCAGGGCCCCCAGGGCCTAAAGACCAGTGGGCAACACAGACCAAGACAGCTATGGCCGTGCAGGGTAACCCAGGGTGCCCCGGAGGCGGAGAGGACTGGGGCCTCGACCCCTGGACTTTTCTCTGCAGCTGGACACGGGGAGGAAGTTGGCCAGACCAAGGACGCTGGGGTAGAGGTGCAGCGTTCCATGCTGGAGAATCTCTGTGCAGGGGTGGAGGAGAGGATGGGGGCGAGCGAGGAGGAGTGCACTGAAGCCACAACAGGGCAAGCGGCTCGGGAGTGATTTTATGGGGGGCTGAGTTTTTCCAGAAGATGACAGAGTCCTGAAGGAAGCCTGTGGTGTGAGAGTCTCTCTGGTCACACTGTGGAGAACAGAGATGGGGACAGGAAAGGGCGGGTCTGGGGCACACTGCTGAGGAAATCGGGGGACACACAGGTGCAGAGGATGATGGACCCAAGGACACGACAGAGAGACTGAGTCAATGTGTGAACGAAAGGGAAAGACCCCAGACAGTCTCCCTTTGCTTTGGCCTGAGTAATGGGCGGAGGACGTGCTATAGCTGCGGCCATTGGGGGCACAGGCAGTGAGGAGGGGAGGAGGACCCCCGTGGGGCCCGGGGATCACGCGGCCCGCTGGACACCCGGGGCTCCTTCAGCAGGTGGCTGGTGCAGCTTTCTGGAGCTCAGGGATCCTGTTCAGCCAGAGACACAGTGTAGATTGAGCAGAGTGTGGATGGCGGCTAACGTCGCCTGGAGGTAAGGGGTCCCCACAGCGGGGCCGAGGCACACCCCACCCTCCAGGATCGTGGAATCATGACTCCAGTGACCCGCACCATCACCCCAGCTGGGCACGCCCTTGGGGGATGGGAGCTGAAGCCCTGCGAGGCCACACTTGGCTCTTGGCAGGTTTAGACATCAACATTTGATCAGGGAACCCCATCTTCGGCGGGCACATCACTGGAAATCTCTCCACATCTGGCCCGGTCAGCAAATCCGCGGTTGCTGTGATGGTCAGTCTTCATTGCACTGGAAGGCCGTGAGCGGACAGGCGGTTCCAAACTCAGAGATTTTCAGCAAATTCCCCGAGAAGCAAAGCCCGCTCTCCTGACCCCAGAGGTCGCCTGAATGTGAGGCTGAGCAGGGGGCCTCTGTGGAGGTCTGACTCGCCCGAGGAAACCCCTTTTCCACTGTCCAGGTGTCCACGTGGCAGAGAAGCCGTGTGGAGCGAGGAGCACTTGGACGGGCCGCCCCTTTGTGAAGATTCTCGGACATAAAGATATTCTCTATCTTCTTGTTAAAAATGGCACACAGATTCCCAGTGAAGAGCGACGTGCAGTGACGCGGGATGGAGATGTTTATTAATTTTGTCATCCAACAGAATGGTGAGAATCGTAATCAAATGAGAGAGGAATCCCTGCGGGGGCACAGAGTTACTAGACAGACGCTAGTAACTAAGGGAGATGAAGGCTGGGGTCCTCACCCCTTCGGCAGACCAGCTGACTCGCTTTTGGCCGAGAGGTGTCTAAGCAAGAGCACGTACCAGCGGAACTTATTTTTTAGTATTTCTCTTATTTTTGTTGGCTTTCTCTCCCAAATTGCTAAACAGCAAGTTAGCTGCTATTTGGGAAAGCACAGAAAAGGAGCCTGGTGGGGGTGGTTGGAGTTTCAAACTGGTGGGCACGCTCTGTTAACTGGGCGGGCGGAACGTCACGTTCCACTAGCCAACCACATCCCTTCAAGGAGCTGTGGGCTGGATATTCATGGTATAGATGTTTCTTTTTAGAAAACTCCATCATTCCAAGACTGCTGGGGCCATGTTATGGACAGTCTGAGTCTATGCCAGATGTTTGTGGCCACAGATTTGGAGAGAGGTGCTGATTTAGGAGACCAAGGACAGCAGCCGGATGCGGGAACAGTGAATCTTTGCGGCTTTGCAGTTAAGCCATGTGGTGCTGGTACATGGCTTACATTCTCCCGGTTTTAGGTTTCTTCAGCAGAGGCCCTACCAATGGCACAAGGAGATCAGAGTTTGAAAATGACAAAAATAGAGTCTCCGGAAAAGAATGCACAGCAACAATGCTAAGAACCATGGGAATCACGTTCTCAGCGATCTGCCTTGCTGGCTCCCAGGCATGTGGCCGGAGCGTCACGTGGGTTTGGCAGCGGCGACCCGAGATGGGATCCAACTGCCTCCTCGCCGACCGCGGGCATCCTGCCCCCACCGCCGTCGGCTTCACGTTAGCCGCTCGTCTGATCTGGGCTTCGCTCAAGACAGGCAGACGCTCAGCCGAACAGGTGGCCAACCTTGCTAGCTTGCCACCCAATGGAAACAGCAGTCCCTATATTAAGTAAATGACCCCGAGGTGTCGGATTAGGTCAGCCACTAAAAGTGGTTCTGGTTTGCCCTCGCTGCAAGGAACTGGCGTCTCGGATGCTGCCTGGTGAGAATCAGCCTGAATGTTTACAAACCACACTTAGCGGTTTGCTCGCTGACACGTGGAGGGTAGCAGTCTCCATGCTCGAAGAGGAGGTGGCTCCCTGGCCATAAACCATCATTTCTAACTCAGGCAATATGCTTTCTCGTTTCCGGCAAGCCTTCTCTAAGTTCTATGGGGCACTGTTAGTAAGTACCTCGGTTTCTGTTTTCACAGAGTGCTTTGCAGTGGGCGGTGTTCTCTTTCCAAGATGGTCTGCAGTCCTGTCGGGAGCCAAACTGGCCAGCCCGTTACGTAGTTATCCTCTCAAAGTCATACGTGACATTTGTAACCTCCCCCCACCCTGTTTCTTAATATTTAATATGAGACAGAGAGTGGTGGTTTAAAGCATTCGCTTTTCTCATATTTTCCTTTGTTTAGGTGCAAACTTGTTCTCCGTTATTTCTGTTTCTCTTTAAATTTTGTCCTGCAAGAGAGTCCTGTTCTGTGTGGCGTCTGTTCTCTGTTGGAGGTTATTCAAACTCACCCTTGAGTTGGCCGACACTCGGGTACTCTCGTACCCCTGCACGAGCTCCGATCTCTGGCTGCCCTGCTGTCTTTGAAGCAAGGGGAGATTTTCGCTGGTCTGGAGCTTGCGCCACAAGGCAGAAGGCCGAGCTGTGTTCACTCCTTTTACCTTTTTCTCACACCTCTGTCCTCATCTTTTGTCTTTCTCTGCTTGCTTCATCCCGCTTTCTCCTCCGGAGAGAGGAGAGGCAAGTGCTGGCAGGGGACGGTCAGCTGGGAGGTGAGGTCCTTGATCCAGGCTTGCCCTGCGGGACTGAAGTCACAGGGACCCTTACACCCAGCTCGCTGGTCCCTCCTCGGGAATGCCTTTTGACATAATTCTGTCTTTGCTAACTTGTAGTTCACTCCCCCAGTGCAGGATTCCCTGTCCTGTTGCTGGTCCCGCTTAGGAGAATGACTTCTAATTGGTCTGCGGCTGTTCATCGAGCGTCCTGAGCAGCTGCAGGGGGCCGGTGCCCTGGCTAGCTTCCTTGAGTCTTCTAGGACTCTTCATATTCTCTCCTAATCTTTGGGTAAATAAGTCAATGCCTGGGTAAATAAATGCCTGAAACATACTTAGCCCTGTTATTTGGAATGTGCCTTTGCCTCAAACCCATGGGGCCTCCAATCCCTTTGAAGAGAAACAATTTAGATAGGAGTTCTTAGAGAATGTCAGGGCCTGGTATGCCGTGCACAGTGTGGGTCTAATGGGGAGCTGACAAAACGTGGAGTGATGTGGGTGCAGTGGTGAAGGAAGCATCTTGGAGGGGGTCAGACCCCACCGGCCCCTGCGAGGATGCAGACTGGCAGTGGGCACCCTCAGGAACCTGGAGGGGAGGCGCTCAGGCGGGGGGCAGGTGCAGTGTTCGGAGGCAGCATGTCTGTGTCCACTTTGCAGCTGAGGAGCCCGAAGCCTCCAGGACGAGGTGTGGTGCCCAGTTACCCAGATGGCGGTGAGGCTGGGGGGGTGAGCACGCAGGCCAGCTGTAGAGCCACGGGCAGCCCTCTCCAGGGCACGTATGCCTCAGGCACGGACAGGATGACCGTGTGGCACCGCGTGGGGAACACTGGCCTGGAGATGGACGCACGGGGGTCACGGAGCAGGTGCTCTCTCTGTTAAGGACCCCGAGGACTGCGTAACGCTGTTTGTGTTCACCAGCACATAATTCTGGCAGCAAGGGTACCCCAGCATCTGATCTCCTGACATGTCTGGTGGGAATCCTGTGTGGCTTTCTGAGTTGACGCACGTGTTTCTGCTGCTGGGATGCTCTGTGTTGGGAAATGGGCAGGTTTGCCCTGATTCTGCGGGATGGAAAGGGTTGATTTGCTGCTCTCGTGAGTTCACTCTGGATATAGGGACACACTTCCCCACAGGAGTGGATTTACGTAACCGCCATGGGGGAGGGCCTCTGGGGGTCCACAGTGGATGCCGACGACAGACGTGACCCACTGCAGGGCCTGGCGTGTTTGTGCCGCAGAGACACACAGCTTCCTGTCCTCGCTGCGCCCCTCCCTGGACGGGTCCCTCCCGGTGCTCAGAGCCCCTCCACGGGGAGGGACACAGCCAGGACTCTGGGGCTTCACCAGCAAGGCCAGCGGCCTTGGAGTGGCCCTCAGCATCTTGTCGGTCCCTGTTACAACACCTTCCTCTGCAGGGTGACAGCAGAGGGATGCCCCCTGTCCCAGCAAAGCACAGGGACGCTGGGCTCAGCTCCATGTGGAGAAGGTGCTGCGGCCAAGCTAACCTCATAGCTACAGGTGGACGGGCTTGTTCAGAGTCTCTCTGAAGCGTGGCAAGCATTTAAATGCACAGCATTCTAGCAGTTAGCTTCTACGGTTGTCCTCAGTTACCCCCACCTGTCCTGTGGGGTCCCCATCCCCACCCCGGACTCACCCAGCTGTGTCACCTTTGCCGGGCCAGCAGGGCCTGCAGGTGTGAGGGCGCAGCTGGAAGGACCTGACCCGGACATGCGCTGGGAACTCTGAGTGGTGGGAATGGCCAGGCCTCCCCTTCACCTCCCCCCCAGGTCCCTGTTCCTCAGTGCATTCAAGCAGATGCTTATTGTTTCTATACCCCGCACGTGTGTTTCCTCTTCCCCTGTCAGACGGAAGGGACACACACCCCTGGCCGGTCCATGCAGAGGTCTGTCATCGGAGATTTCCCCGAAAACACTGCAAGAGCACATCGCAGGCTCTGCTGTCGGTCCCAGGCACCTTCACGTGAATTCAGATGTGAATTCCGTTGGAGGAAAGAGAACCCGTCCTTCCATGGAAACAAAGAAACATTGTAAATTCACATAGAAGCGTGGGGCACAGGGGGTTGGGAAAATGAACGTCTTTTGTGGGGGAGACGTTGCTAGAGGAGTGGCCCGCCTTCCACAGCGCTGATCCGGGAGCCAGTGGAGGGGAAGCTGGCTGTGGGGTCAGCTTGGGGCTGAAGGGCCCCAGTTGTCTCACTAAAGAAAGTGAGATGCATTTTTACTTGGCCGTAGTAACTTGCATCCCACTGATGCGTGCGGAGAGGAAAGCCTGGAGCTCCTTTCCCGGGAAATGTGGGTCATTTGAAAGAAAGCATTGGGGTGGAAAGCTGGCCAGCCGAGCGAGGCCCGTTTGGGCAGCTGTGCCTTGTAGGAGCAGATGCTGTCTGTGGCCTGTAGGCAGAGGAACCCCTTCCCCTGAAAAGGAGCTGGGCCTGATGGATGTTGGGGGGCGACTCCCCTGCGAGATGACCATGTGAGCAATGAGTGCATTGTATTGTCACAGATGGGGAACGGCTCCTCTGGGCCGTGTTTGGACACCAGGCACTGTCAGAATGCACTCTTTCCTTCTCAAGGAACTGTACGCCCAGCTTCTCAGAGGAGTGAGCTGCTCTGAGCAGGGCAGACGGTGCGTACGAGGAGGACGGAGAGGTCGGGCAGCATCGGTGTGGGGGTTTGGAGTTGGAGGGAAAGTGTGCCGTGCAGGGCCCCCAGCTCCCTGTGGCCCATCCTGTGCTGGGGAGGTGTGATGCGTGATCCGTGTGCCTCAGCCTCTCTGTCAGTCACACTTACTCGATAATTCCCATGGGTTTGGGCGTCTCCATTTGTCTTCAGCCTCGGCCTTCAAGGTGTTCCCTCTGCATCATGAGCCCTGACCTGCTTACTCGGGCTGACATCTGGGTTCTCTTCCTGCGCATGACTCCTTGGGGGCTGAGGGCTACAAGTGAGCACGCAGGTGTGCGTGTGTATACAGGTGTGAATGTGTGCACACAGATGTGGGCGGTGTGCGGCAGTGTAGGTGGTCTGTATGTGTGTTTGCATGCAAGTATGTGTAGCTGTGCAGTGTACACACAGATGTGAGTAGGTGTGCACGCAGGTGTGCGTGTGTATACAGGTGTGAATGTGTGCACACAGATGTGGGCGGGTGTGCATCAGTGTAGGTGGTCTGTATGTGTGCATGCAAGTATGTGTAGCTGTGCAGTGTACACACAGATGTGAGTAGGTGTGCACGCAGGTGTGCGTGTGTATACAGGTGTGAATGTGTGCACACAGATGTGGGCGGGTGTGCGGCAGTGTAGGTGGTCTGTATGTGTGTTTGCATGCAAGTATGTGTAGCTGTGCAGTGTACACACAGATGTGAGTAGGTGTGCACGCAGGTGTGCGTGTGTATACAGGTGTGAATGTGTGCACACAGATGTGGGCGGGTGTGCGGCAGTGTAGGTGGTCTGTATGTGTGTTTGCATGCAAGTATGTGTAGCTGTGCAGTGTACACACAGATGTGAGTAGGTGTGCATGCAGGAGTAGGTGTGCATGCAGGTGTGCGTGTGCAGGCAGGCGTGTGCAGGTGTGCCCACCTAGATGTGTGTGGGTATGCAGGTATGTACACAGGTGTGCATGTGTGCGTGTGTGTTGGTGCGTGTAGATGTGTGTGTGCATGCAGGGGTGTGCAAGTGTGTACAGGGGCTGGCTCGTGTCTCCAGCTCCGAGGACCCCCGATACCTGCGCTGGTCCGTCTCCACCTTCCAGTTCTGATTCTCTCTCCCACAGCAGCCGTGACACACGTGTTCTCACCCCAGGTGCCTCCCTAATTAGCCAAGCCGGTGATGCTGGCAGAGTCAGCTTAGCTCCTTGCACCTTCGGTTTTAAATCTGGAAGGTGGGGGAGTTGCAGTAAGATCCATGGTTCCTTAGAGATCCAAGCTTCTGATTCCCCGTTTAAAAGATGACTGTGTGCCATGTGCCGGGTGCTGTTTCAAGTGCACCACGTAATAATCCGCTCACTCCCCATTGTTCTTAGGAAGGAGGAGAGTGCGGCTGAGAAGGTCACGTGTTTAGGTGTGCACACGCTTCTACTGCCTGTCCGACAGCCTTGGTGCTGTGCAGGTAAGCCGGGCCGTCCTGGGCCCGGGAGGGAATCGCCAGCCCAGCCACACTGTTTCCTCTGCCGGCCCGCCCCCCTCTGTCGCTACGCCCGCCCCCCTCCGTCCGCCCATGCTTCGTTTCAGGCACGGAGGCGACACCACGTGCTTTTGGGTCAGCCTCCTTTTGTTCCTCAAGCCTGGTGGTGACATGTGGCTTCACGGTTCTGCTCTTTGCTGAGTGGCCGTACGTGGACCTAGGAGAAACGATTTCATGTTGGTTCCTCATCACCAGTTCCCTTAGGAGTGAACCCTTCGCAGGTGTGGTTCTCCTGTCGCAGGTTATCCCCTGGCTAGGCGGGCGGCCATGTTGGGGCTGGCCTGGGCAGGGGGTCGGAGACAACTTCCAGCTATGGCCCTCAGCCGCCCCCACCTCTGGCCCCGGTGTCCCTGTGTCCACGGTGGGCGTCCCCGTGTCCACGGTGGGCGTCCCCCGCTGCACAGCTCGGCACCTCTCCAACCTCCACAAAGACTCGCTGGCACATGAGCTTTAGTGACCAGGGTTGACATGCCCAAAGACTAGGAAGAGCAGGCAGAGGAGAGCGATGACACCAACCGTGTCACAGGAAACCCAGAAATCCCTGCCAGGGGATTTCTGCCCCGCAGAGACCCAATCAGCTGTACCCCAACCAGAGCCTCCCGTGTCCTTTCTCCTGACTTTTGAGGACTCTCGCCATCGCCCTCCCATCCCGTTCTGCCAGATGGGCTGGCGGGACTCGTGTGCAAGCCCCGTAAACAGAGCACCCCTCCAGTGGCAGGTGGGAGGCCTTGGCGTCACTGAGTGTGTCTCCAGCTCTCATTCCTGCCTTGGGGGCTTAGATCTTTGTCTGCATCTCATGCTCTCCGAGATGGATGCCGCTGAGCACCAGTTTCCCACGGCTGTGCTCAGCGTCAGTGCAAACACCCCTGACCTTCCACGGGGCAGCGGGTCCACGGGCTGGTTCTGCAGCGCCAGGGTGATAATGCCCCGTCTTCAAATGTTCCGCAGCTCTGTTTGTTTGAATGCTCTCTGTCTGCTCTTTACGGAAGTCTAGCAAGCCATATCTGAGCAAATACAGTTTACTGGACTCGCATAATCCAAATAATCCAGTCAACGGTCTTCACGGAGAGATAAACACAGGGAAGGCAGATGGACACCAGCAGAGAAACACATGGTTTTAACAAACCCCTTTCCTCCGGACCACCTCCTCCTGCCTCTTAGCCTCCCTGGCAGGAGATCCACTGGCCTCCGCGATCCTGCACCAGCCGCGCAGCCAAGAGACACGTGCCCGAGCCGGGAGGTGCTCGTGGCTGTGCCTGCAGTAAGAGCGTGCATGGGTCCGGTGCTTCCCATGCCAGGCTCTTGGGTGTGGGGCTCTCGGGACACCTCAGGGCTTCGCGTTCCTCGTCAGAAAGTCGGGCATGAGGACAGTGCGTAGCGCCGGCCCTGCCGCGATGCCCATTTCCCGCCGCTGTTGCTGTCGTCGTGTCGTCACGTCACCACAGATGGGGAGGTGGGCGCTGAAGACGCCGAGCAGCTGTGCCTGCGTTTCCACAGTCCAGAGCAGCCACGGGCGGCCACGAAGGGGTGCAGAGCATGGGCTCGTTTCTGCTGCCTGGTATGGCTGCTACCGCCACCGCGCAGGCTGCCACAAACGTGTCCCAGGGCCTCTCTCGCCCTGGCTTTGAACTCCCATGCCTCTACTTGGCCAGATGCTTCATCGTTCCTATCTCCTTCCACCTGCCGCTGAAAGACTGGGAGTGCCATCCCAGCGTGTGTGCACGCGTGTGTGCGGCACCAGTGTGCGGCCGACGGGCAGCAGAAGTGCATGAGCACAGGCTCCCAGGACACAGGTGGGAGCACCCAGCGTGGTGAGGTCCCCGCACAGCATGGCTGGCAGCCCTGACCTAGATGTCATGGGGACACAGAGGAGTGTGATCCTGCTGACAGTCAAGGCAGTCTTCATGGAGGAAGTGACAGGTCTCCCAGGATAAACAGGATGAGCCAGGATGTGAAATGCCTGGATGACACTGAGTCTGGAGGCCGGGGACAGGCTTCGGTGGCTGTCGTGACGCGTGCTGGCGCAAGTTAGCATCGCACACTAGCATTCGCAGAGCTCCTTCAGAAGCGTCTCCCCACCTGCATGTGAAGCGCGGAGGAGCTCGGGGATGTGTCCAGTGATGAGGACAGCCACCTGCACCAGGTGTCCCATGGCAGGAGGGGGGACATTGCTTGGTGGGGCGCCCACACATCCCTACCTCTAGTGACCAGCCCCAACTCTGTTGTTGCTGGAGACGGGGGCCAGCAGAAGCAACCGTGGCCCAGTCGCTTTCCAGGAAGGTTGGTGTCTCGGCCTGATGAAGTTCAGCCCACTTCCGTCTGGTCTGGGAGGGCCCGGAGTCTGTCCAGCAGCAGCTCAGCCCCTGGACCCGAGGTGCCAGGTGGGGAGGCACCGAAGTGCTTGCATGTCCTGGCACGCACAAGCCAGCCTGTGTCGCCACGGCTGTTTTTGTCTGTCTCACTCTCGGAAGAGCATCTGGACCCGGGCTGGAACCCCGCTGCTGCCTCTTCCAGTTCCCTAGCTTGCTGGCTGGTTTCTCGGGCCCAGATTGCTCCTCTTTGTCGTGGGAAACAAAGTCCATAGAAACGGGAGGCTCCAGAGTGAGGATATACAGGGAGCAGCCTTCACAAAAGCTGGTCCGGAGCAGGAGCTGCAAGGCTGGTGACGGGTTTGAGCTCGTGTTCTTCCCCGGTCTTGGCTGAAGTTCGCTCCTGGCAGCTTGTAACTCGCATGGCCTATGACCCTGTCCGTTCTCGGAGGGAGCTTAGGAAGGAAGTCAGAGGTTGGGTCTGCGTCCAGCAGCCGAGGGAGGAGGGGCAGGAAGGACAGTGATGGAAGTGACCGGCGGGTCACGGAATCTGGCCGTCCGAGTCCTGCGCTCCGGCCCGTGCATCGAAGCCCACTCAGCAGTGCGCATCACCACCCACCACGGGGGGGACTCAGCGCCTAGCACCCTCTGTGAGCAGCAGGGTGGCCGGGGCAGGGCGGGGAGCACTGGCCCCTCAGTGACGTCTCCCCCCACCGTCTAGGGTGTTCATGTGGCCCCTCCTCCTACGGGCTTGTTTGTCCTCACTCCATTGCACTGTTTCTTAGACACAAAAACGCGGCTCTCCAGACTTGCCCGACATCCTGCTGCTACAGATTATAAAGAGGGAGAAAAAGTGTATCTGCACAGTGAGGCCCAGAATTTCTCTTAGGAAACACGTTGAGTTGTTTGCAGGAAAACGTGTTTGATAAATATTTGTGTTGGGAGATAGAGCTGATGAAGGACCCATTGAGGGCCCTGCTGGGGTTCAGAGGGGCAGTGCCCAGTGAGACCCCACCCCTGCCTGAGGGGCATCGAGCCAGGTTCCCTGCACCTCCGTCCCCCCTGCAGCTGGATGACAGGAGCTCCTCAGAGCCTCACTTTGAACCTGGGGGCTCTCACAGGACACGGGGTCTGGGGTGGAATCCGGGCGCTGCCCCCCTTGCTGCACCGTGCTGGGTTCCCGGACTCGGCGTGCGGGAGCAGCTCAGGAGGAGGATGGGGGGTTCTGCTGCTGGTTGTCTCACCCAGTCTGCAGCTCAGTGCCTTAGAGGCCAGGCAGCCCCAAAGGCCTCGACCCGAGACGCTCCCGTCCCACCTACCCACCTGCCGCTTTCCATTTCTGCGCTAGCCGGTTCCCTCAGCATCTCGCGGTGGGGTGGGCTTGGCCCCACCGTCTGAGCTGCGGATTTGGGTGAAGGTTTAGAGCCTGGAATTCGTTCCTCTTGTGCGTTCTCGGTCTGATCAGCTCTGGTGGTATTGGTGTGTCTATATAGGGATCTGGGGACATCGATTTCCCTGACAGTAGCGCTGATTAATGGAGGGAAGTGTTTCAGGCCTCGACAGTTCCTAGGTGAATCATTAATTTTTTACAAATGAAATCTGACATTATATGACCACATAATTAATAAGATAAATTTAAAACTAATAATTTAGACTAACAAGATCATTTTTAAATATCTCAGCTCTCTGGAACCGAGGGAACGTGGTCTGTGGATTGTACCTGATGCTTGAAACAAAGATACGTCTCTTGTTTACTCGTTGCTGGACTGGGAGTAGTTGTCACCTTTCTGGCCTTTTCAATGTTTTCTCCTAACTAAGAGAACGTAATTGTACATCAGTTATAAACTTAAAGGCTTTGAGGTCTTAGACATCTGTGATATGCAATGTTGTGTTCATACAGAGACACGCCAAGGTGTCATTGGCCACTGAACATGTGTGGGTTTGGGTTTCAAGCCCGGCCCCCGCCATGGTGGGTCTGGTGGCGCCCCTGGAGCCCGGGGACTCCAGGGTGAGACAGTGTGGGTCCCCTCCCAGAGCGTGGACCAGAGCCACCTGCACGGGCTTAGCCAGAGGCACACGATTCGGCCAGATGTCCTCCCGCTGCAGGACCTTCCCTCCATCTCTCATTTAATGTCCTCTTTTAGTCCGTCACTTTGGAACCCGACAGTGACTTGGCTGCAAGAATATGGTTATAAACTTTAGCGTTTGCATTACTAATGGGCTTCCAGAAGCAGCAGGTACAGAGGGGAGTGTGTCTTTGTGAAGCAAGGAGGTCAGAGAACATTGAGGACAGAAAGACACCAGCTATTTGCTGAAAGTGGGGTTCACCTGAGAGTCTCTGGCCATTGGCCATGCTGTAGGTGTGCACAACCCTGTGTCCTTTGTGTCTGGGTCTCTGGTGCCCACTTCAGATCATGTTATTTTCGCCCTCTGAGACAGACCCTGGGGGCGCCGCGGAGCCCCTAGCTTTGGCCCTGCCCTTCTGGGCTCTCGCTCCCACCCCTGCTCTGTCCTCACGCCCCAGCCTCTGTGCTGTCCTAGAGCTCCCGGCTCTGAGCGCAGCACGGTGAGCAGACCTCCGGCATTCACTGATGGGAGCTGAGAGTACACCCCAAGCAAGAAAAAGAGCAAGGATATTCCATTTTCCTTCAGTGGCATTTCAACACCAGTGTTTTATTAAATTAACGGGACTAAAAGAGCCAAGTGATGCATGTGCCTTTGTTTTTAATTGAGCTTTTATGTTCCTCAATTCATTAATGAATTAGAAAGGAGAAAGCTGGTACATTTTATTGCCTATAATTATTGGAGTGGAAGTTTGTTTTGAAATGTGTTCCTTGGGTAAATTGCCCGTAGGTTAAACATAAAAGCAGCATCTGAAAACCTTAGAATGCTACTTAGGGATGAGCAAAATTTTGTAATTAAACAATGTGTTGTGTACGTTATTTTTTTTTCTTAGATTCTTATTTATCATCATAAGATTTAAACCTAAGCCCACCATCCAGGGCAGAATGGTGTGATGGGGGTCGAGAGATACAGGAGAGCTGGGTATGGGGTCCCCTTGCAGGAGGGCTGAGGGACGGGGCTCTCCTGTCCAGGGGGACGCTGGGGGGTCAGTACATCATCATCCTGGGGGGCTGGTGGTGGGGAAGTCAAGAGAGGATTTTGTCCCTTGGACAGAGGCCACCCTGTCATTTTGGGAGCAAACTGTGGGGCAGAAACCAAGGAGACGTGCAGTGCTGGGACCTGAAGTCCCGTGAGGAGGGGGCGGCTGAATCTGGGGGCCACCAGGGCGCGGCTTTCCTGCTGCACCCAGACCCCTGGTGTGGGAGGAGAGAGAGGCTCAGCCTTCCTTGGGGTGGCCAGCCCTGGATGGCAGGTGGGGGGCCACTGAGGACAGGCCAACAGGGAGATGCTGAGTGCAGGGCCGATGGGAGACACGGCACCAGGGTCAGGACAGAGAGGCCAGTGCGGTTTGGCCACGTGCGGGTGATGACGGGTCTGCGCGTTGCCAGCCCCGGAGCCACAGTTTGCTGGAAGGTGAGGGTCATCCATTCTAGGGAAGGGGAAGAGCACGTGCGGCCCGCTGCTTCTCCTTGTCTGGAGCATGGCATCTGGTTCTTTGGCGAGCCTTCCTCCACGGTGTTGTAAGCTATGGGGTTGTGCTTATGTCTGTGTGATTTCCCACATGTTATGGGGGAATACACTAAGGGGTAGATTCCTTTCCTGCTCTGATGTTTACCCCTTTTTCTTTCTGGCTGTTTTCCCTTCCATCTCCGTCTGTCTTTGCTGTTAGCTGCAGAATGCAGACTGACTTCGAGCAGAAAGGGAGGAGTAGGACGGGAGATGAGGTGCTAATAGGGAAGGACGGCACCCCTGACCCGGGGCTGCTCCACCCCAGCTGGGCCAGCCTGTCCCGAGCACAGTCGGTGCCGGGACACCCTCCGAGCTTAGGTCTGGCTGTGCTGCACGCTGGTCACGGACGGTCTCCCGTCCCCCTTCCGTCCTCCCTGGGCTCTGTCCTCCATGCTGTCCGGTGCTTCTCAGTTGGCGTTGTCTTAGAGGGGGAACGTGTTGTGACTTACGAGGAAACATCTCTCACTGAATTGTTGCTCCGTTTGCAGTTTTATTCCCCAGACTCACTGTCCAGTTGCCTATTGTTGCTGAACTAAATTCTGTAAAGTTAACATTTGTGGTAAGCAAATATGGTTCTATCTACTAGTGATCACGACCAGAGACCCACTTGGGGAATGGACACCCAAACACACACAGCTCCTGGAATTTGCAGCCCTTTGTCCAACATCAGAAGTGTGCCGCCATCACAGCCGTGTGCCGGGCACTCGAGCGTTGAGCGCTGCCACACACGGCGGGCTGGAGGTGCAGCGTGCGGTGCAAGGAGTGCAGGATTAAAAGACCAGTCTTCGAGCCCCATTGGCGGCTTCCCACCTGTAGTCTGACGCAGGGCTGCAGGGCTCTCTGACGCTCGGTGTCTCTTGTTCTTTGCTCACCTTGCCCCTACCTCCCACCCCCGGGGGTGAGTCACAGAGCACGGTATCCTCCCTACTGGGCTGGTGCAGGCTGTGAAGCCCTCACAAATGTTCTCAGCTGTTGGGAAAGACGTTGCGACGTTATCCCCACCTCGTGGAGTTCAGGGCTTACTTAGGAAAGCCCAAGTTTCTTATGTGAAATGAAGGAGAGGAGAGTTGAAGGCAGAAAGGCAAGTCTCTCTATTGCATTCAGGCGAAAGAAGAGAACACGTGGGGCTGCGTTCCTGCGGGAAGCCGCAGACTCACGCGCAGCGTGAGGAAGGGGCTCGGAAGGCTCCGGCTTCTCAGTGCAGGGCTGGAGCGCGGGAGGGGGACAGGCACATGCCCTGGACAAAAATAGCCTTTGTGAGGAGCACATGGCGTTGCTGGGAAGCGGAGAGACGCAGGCGGGACGGGGGAGGTGGTACAGACGAGCTTTGTGCCGTGGTGCTGGGTCGGCGGGGCAAATACCACGCAAGTATGGACCGACATACAGACGGAAGGAGTGTTACGTGCGCCGGGGCCGCGGCTGCAGCTGACACAGCAGCTCGAGAAGTGAGTGATCCCGTGCTGCTCTGAGATGCTCTAAACGCCAGAAGCTTTTTACAAGTTATAATCTCTGCAAATAACCTACAACCACACTCATCGGCTTGAGAGGTTAAACTGCTTCTTAAAAAATGAATTTCACTGTAAAAATTGTGAGCACATACAGGCGAAAGAGTTTAATAAATCTCTGTCACAGATACATAGTTTCAAAATTATTAAGTAAAGGCCAGTCTTGTGTTATTTATGTATAAACCCACGCCCTCCCCCCCAATTCCAGATTATTCTGAGGCAAATTCTGATCATTATCATGTAATCCAAATGTATCTGCCTTCCTTTCAAAGAGTAAAAATTGGGCACCATCATCACCTACTTGTGGTTGGTAGATAAAACCCGTATGAACAAGCTTATTACTTTCCTCCACGGTGAGACCTGCACCTCCTTCTCTGTGTCCCCCTTGGTGTTCTCCATCTCTCTGCACCACGTGAGGAGACTAGCCCTGCCCGCACACCCTTGACCTCTTGTTGGACCCCCGGAGGACAACGGCACTGACCATCTCCAGCTCAACACTGCTGCTCCCAGGGTGAGCTGTTGACACACCTGGAAGAGGTGTCCGTGTCAGGCTGTCCGTTCTCAAAATATGCCAACGACCATGTGGAAACCCACCCGAGTTTGGTAGACCGAGGGTGTTTGCAGCAAAAGGCTTCTCCCCAGGTTAAGGAAGACGAGGTTGAAAGGAAGACCCGTCTCTCTAGCGTGTGTGTCTTCTGTGCTGGTGATAAAAGAAGCTTCCCTGAGTTCCAGGGGCCACAGCAGCGGATAAGCCACGCCGCGCAGACTATGGGAGGGGCAGTCCAATCGTAATGATTAGGCTCTTTAACGTGCAGGCTACGTACAAAGGTGTAGATCGAAGGGGATGATTGGAATCTGGCAGAGTCTAAATGTGTAGACATTCCGAGCCTTGTTCATATGGCAGAATGCCGAGTGCCATGAGAGGCGGAAGGTCTCCGCAGGAGGGGGTCCGGGAAGTTGGCTCCAGGTGGGCTTAGCACAGGGACCCCCGGATAGGTGGCGTAGGAAGGGTCTGGGACTGTTGTAAGCGAGGTCAGGCGAGATTTACTGCGCATGTCTTTACATGATGGAGGGAGGAATTAGAACACGTGATAGGGAGCGAGGAGCCACTGAGAGTTCCAGAGCGAAATGATGGGGATGGAGTTGCCCGTCAGGAGATGAGCCCACCGCAGTTACAGGAGAGCCCAGAGATGGCCCGTCCCAAAACTGCAGGGAGAAGAGTGAGTATGGCAGGTCCCTCACTGAGGTGAAGCCAGTGTGCACCCGGCTTTCTGTTAGGACCATGGCAGCGTCCCCCCTTTCCAGGGAGATGCAAACAAGTGGTGGCCCCAGAAGAGGCAGATGTGGCTCAGGGAACAGATGAGAACTTTACAGGCCTGCAAAGGTTGGAGAAAATCCGGCACCGCGTCCATGCATCCAACAGGCTGAGACGAAGCAGCAAGGATCCAGGAAAAAGAAAGCATTCTTCCAGATTTACAATACGGCTGCTAAAAAAATTCAGAAAAATTGGGAAAATGTTGGGGAATTCCTGTAGTACGGAGAACTAGAAAACAGAGAGAAACTAGGATCAGAAAGAGAAGGAACGTCATGAACTCTCTGTCTGTCATGTTGGGGAGTCCTCCGTATTGCCGACTTACCAAGAAGGAAGATGTGAGTGTTCTCCTTACCTGTGGGGGGACCACGTGCCTCTGAGAGCAGCAGGTGCTGGGGACTTGTATCCAGCCATTCTGCTCTGCTACTTTGGTGACCTTTTGCATGTAGGGCCTGCCATGAATATTTTTACAGGCAGGTTATGAACAGAGGGGAGAGGCACAGGGGAGTGACCGGGGCGGGGAGGAGGCTGGGACAGCTGGAGGTCGAAGTGAGATTGAAGGCGGGGCGGGTGGGGACCCTGGGTCCTCACCTGTCAGGAACCAGTGAGGGACAAGGCCAGCGCACCTGCCCGAGGTGCTCGGCCCATCTCTGTCCCCGCATCCTTTCCAGTGAAGAGGCGGGTGCTGACGCTGACCTTGGGAGGTTCGCGAGCAGGAGCCCGGCCGTGGGCTGGAAGGAGAGAGGAGAAAACTCTAGAACCTCACCATCATTTATTTGTTCACCGTGGTTCACTTTCCGAGTATCTGTATTAACACAGAAATGAGAATCATGAATTTGAAAACGTTTCGTTCTGACCATGATGCTTATTTCTGGTTCACTTCCGGCCTCTTTCAAGCAGGAGTTGTTATTTCCATAAATAACTCCGAATGCATTCCTAGATCCTATTCGGTGCTTCCTGATTCCTAAATCCTCTCCTCACCCTGACCTCCCTCCAAAGACATCAACCCATTGTTCGGGGCGCCCATTGGGCTGCATGTCCTGCTGTCCCCTCGGGCTCAACACGTTGGCCACTGGGGATCCTGTGCCTTCCCCTGGGTGGGCGGCCCTGACATTCATCCCCATCCGGGATCAGCTGGAAATTGCCGGCCACTGACGTGCATGTTTACCTTGCTGGCCTGTCCCCGCCCAGGAGTGTCTCCGCTGAGCGCCCGCCCGCTGTGTTCAAAGACCCATTGTCCCTAATCAAAGTCAACCAGGCTTTCACATTAGAGCCTTCCTGTTTGCCATAAATAACTTTCTGAACACATTACGTTGCTCTTTTTAAACAAAAATAACCTATTTATTGACATGGATGAGTATAAAGAATTTTCCGGGTGAGGAACACTTGCGGGTTCCTGTTTTCCGACGGCAGGGGTGGAAGGGACCTTACATGGCTTTCTTTGTCAGAAAGAGAATCCAAGCCTCACCCAGAGCTCTGCCCCAGAGCACACCTGCCCTCAGCGCCCACTGCCACTCCGCGGACAGCTGCACCAGGGAGAAAATGGTGGTCATTCTTTACTGATATTTATTTGATGGTAACTTTTCAGAGCAAGCACATCAGGTTGTCCTGACAAAGGCTATTTTTAGCAGCAGATGGTAGGGAGATGGTCAATGCCTCAGAGTATCTTACGGCAAACTCCCTTCTGCTTGTCCTACTGTGTGCCCTCCCAGTCAGTGACGGCCGGTCCCCCACAGCCCTCTGCCACCGTGGGCCCTTCCAACCCCTGCCCTGGGTTCGGGTGTGTATGAGCTCTGGGCTGAGGACCTTCCTCTGTACCTGGGACCAGAGTTTCTGCAGCACGGAGCCCAGCTCTCTGGCCTTGTGGGGAGAGTGTGTATGCGTGTGTGTGGAGGAGCACGCACACGCGTGGCCCAGGCCCCGGGCCTGGCACTGCCTCCCCCCGTTGGCCCGCATGCGTGCGGCCCAGGCCCTGGGCCCGGCACCGCCTCCCCGCCCCCCCGCCCGCCCGCACACGCGTGGCCCAGGCCCTGGGCCTGGCACTGCCTCCCCCCGTCGGCCCGCACACACGCGGCCCAGGCCCAGGCCCCGGGCCCGGCACCGCCTCCCCACCCCCCACCCCCACCCCCGCCCGCCCGCCCGCACACGCGCGGCCCAGGCCCCGGCCCAGCACTGCGCAAGTAGGCAAGTAGCTTCAGAGTCGGTGAGCATATAATGACCAAGGGGAGGTGGGAGCAAGCAGGAGGGAGAGGATGGTTGGGGAGGCCAGGAGGGGGCTTGGGGTGCCTGCCCAGGGTGCAGCCCAGTGCAGCTCCCACACGGGCACCCTCAGAAATGCTCTTGAAGCTGTGAGCACGGGAGCATGTGGGAGCCCTCTTCTGCCCTCCACTTGGCTCAAGACAAGCGTGTCTTTCTCAGCTGAGAACAAGGCTACCTCCTTGGGAGGCAGAGTCTGGGAAAGAGGCAAGAACATCCTGGCCCTCCGCACGCCGAGGCCGAGGCTGAGGCCTTCCCAGGCAGGTGGCAGGGGGACTGCAGTCCCTTCGATGCTCTGGGGTCTGAGAGCCATCTCCTCTCTGAGATGGTCTCCTGGCCACAGAGAAAGGGTCTGGTCTTCTCCATAAAATGAGCTCTGCCATCACATTCACAAGAGATCTTTTTTTTTTTTTTATTTTTATATTTTTAAAGATTTTATTTATTTATTTGACAGAGACAGAGACAGCCAGCGAGAGAGGGAACACAAGCAGGGGGAGTGGGAGAGGAAGAAGCAGGCTCATAACGGAAGAGCCTGATGTGGGGCTCGATCCCACAACGCCGGGACCGCGCCCTGAGCCGAAGGCAGACGCCCAACCGCTGTGCCAGCTAGGCGCCCCACACAAGAGATCTTTTAGAGGAATAAGCATTTATTATTATTATTATTATTATTATTATTATTATTATTAGGAACTGAAATCAAGGAAAAGATTTGGAGGTAACCACCTCGCATCGTGTGCGGGTGGCAGAGGTTACCCTGCCTTTGCTGCCCTCACAGAACCAGGACAAGGATCTGAAAAATTTCTGCCTCTTCATAGCTTCCTGCTGGAAGAGGGGAGTTCAGATGGTAATAGGATGTAATGTCTTATTAGTATTTGTGGGTTAACTGGTTAATTACAGTTATTATCTGCTGTTCAAGTAACACATGAGTATCATCCGCGGGATTTTCTTATCTTTCCTGAATTTTGATGGTTTCAGGGTGAACTGTCCCTCGCGGGTCAGGATTTATGCCGCGACGTAGCCTTGGGCCTGGGTTTGGTCTCTCTCCCACCCTGTCCTCACCCCCAGACCCCGCGGAGTGTGCTTCTTCATACCACTCTGTTTGTTTCATCTCCACGAGGACATTTTAATGGTTTTTTTTTTTCTGTAATTTTCCCTGTTTTGACTTTAGAGCAGACACGCAGCCTCTGACCTGTCAGCTGGCAGGACCCTACAGGGACGCACGAGGCTGTGTCAGCAGCTCTAACCTGTAAATCGGGCCGAGGTGGGGGCCGAGGCTACATGTGTCAGGATCCCAGATTTTAGACCCCTCGGCTCTCTACTGAGTCTGTGAATCCAACATGGGTGAATTCCCGCCCAGCTGGCTGGGATCTCTGGTGCTGCTAATTCACGGATGTGCGATTGGAGACCCCAGCTCAGCCCTGAGCTCCGGTCCAGGCTGCTCCAGGACAGGGTCTGGCTCTGACCTTGACACGGGCTTGCCGGGCAGCCCTTCCTGGGCCCCGTGACCTGGTTCCCCCATTCAGCCTGTGGTCTCTGTTGATCTCGGAGCATAGAGATGAAGGCAGGTGCTGACAAATTGACCTCAGTCATTCTCGTCGGATCACTGAATGGCATCCTAACGCCTGGTGGCAGCCTTTCCTATCCCGACAACTAGCTGGGCTCCCGTGGCCGAATATGAGTGTCTTAATCAGTATCGAGGATGGTCGTGCTGGGGTGGCTCTCCTTCCATCGTCAACATTCCATGGGGGCTGTGGGCAGGAGTGGACTCTACTTGCCTTGGAATTCCCTATTTCTGTATCCAGCGATCATGGTTGTTCGTAAATACTTTCTATCTGAGGCAGCCCCGGATTGGTGGGTTACACCCAATTTTGAATGGAAACAGTTACCAGACACACCTTCCTAAATATGTTAAAAATAGACCAGAAGCACAGTGATGAGCTGGGTATTGTTCCCTCTCCCTGACTTCTAGCAGCTGTGTCACCGATTTCTCAAAAGTGTCATTCTACTTGTCTTGACTGTGTCGGACAGTTTGCTCTTTGATGCCCTGATAACAAGGGCAACAGGGAAATTGCAGTGAAGTAACATGTTAGATACAGTGGAGTTGTGGAGAATTCCTTTCCCTCCTATCATCCGCAGCAACTACGAGTTGTCACATCTCAAATATGACAAAGAAAATTGTGAATTAAATGCTCTTAGGGGTGAGGGTCACACTCCGAAATGGTATATAGTGGCACACTTTACTTGGGTCGTCGATGTCTTAGAAGGCATATGGTTATGCTTGTAAGGAGACATAAGCATCAGACACTCTGATCATCTCAGAGTTCGAGACAGACTTTATGTCATGTTTCAGCTTTTCACCCCCTGTATTAACTACCCTTGGATGCATGGCAGATTATCCCAAACATGTCACCTAAAAAGCGAGCATTTACTATGGTACAGTGGCTGTGGGTCAGTGTGGCTGGGTGCCCGTGGCCCAGGGTCTCGTGATGTTGCTTCCAGTTGTGAGCCAGGGCCGTGGTCTCACTTGAAGTCTTGACCAGTGGGCAGTTGCTTCTCAGTGCGTCCGTGTGACTGTTCACCAGCCTCAGCCCCAGGGCATGTGGCCATTGGCACCGGTCTTTGTCACTCTGACGTTCCAGGGCCCCTGGCGCCTGCTTCTCCAAGTGTCCCCACACTCCTGCACACTGCCCACTTCCATCAGGGAGATCTCATTCAGCAGGTGCTGGTCCCTCCCCAGATATCCCGCAGGCTCCTACCATGTCCCGGTGCTGGCTTCCTCACCTGTACATCTGCGACCTCTGTGCCACAGCTGTCCGAGGGCCAGAGACCCACCTGTCCTTCGTACCTTGAGGGCCCCAGCATTCCGAGCCTTGCAGAACTACTTTGGGTTGAAACTTTGGCAAACTTGGAAGATTGTAGATTATTCATACCAAGTACTCTGGGTCTCTTCATTGATATCTTCCAAATTTTGTCTCGTTTGAAATCAGGGATGTGAAAAGTGTGATCTCCCTCAGGACTTGTTTGCTGTATACTCTTTATTCTGGCTACTTTCTTTGGCATGTGGTTCTGCAGTTTTAGAATAGTGGAGAATGTGCAATGAGCTCTTTTTGCCTATCCAAGTGGTCCATGGATGTGGAAATTTTGAAAGCTGCCATCTATAAAGAACCGTGTGTTCCTGTGACATACTGTTTGCCTAAAGGACATGAAATCTGGCCTTTTGTGTCTGTCCTGTGATGTCTGAAGGATTTAAATTTTACAAAAATGCACATACCGCCAAACTGTTTCAATATGTGTATATTATAAATTCAATTTATGGTTCAACCATGTTTTTTTTTAATTTTTATTTTGTTATATTAGTCACCGTACAGAACGTTCCCAGTTTTTGATGTAAAGTTCCATGATTCATTGTTTGCATATAACACCCAGTGCACCATGCAATACGTGCCCTCCTTACTACCCATCACCAGCCTATCCCATTCCCCCACCCCCCTCCCCTCTGAAGCCCTCAGTTTGTTTCCCAGAGTCCATAGTCTCTCATGCTTCATTCCCCCTTCTGATTACCCCCCCTTCATTCTTCCCTTCCTTCTCCTACCGATCTTCCTATTTCTTATGTTCCATCAACCATGTTTTTAAAAAGCAGGAAATGAACTATTTTCATAGAGTATATCTTTCATAGTTTTTTTAATCCTCATATTAAAAGAAGCTTTAATTGTGGCAAAATACAACATAACATAAAAGTTACCGTCTTGGGGTGCCTAGCTGGCCCAGTCAGTAGAGCATGTGACTCTTGATCTGAGGGTTCTGAGTTCAAGCCCCACACTCTGTGTGTAGCCTACTTAAAAAAAAAATGACCATCTTAAGCATTTTTAGGGGTATAGCGCCATGACATTAAGTTCATTCACATTGCTGTACCACCAGCCCCACCATCCCCGTCTGCGTCCCGGTGCCCCAGCCCCTGGCACCCACCCTCCTACTTTCTGACTCTATGAACGTGACAGCTCTAGGAACCTCATGTAAGTGGAATCATACAATATTTGTCCGTTTGTGACGGACGTATTTCACAGGACGGTGTCCTCAGGGTTCTTCCGTGTTGTAGTGGGTGTCAGAATTCCCTTCTCTTTGAAAGTTGAGCAATATTGCCCTGTGTTCATACACGGCGTTTTGACCACCCATTCATCTGTTGCACGGGCGTGCCAGTATCTCTTCGAGATTATGCTTTGGAGCTTTGGGTGTGTAACCAGAAGCGGGATTGCTGGAGCATATGGTAAGTCTATGGTTGACTGGTTGAGTAACAGCCATACTGTTTTCCACAGCAGCCACTCATCGCACGTTCCCACCAGCAGTGCACAAGCGTTCCAATTTCTCCACGTCCTCACCTACACTGGCTGTCGTATGTGGTTTTTCCTTTGTCGTGGACATCCTAATGGGTGGGAGCGGGTGTCTCATTGTGGCTTAGATTTGCATGTCCCTGATGATGAGTGCTGTTGAGCCTCTTTTCACGTGTTTGCTGGTCATTCGTATATCTTCTGTGGGGAAATTATCCTCATGTGTTATAAACAAAAACAAAACATACTGGCATTTGAAAATGGTACTTTCTCGCATTTCTACAGAACAAACAACCGTCAGGATTCAGGTACCTGACCGGCCAGACCACTTGACTGAGTGGAACACTGTTGACGTTACCAGGAGGGTGGATTGGCTTAAGGAGCCATCAACAACTTTCAGAGAGTGCGCCCTTGGCCTGTGCTCCCCCAGGAAGGCGTCCTGTGATGTCTCCGCTCTCTGATGTACGGGAGAATAGCCCCAGCTCTCGTGGTCGTGACCGACCGACCCAAGTGTGCCTTACAGAGCAAGGCTCCGGTTTTAGACAGAGTGCTGGTGGAGTTCAGCTTTGTGCTTTCATCATTTCTGGATCAATCTGCTGGATGAAAATTGCCTTTCAATAACTTTTCTATTTTGGGACTACTAATCACTGTTCTTTTCAGATCACAGGCTCAGGGGAATTATAGTAGCTGGCGAGGCCCCTTGATGGTTTCCACTTTGATTTAGTTATAAGTGTGTAATTGGGCTCATCACCATGATGTAAGGCAGGCTCTCGGGACCGTGAATTTCTTATCTGCCTCCTTGCCGAGGCCAGCAGGGCAGCGCGAGCTGAGCAAAGCCATCTGCTCTGTTCTGACATGGTCCTGCCTCAAAGACAGTTGCTTCCCTCTTCCTCACTCAGCTTCCTTCTTGGCGACAGGGGGAGATTTCACCCAGTTCCTCCCCTGAGCAAGATTTGGAACACGTTCCGTGGGAGGGACTTTTCCTTTACCTTGGGTTTGGTTAGGGATCAGCTCCAGCTGGCCAGGTGATCTTAGCCACTAACTTTGTCTTAAATGAGGATTGTGTCCACTCTGGAATTTTTCCAATAGAAACACGATTCTTAGAGTAATTTGTTTGTGCTTGATTTCTGTACGTGTATTCTTTCCTGTGTGCTTTGTATGATTCTCTGCACAAGTGGGAACAACCTCATAGGGTCTCCGCAGAAAGGAGGGTGGGGCTGAGCTTCTGGAGTTTTTGGCTGGACGTTTTGTCCAAAAACTGTTGCAACCCAAGCCTACTTTAGGTTTGGTGATAATGGGGGTAGAAAAAAAGGAAAAGCCCATGTACAATAAAAAGCTCAGTAGCAGTTGTAAAGAGTTTTATAAACATACCTTGAGTCAGTTAACCCTTTACTTTGTATTCTTCATGAAATTTAGGGATATTCTGACTAGTGCATAACTCAGCGTGCTCCGTAAATTAATCCACAGTGTGAGAACCTGACGGCACATTCCCGGGGCTCTCCCTCACCTGGGCTGGCATCTCGGGGGCCATTTCTCTGCAAAATGTGCCCTGTAGATTTTGTCCTGTTTGGAAAGCTGTCTCAACAGCCAGGAGACAGCAGGCTGGTCTGATTAAGTGCTGATCCTTCTGGTAGAATATAAAGAGGTACATTTTAAGATATGTACTGCTTTCCTTTCCTTGAGAGTCCCATAAACAAATGACTATTTTCAGCCTTCTGATAACTTCCACACTCCCTCCCCATGTTCCTGATGATCTAGAACTCATCTCCTTTACTGAACCCGCCCCCCAAAACCCAAAAACAACAACAAAAAAAAAAAAACAGGAGTTATTTCGAGTACAAACGACCATACCAAATTTGGTAATGGTTCTACAACCTTGTTCTTTTATTCATTCTTCACATTTATTAATCATGTGCTGGGTCAGATAGCCAGGTACTCTGATAGATTCCAGACTCCGTGGAACATGGCTAGAGCATGCAGGCTACATGGGCCTGCTGTTACATGTGCAGACTGTGGCCCTTCGTGTCCAATGCCATCATAAAAAACATGCAAAGTACTTTGTGCAGATAGGGGACAGGGTGTGTGACTCCTCCTGGGAGACTCTGGCTGTGGTTGGGGCTCCAGGGCTGACCTTGTGGGGGGATGGAGAGAAAAATAGGATGGGCAGACACGGCAGCATGAACAAAGGCCCTGAGGCACAGAGAAGGACCCTTGGCGAGGTTTACCATTTGGTCCTTACACTTGAACATGAGGTGTTGTTATTAAGGGGGAGGTGGAAGCAAAAATAGAAGCAGAATTAATGTCCAGATGAATTCAAAGTTCCATGTGGGACATACACATATAAGTCCATGGTATAGGGACAGGACAGAGGTGGGGTATGAGTGACATGTTCAGATTAATGGGAAAGAAGCCATCATAGTGTTCAGGGAGGAGTGAGTCCAGAGGCAGTGGAATGGGATCAGAATTTGAGAAATTCAAGGATCATTTAGGAGAAATTTAAAAATTATTAACATTACATTATTGGCATAAAATATTTGGCCCTCTAGCTTAGGTTTATTAAACCAAGGATTAAAATAGAGCCATTATTCTTTTCTTTTTGTATTAAGTTTCTTTTATTTTAATCCCAGTTAACATACAGTGTAATATTAGTGTCAGGTGTACAATATAGTGATTCAACACTTCCGTACATCACCCGGTGCTCATCACAGCAAGTGCCCTCCTTCATCCCCGTCACCTGTCTCCCCCATCCCCCACCCACCTCCCCTCTGTAACCAGCATGTGTTCTCTAGAGTCAAGAGTCTGTTTCTTGGTTTGTTTCTCTCTTTTCTTCCTTTGCTTGTTTGTTTTGTTTCTTAAATTCCACATATGAATGAAATCATGTAGTATTTGTCTTTCTCTGACTTATTTCACTTATTTTTTAGAATTGTTTTACTAATTACTATTATTATGTTATAGAGAGTATTATTCAGCATAATGCACTCTAGCTCCATCCACGTCATTGCAAATGGCAAGATTTCACTCTTATTTGTGGCTGAGTAATATTCCACCGTATATATATATTGTATCTTCTTTATCCATTGATCAGTTGGTTGACACTTGGGCTGCTTCCATATCTTAGGTATTGTAAACAATGCTGCTACAAACATAAGGGGCATGTCTCCCTTTGACTTAGTGTTTTATTTTGGGGGGTAAATACCCAATAGTGGAATTACTGGATCGTATGGTAATCCTATTTTTAACCTTTTGAGAAAGCTCCATACTGTTCTCCAGAGTGGCTGCCCCAGTCTGCATTCCCACCAACAGTGCACAGGGTTCCCCTTTCTCCACATCCTCGCCAACACCTGTTGTTTCCTGTGTTGTTGATCTGAAGCATTCTGACAGGTGTGAGGTGGTATCTCATTGTGGTTATGATTTGCATTTCCTGATGATGAGTGAGGTTGAGCATCTTTTCATGTGTCTGTTGGCCACCGGTATGCCTTCCTTGGAGAAACGTCTCTTCATGTGTTCTCTACTGGACGCGGAATTCCACAGCTGCATTTGGGGTAACCTGTTACAGGCTTGTGAGGTAGAAATGACCCCCATTGTCCAGAAGAGGAAGTGAACATTCAGAAAAGTATAGAGCTTGCCAAGATCACACAGCTGTGTGGCTGAACCAGACTGGGCCCAGGTAACAGGTTATAATTTTATTTATTTATGATCCTTTTTAGTACATATACCTGCTATTTGATATAGAAAAGCCCAAAGAGCTGGCTTTACTGCATTTTTTACATGGATAGTGGGGATATTGAG